>NC_140941.1:71576798-72139298 GCF_014529385.1 Adiantum capillus-veneris
AGGACTCCAAACAGAAGCAACCTCCCAGGTGGAAGCTTACCCACAAACTTGGTACGTGATGAAATCTGCAGCAAGCCAAGTTTCAAATTTGCATTCTCTTCTGGCTGTGCTTTAGAGGCTTGGAAGTTGGAAATTCTCTATGGATGCGTGATCTTATTCGAAAAGGGGTACAACGGAGTCAAGCACTCCATCACAATCTAGGTTAGAGGCAGTCACACAACAATTCATGCACATCATGACTCTTCAGAATGGTAGCCGCACTGTCACGATTCTCTCTCTCTCTCTCTCTCTCTCTCTCTCTCTCTCTCTCTCTCTCTCTCTCTCTCTCTCTCTCTCTCCCTCTCCGCGTCAAAGCACTGGGCTGAGGCTCTCTCTCTCTCTCTCTCTCTCTCTCTCTCTCTCTCTCTCTCTAAGTGTCTCTGTGCTCTCGCCTGTCCACTGTTTCACTTTGCGCAGGGCACAGGGCACACTGGCCTAGATATTGAAAGCTACCGGATGAAGCTTATGTTGACACCTCGCTGCCTGAATTCCTCTCTCCTTCATCTATAGTATAGATACATCGTCACATTACATCACCTACAATGCATTGATATACTTTTGCATATGGATTTGGAAAAGCTTAGGCATTGACAAATAATCCTCAAATCATTTTGTTTCTCTCTCTTGACATTCAAAAAAGAAGAAGCCGTATTGCAGATAAAGAACAGAGCTACAGAATACATTCCCTATGAGCAATGGATGTCTTCAGCTTGTAAAGTTAGGATTCATTCCATATGAGCAATGGATGCCTTCAGATAGACTTGTAAAGATAGCTTCAGTAAGTCATATAAAAATTCCATGTATGCACATGGTGGCCCTATTTCTTACCACCCTTTCCTCCCTTGACAGGAGTCTTCCTCCTTTTCTTGATGACGAATTCACCGTTGGTGAGGATAGGGACATCCGAAAGCATGGACTCCCCTCCAAAGCGTCGATTGGAACGATCAACCCTCTTGGTGTTTTGCAAAAATCCGGTATCCTTGCCTTGAGGTTGCCAAACCACACATCAACAACGTACTTGGGTTGCATCCCACTTGTGGTCATCACCAGCTCCCGATTGCAAAATACTTCAGCTTGGCTGTAAAATTTTCTTTGGATACCCTCCCTTCTACAGCTCAGCCATGCACAGGCCCTCTCAACCTACAGCGTAGTTGATCCCTGCAGAAAACTGGAGGCTACCAATGAAGCTGCCATGATAGTCGTACATCCTTCTCTCTCTCTCTCTCTCTCTCTCTCTCTCTCTCTCTCTCTCTCTCTCTCTCTCTCTCTCTCTCTCTCTCTCTCTCTCTCTCTCTCGTTTAGGTGGTGCTCACACGAGGCTTAGCAAAAACAACTTTTCATCAATGCTCACCGGCTTAGTTTTGTGACTATGCCTTTTTAGGCATAGTTTAAAAACTATGCAAGTTACCCTCTCTCTCTCTCTCTCTCTCTCTCTCTCTCTCTCTCTCTCTCTCTCTCTCTCTCATGTCTGCGACATACACTTTCTCTCACTACTTGCTACTTCCCGTCCCTCTCTGATTTGCCATACTGCCTTGCATTAGACCATGTGTATTGTACCCAAAAGCAAAAACATGTGGGTACCCTCGCGTCAAGATTTTGCAATGTTTGAGCCCGAGATCGAGACGATCATGGATTCAGAAAGGCTTATCTATGATGATATGAAAACTGAAGCCGATACGCCATTGTATCATGGAGCACGTGTGTTTAAATTGAAGGCGCTCGTGGTTCTTCTCAACATGCAGGCAAAGTTTGGATGGACTTACACTAGCGTCATAGCGCTTTTCAGGTGATCTATTCCAATGTGTTTACTTTAATAAAAAGCACTAGATGTATAATGATGTGATAGATTACTTACACAAGTGTACTGCATTTTTTTGCTGTGTAGATAGCTCAAAGAGCACATACTGCCAGTTGATAATGTGATGCCAGATTCCAGAGAGGAAGCGAAAAGATCTTGCAAAACTTGGGGATGGATTACAATTCGATTCACGCTTGTCCTAACGACTGCATTCTTTTCAGAGGGGAATACATAGACATGGAGAAGTGCCCAGAATGTGATTCCGAGAGATATCGAGTCAAGAGAAGAACTCTTAGAGGAAGCTGGAGAGGATCAGCAACAGGAGGAGGAAGTGGAATACCTATTAGGAGGAGTGCAACCATATAGCAACTCCAAAATGTCCAACGAAGCAAGTGAAGCTGCCATTTCTATTATGATGATTTCCGCAGGGTTCTCTCGATAGGAAGTAGTCCACTATACATATTGTCTAGGTGATGGGCTATTACACAAATATTCAGCATAGAGCTCTAGTCCACTCAATGTGGAGAATAGGATGAATGGTAATATAATGCAAAAGGAGGAGGAGGAAGAATACAAGGTTTGCAGCATTTGCACTGTGGGTTTCAACTTTACTTCTCAAGCAACAACTAGAAGACACACTTGTGGTGCTGACTTTAAAATGTCAAGACCAAAAGTGCACATGGACACCATCAATGGAGGATTGCAGAATGTATGTCCCGATTGCAGGAACGAGTTTGACATCTTGGCCCATGATGAGCACTAATTGCAGGGGGGGTGGGGGGGAAAGGGGAATTTTAAGTCACTATAGATGACTACTAGTATTTTTCCTCTGGCTATCTTTGTCCCTCTCTAGCTCAGTTCCCTCTTGAATAACAGGCCTTGAGTTCAACTCTTGTCGGATAGATTTTCGAGGTCTTTAATCAAGGATCGTTCCTAAGCAGTTATAACGCTCCTCTCTCTCTCTCTCTCTCTCTCTCTCTCTCTCTCTCTCTCTCTCTCTCTCTCTCTCTCTCTCTCTCTCTCCCTCTCTCTCTCTCTCTCTCTCTCTCTCTCTCTCTCTCTCTCTCTCTCTCTCTCTCTCTCCCCTCTCTCTCTCTGTTTTTACGAGTTTGAACCTATTTAGATATAGAGTTTTTCTTCTATGACAGTGAGTGGTTCTTCCATATCTCTCTCTCTCTCTCTCTCTCTCTCTCTCTCTCTCTCTCTCTCTCTCTCTCTCTCTCTCTCTCTCTCTCTCTCTCTCTCTCTTCTTTTCTTTTTCAGGAAAACTTTGTCCATATTACATCACTCTATACATCGTTACATTAGGTCACCTACAATGCATTGATATACTTTTGCATATGGATTTGCAAAAGCTTAGGCATTGACAAATAATCCTCAAATTATTTTGTTTTTCTCTCTCCCTCTCTCTCTCTCTCTCTCTCTCTCTCTCTCTCTCTCTCTCTCTCTCTCTCTCGTTTAGGTGGTGCTCACACGAGGCTTAGTTTTCAGTAATTGTAGACGACCATCACTAACAAAAACAGCTTTTCATCGGCTCTCACCGGCTTAGTTTTGTGACTATGCCTTTTTAGGCATAGTTTAAAAACTATGAAGCTTACTTGCTGGTTACCCTCTCTCTCTCTCTCATGTCTGCGACATAAAATTTCTCTCACTACTTGTTGTTCCCCATCTCTCTCTGATTTGCCATACTGCCTCACATTAGACCACGTGTATTGCACCCAAAAGGAAAAACATGCGAGTACCGTCACTTCAAGATTTTGCAGGAATTCTTGCAATTCTTTGCATTTTCCATATTCACAATTTGGACTACATGTTTAGCACCCATTGCCTCTATCACAGAGACAATTACCTCAGAAATATAAATCCAGACTTAATTGAACCATGTGAATCCATAGCAGAAACAAATGTTTCGCCTCTAGGTGAAACATTCATTAAACTAAATAGTGGTTTTCTTTGAACATTGGACCACCCGTCGCTGACTATGGTAAATTCCAGAAAGCTTTATATTGCTAGGAATTACTTTTTGCACACGAGATTTTACTTGAATATAACATTTCTCCAATAAATTATTTTTCATAATACGGTAGGTGGGCAGTGAAAACCCTCATCCAAACTCACCAATTTTCTTTCATGCTCTCTTCCAATGCTCATTGTCCAACATCATCATAGCACTTCTTGAAAAGTAAATGGCTCAACAAGAGTGAGCTGTGTATCATGAAGTAGACTACAACGTAAGCTTTATTACAATGAATTTTGACGCATGGACACCTTTTCGAGGTCCAAATGATGCTTCAATGAAGTGCACTGGCTAGATTTCTTTCTTGCTGCACATTGGGATTTTCGAGTGCAAGCCGGCGGTCATGCTTCCAAAGTTTGTTGATTGGAGCCAATATGTTATGGCATCCTGAGCAATGGATGTCTTCAGTTGGACTTGTCAAGATAGCTTCAGCATGTCATATAAAAATTCCTTGTATGCACATGGTGGCCCTAATTTTTTTTCCACCCTTTCCTCCCTTGACATGTTTCTTCCTTTTCCTATCAATGACGATTTCAACGTTGGTGAGGACAGGGACATCCGAAAACATAGACTCCCCTCCAAAGTGTTGATTGGAACGATCAACCCTCTCAGTGTCCTGGAAAAAGCCAGTATGCTTGCCTTGATAGAAGGGGTGGCTACCAAACCACACATCAACAACGTAATTGGGTTGCATCCCACTTGTGGTCATCACCATCTCTTCATTGTAGAATACTTCAACTTGGCTGTAAAATTTTTGTTTGGATACCCTCCCTTCTATAGCTCAGCCATGCACAAGCCCTCTCAACCTGCAGTGTAGTTGATCCTTGTAGGAAACTTGAGACAGCCAATGAAGCTGCCATAGTAATCGTACATCCATCTCTCTCTCTCTCTCTCTCTCTCTCTCTCTCTCTCTCTCTCTCTCTCTCTCTCTCTCTCTCTCTCTCTCTCTCTCTCTCTCTCTCTCTCTCTGTCTCTCTCTCTCTATCTCTATCTCAGGTGGTGCTCACACGAGGCTTAGTTTTCAATAATTGGCTCTCACCGGCTTAGTTGCGAGTATGCCTTTTTAGGCATAGTTTGAAAACTATGTAAGCTACTTGCTAGTTACCCTCTCTCTCTCTCTCTCTCTCTCTCTCTCTCTCTCTCTCTCTCTCTCTCTCTCTCTCTCTCTCTCTCTCTCTCTCTCTCTCTCTCTCTCTCTCTCTCTCTCTCTCTCTCTCTCTCTCTCGTGTGCGACGTACGCTCTCGCTCACTACTTGCTGCTCCGCATCGCTCTTTGAAATGCCGTAGTGCCTTGCGTTAGACCACATGTATTGCACCCAAAAGGAAAAACATGTGGGTACCTTCTCTTCAAGATTTTGCTGGAATTCTTGCAATTCTTTGCATTGTCCATCACAATTTGGACTACATGTTTAACACCCACTTCCTCTATCATAGAGGAAATCACATCAGAAATATAAATCCCACACTTAATCAAACCATGTTAATCCATAGCACGAACAAATGTTTCGACTCTAGGTGAAACATGCATTAAACTAAATAGTGGATTTGTTTGTACATTTGACTAGTTGTTGCTAACTATGGAACATCCAAAAAGCTCTATATTGCTAGGAATTACCTTTTGCACACGTTCTTTTACTTAAATATAGCATTTCTGCAATAGATTATTTTGCATAGTACGGTATGTGGGTAGTGAAAACCCTCATCTAAACTCACCAATTTATTTCATGCGCTCTTCCAATGCTCATTGTCCACCATCATCATAGCGCTTCTTGAAAAGTATATCGCTTCAGCAAGAACGAGTTGTGCATCATCAAGTAGACTATTACGTAAGCTTGCTTGCAATGAAGTTTGACGCATAGACACCTTTCAGGTCAAAATGATGCTTCAATGAAGATGCACTTGCTAAATTGCTTTCTCGCTGCACATTGGGATTTCAGAGTACAAGCTGGTAATGTTGTCATAAAAACAAGTATCTAACAAACCCAAATGATTTTCTCATATTAAACTAATACTTAATGTGGGAGAAGAAACGGGAACAAGGGTTAATATATTGAGATGTGCCTATAGATCTATCTCAACACGGGGCCAATGGTAAAAAGGCCCAAATGAGAGATGGTCTATCAAAGAGCAAGGCTAACTGGCAATTGAGCATAATCCCTTAGGGTTAGCTTCATTGAATACCTCCAATAGTTAGTGTAGAAGTCCTTTGACCTTAGGTAAGCTAGGACTAAGCATATCCAACCAAGAGCCATGCTTCAATGCTTAAGCTTGCCATCTTCTCCTTTGTCATTACTATGCTATTATATATTCTAGCAAGAAGAGTTATGATAAGTGAGGAACTAATTCTTTCTCCTATGAAATGTTTCTTCTTCCTCTTCCCTACCCTCATTCCCTGCTAGCTGTCTCCACCTTCGAAGGTGTTTGAGGTCTTCGGACTGAGGCCTGGATAGTTAAAGCTTTATTAAAAGTTTATGTTATGCTTGTGATGCATGAAGCTTTCCATATTCATTGCATCACCTAGGTCACAAGGAACAGAAAGATTGTATTGTAACAAGTCTCTCTTAATGGGAGAAATCATAATACAAATGCCTATTGGAGGCAGGGACCAGCTCCACATAAATCAGGTCCTCAATTGTTGTCATGTTCTCTAAATTCTCTCAAAAGTACTGCTCATGCCAATTGAACTAATTGCTATGTCGATGTTGTTATCTTCAATTACGTTCACCCGCTATGCTCACTAAGTATTTTCTCAAAAGTACTCTCATTAATTTCCGCTACTCTAAAGCTAATAGACCAATGATATCAAAGCATTTGGTTTCTTTTTTCTTGCTTAAGAAGAGAGGTCCTTAAGTAGCCTATAAATGGTTGATGTTGTTAATTATATTAGGGTAAGTGGAACTGGGATCTATATATTATTGGTTTTGTTAAGCCCACTATGTGGGATATGGTGCATACCTTGGGAGCTTTGGACTTAATAATGGAGTCTTTTTAGACCTGCCTATGCCTTTGCCATTATTGAGCCATAAGAAGTGTGAAAGGAGCTAGCCCTCGGCAACTCTGCTATGTTAGATTTACTCCACTACTCTCTATAATCAACCACTTCGAGCCATGGGTGTACATATTTAAGAGCTGATTTTTAAAGGCTAAGAGGAGTGGCAACTAAGGTTTTGAATTGCCAAAGCATATACTAAAGTACATGCATAAATTTTGTTAACATGGCTGACAATAACAAAGAGAGTAGAATGAACATTGATAGCTTTGATTTTTCACATGAAGGTGCTAATGATGATGCCCCCATGTTTGTGAATATCTCCTTACTAGGCTGCAAAAAGCCATGGGCAACCCTGCTTTGCAAGCCAAAGGTACTCAACAACTTT
This sequence comes from Adiantum capillus-veneris, assembly GCF_014529385.1. Classification (NCBI taxonomy): domain Eukaryota; kingdom Viridiplantae; phylum Streptophyta; class Polypodiopsida; order Polypodiales; family Pteridaceae; genus Adiantum; species Adiantum capillus-veneris. The sequence goes on from NC_140941.1 coordinate 71,584,030, forward strand.
GTGCCTATGGAATTTCCCTTCCTCTCGAAGAGGAGAGAGAGCTTAGGAGGCCTCTTGAAGAGACTCCCAAAAGAAGACTCTCTCCCATTCAAGAGGAGGAATCCAAAGAGCAAGAAAGAAATAAAACTTTAAGTTCCTCTGAAGTTGTGGCTCCACAAAGATGGTGGTCTAGACGATCACCCACTCCTCCCAAGAAGAAAATATCAACACATAGTCCTTCTCCTTGTCATTTCAAAATGGAAGAGAGGAAACAAAGGAAGAAAAGGGATAGAAAGAGGTCACCCTCTTCTCCTTCTTCTTCTCCTTCTTCTGCACCTTCCTCCTCTTCCGACGAAAGCTATGGCTATTCTCCTAGAGAATACGAGAGGGGAGGACATCGCAAATCATTTCCTGCATGCGGAAGGTCACAAAAGTTAAAGAAGTTCAAGGAGGGAGGAAAGAGTATCTCTTTTCTCAGCTATGATGGCACCTTTGGTGCTACCGACAAAGTGTTGGCCTTCATCCGGCAATTTGATGCGGCCTTTGGAGACGAGGGCTTCACGGAGTCCTCTAAGCAACACCATGTAGCTATGCACTTCCAGAAATCAGCTCCTCAATGGTAAGCTAGCCTTCATGGAAATGGCGAAGCCCCAAAGACATGTAAAACTCTACGAGTTTCCATCATGAAGCAATTCCTTGCAAGCGATGCAAAGGACAAAATGCTTACCAAACGGTGCAACTTGAAGCTTCTCTCTCATGAGTCTATCCACAAGTATGTAGAAACGTTTTGGGATTTACAAAAGATATACTTTGGCGACCAAAGGTAGCAATTCTATGCAGGATTACCTAAAGAGATGGCGGAATACATCAACTCTGAACGGCCTGGTACTATTAGCGAAGTAATCCATCACATCATGGTTGCTTCACGCAATAACTTCCATGAAGGGGCTAGAAGGAATGTCAAGCCCATGGAAAACAAAGAAAAAAAATTTTGCAAAGGGGAAAACCAGTGTTTAAAATTCTTCCCAAGGCACTTCCAACAACAACAACAACAGTCAGTCCAAGGAGAAGGGAGTTACAAAGGCACAAACAAACTCTCTCCTAAAGAGCTTGAAGCTTTTCGCAAGGACCATAATTGTTTCGAGTGTGGGGAGCAAGGACATGGTTATTGTTATTGCCCCAAGAAGAATGCTCGCGATGAGACTCCTAGGGCTTCCACCATCGAAGCTTCGAAAGAGGATATTCATTGCAAAGGATCATCGCTTTCCTATGCTTGGAGAAAGGTAAGAGAGCATGATTCCTTTATCTTGTTTGATCGTGGCTCTACTCACAACTACATATCAATGGAGTTAGTCAGCAAGTTGGGCATTCAAGCTTTCAAGCTGGGAGATATGGTAATGGATGACACAACTTTCAAGGGACAGCAAGCCTCCGTTACTCCCTTGATTGGGAAGTTGAGGCTTCATGTCAAAATCTATGTCGACAAAGATGAATTTTTCATCTCTCCTCTCCAACATGAGGATGCTATCCTAGGGGAGCCATGGTTTGATCGCATGGCTGCCAATATGAAGTTCCCTGAAAGAAGAATCTATTTCACCTACAGGGAAAAGAACATGTATAAAGATGCTAGTGAGCGTGGTCGCACTATTCCACTTGTAAATTCTCTTGCGTTTTACAAGTCAATGAAGAGCTCATTTTCTGCGTACATGATTTTGTCAAAGAGTCTCTAAAAGATCCTAATGTTTCATCAAATGTAAACGGTAGGAATCAAGAAGAGTTAAACTTGTCTAATTTTCTAAAAGGATTCCAAGATGTGTTCATCGATGATATCCCTATGGACTTACCTCCAAAACGAGGGGATGATGACCATCGCATTGAGCTCCTTCTAGGAAGCTCACCTCCTAACAAACCTCCTTATTGAGTTTCGCAAGTACATGAATTGGTAGACAAAGGGATGGTGACACTTAGGTCCTCTCCCTTTTGTAATTCCCCAGTCCTTTTAGTGCAAAAGAAAGATGGTACATACCGTATGTGTGTGGAATATGGAGCATTAAACCATATCACTATCAAAAACAGATTTCCCGTGCCTCAGGTAGAACATCTGTTTGATAAGCTACAAGGCTCTACCTACTTCAGTAGGATTGACCTTAAAAGTGGATATCATCAAATAAGGATAGTGGATGAAGATATCCTAAAGACCGTGTTTCACACAACCTTTGGTCTTTATGAATATTTAGTCACGCCTTTTGGCTTGACTAATACACCATCTACGTTCAATCATCTAATGGAGAAAATTTTCAGACCTTATCGTAAATTCACTAGAGTGTTCTTTGATGATATCATCATCTACTCCAAGTCTTTGGAGGAACATAAGAAACATCTCCAAGTGATGTTTCAAGCATTGAGGGAGAACAAGCTTTTTCCCAACCAAAAGAAAAGCGAATTTTTCCTTCAAGAGATTCAATACCTAGGTCATATTATCTCTCAAGATGGTATCCGCATGGATCCATCAAAGTTAGAGGTAATCAAAGCATGGCCTAACCCAAGGAATCTACATGAGCTAAGAAGATTTATTAGTATGTGCGCATACTATAGACGCTTTATAGAAAAATTCTCTTAAGTAGCAGGACCACTACACGACTTAACGAAGAAGAACGTTAAGTATGTATGGACTGCTAAGGAGCAAAATTCTTTTGATAAGCTCAAAGAGAATCTTACTTCCCAACCAGTCCTCGTGCTTCCAGATCTCTCAAAGCCATTTGAGGTCAAATGTGATGCTTGTGGTGATTGCCTTGGAGCAGTTTTGCTTCAACAAGGGCATGCCATAGAATATGAGAGCCGAAGGCTCAAACACTGATGACGAGTCTTGGGCATTTATGAGAAAGAGATTTTAGCTGTTCTATATGCCCTAGACACATGGAAGCACTACTTATTGGAGACTCCATTCATCCTATGAACCGACCACCAAAGTCTCAAGTATTTCATGACGCAAACGAAGCTATCCGACAAAAAAATGAGGTGGGAAAATTTTCTTTCGCAATTTAATTTCCATATTTCTCACATTGCTGGTAAGCACAATCAAGTGACTGATACACTTTCACGATGACCAAAAGTTAATGCGGTGTCTATAACTACTCAGAATGATCTATTTTCTATGATAGATGAGTATGCTATTGGACCTGACTTTAGAAACATAATGTCCGTCCTTGCTTTGGGGAAGAAAGAATAACCACTCACCTTGGAGGATGGTTATCTTCTCCACGACAATAGGCTATGTGTTACACATTCCCTTCGTGAGAAAGTTATGTATGAATCCCATGCTCCTCCCTATGTGGGGCATAGAGGTATTCAACCTCCTCTTTGAGGAGTAGAGACATATTTCTATTGGCCTACCATGAAAGTGTAGTATGCCAAAAGACCAAGTATGATAGAGGGAAGCATCCTGGATTACTCCAACCATTTCCTATCCCAAATTCACCATGGGAGAGTATATCCATGAATTTCATCTTTGGATTGCCCAAGTCTATCCATAGGAATACGGGAATATGGACAATAGTCGACAGGTCTAGCAAGCAAGCACACTTTATTCCTGTCAAAAATACTATTAGGGCACACCAAATGGCAACTCTCTTCATATATCAAATTTTTAAACACCATGGATTACCCACATCCATTGTGTTAGATAGAGATCCTAGAATAACCAATAATTTCAAGAAGGGTCTCTTTGAAAATCTAGGAACAAGATTAAATTAAAGTCCCTTGCTACTCAAACTACATGGGAAGATCTTCACCGCCGATGAGTATAGCCGTGACCTACAATAATATTTTCAAAAGATTAAGGAGGCTATATCCATCTCTCAACAAAGGCAAAAAGCTGCTGCTGACAAGCATAGAAGGACCTCAAAGAAAATGATTTGTTCTTACTCAAGTTTCGTACGGGCCATCAAAAGTGTTATGCTAAACTAGCAAAAAGATACTATGGTCCTTTCCAAATCTTGAATCCCATCAATGAGACGGCTTATCAACTCAAGTTGCCCGACCATTGGCTCATACACAATGCCTTTCATGTAGCCTACTTAAGCCCTACAAAGGAGAGCCACCAAGTGAACCAATTTATTGAAGACCCTCCCAAAGTTGAAGACCAAGAAGAGGTGCTACAACCCGAATCTATCCTTCGACATGAAGACAAGGTACTACGACATGGTAAGATTATCCGACGGTATCTTATTAAGTTAAAAAATTATCCTTTTCGAGATGCTAGATGGATGCAAGGAATACAACTCAAGGATAGTACGGACCTTGTGAATGCTTACAATTCTACATTAGAGTAAGCAAATGTACAAACTTCTTTTAAATGACCAATGTTTTTGTCTTATAAGACTAGTTCTCTTTTTATTGTGCACAAATTTAAACAGTATGCATGCTTACTTGAGATGACGTCGTCTCTCAAACACCAAGTAGAATTTGTCACTCTAATTTGGGAGAATGAAATGGACTAAAGAGCAGACATGCTTGCCGCAGCTATGTCTCCCAAGCACCAAATGGATTAGTCATCCATGTTGGAAAGATGGCGTAGGGTAAAAAGGGATCCTCTACCCGCTAAGCTAGTAAGATTGACTAATGACTAAGGCTTTATCTCTTCTACCTCATAGTCAAGGACGACTGTGATTTCAAGAGAGAGGTAATGTCATAAAAACTAATATCTAACCAACCCAAATGATTTTCTCATACTAAACTGATCACTTAATGTGGGAGAATAAACGGTAACAAGGGTTAAGATATTGAGATGTGCTTATAGATCTATCTCAACAAGGGGCCAATAGTAAAGGGGCCCAAATGAGAGATGGTCTATCAAAGAGCAATGCTAACCAATGCAAAATAAGACCTTAGGGTTTGCTTCATTGAAGATCTCTAATAGTTAGTATAAAAGTCCTTCGATCTTAGGTAAGCTGGGACTAATCTTGATGTGGAAACCCGGCCCAAGCTTGAGGTGCTTGAGGTGGAAACCCGGCCCAAGCTTAAGGTGCTTGAGGTTCTTGATGATCGAGGTGCTTGAGATTCTTCTGTTGCTTGATGATTGAGATGCTTGAGGTGCTAGCTTGTCATGCTTGAGATGCTAGTGCTGCACTTGAGGTGAGAACCTAGCCCAAGCTTCAAGTGCTTAATAGCCAAGCTTGTGGTGGGAACTCAGCCTATGCACGAGGTGTCAAATGGTCAAGATTCAATCCCTACAAAAGAGGGGGCAATCCCTACAAGAGGGGGGATGAGATAGAACACTCACACAAGGCATGCATGGTACAAAGAAAGTAAAAGGGACACTTGTCAAGTTCCTCCTCATGTTTCCCACATGGTGTTCCTGAAGCATATTGGTTGGCCACCCAAGGGGTCCAATGATAATTTAGGAGATGAAATTAATTGATTTTACATTTATCAAGTCCTCTCTCTCAAAGGGGAAAGGGGGACACTTGTTCCAAGGCTACACTTTTTGTTTTTACTGCCTCTTGCTTGTGATTGGCTAGACCTGGAGGGATCCAATGAGCTTCAAGCATGAGCTACAAGAGGGGGTCAACCCAAGAAAGCTACGGGGTTTCTTAGGGGGTATACTCACCTAGACAGAGTCACACACACTCTCATTGTGTGCTATGAAAAGTACAAGAGCTCCCTCTTCTTCTCCAAGCAAGTAGAGGTTGAGAGCCTACACCAACACTCTTGGCTATGGAGTGCAAATTCAACCAAGAGCCATGCTTCAATACTTAACACTAGGTTGGTAATGGGACACTTTTATGTCCTGGGACACTTTTATGTCCTGTTAAGCGACCATTTTCCTTGAATTATGTCAAGAGTTTCAAAATGGATTTTGAGGTGCTATGTATCTATAAAGTTGTCTCATGAGCTGAAAAAAACTCGACATTTTTGTGGAATATCAATTCCATCTTTAACATTGTCCTTGCACAACATTTCACAACCTAAACTGTGTGAAAAAACGGGTCCTGTTTTTGGCTTTTTTCAACTTTTTGCAACTATACCACTCTAGAATTCATGTTTGTGAGGTCTATAATGCTAGAGAACTATCTTTAGTAGTCCTCAACATGTCCTGATGCTTCTAGGGAGAAATAAATATTAAAGTTGTAAGTTATGACCAAACTACAAAAATTGTCAAATCCTATTGTTTAGCCAATTTTAGCTCTTCTATGATTTTTTTGGTGGATTTCATGATATCCAAATGCTATTTTAATTTTCTATGTCGCATATTGTAACATAAAGCTAATATTCCTTGAGTTTTGGGGCACCTAATACCCTATTTTGCATAGTACACAACGATGGTTGATTTTTTCAATTATAGACGAAAACCAAACATTCTAGTATATCAAGTATAGCTTTTTCAATATTGTTAGTTTCTTGTGACAACTACATGCATTTTGTAGGTAGTAACCATATCTAGTCATAAGGATCAAATTTGGCTAGATATTGAATAGTTTCTATGGGATTATCCAACTCATAATGTTGAACCCAGTTTTTTCATGTTTGTTGTATTTAACACTTCATCTTTGTCCCCAAGATTCCCCTTGGTAAGAGATGTATTATTCTTTTGACATGCTCCATGGCTCCTTATGAACATAAAGGACAATAGGGAACTAAGAAAACATGCATATATTATTTGTATTGAGCGTGGCTATAGAAACTTTGATGATAGGTTTGCAGAATGGTAAAAATTCAACTTTTTTGTACCTATTTATTTTGGCAAAAAACAAAATAGTGAGTGAGAAGCAATCATATGTTCTGATCACCCACCCATTGAAGTTAACTAGGGAATTTATCTCAAGTCCTACAAAAATCCTTAATCTTACTTTTATGCAACAAAACGTAAGAAATGACTGTTTTGATGAAAATGCACTGGTCCATCAACTTTGGAGGCTTGGTGTGACCAAAAGATGAGAAATTTTACAAGTTTCTTATTTTTGCCATGTGTAGTAGGCCTTGAACTATAACCTCATGAAAGGATTTTACAAAATGAGTGGATCTACTATGGTTTTGGAGGTTTTTTCCAAAATCCTGAAAGGACACTTTTATGTCCTGTTAGGTTACCAACCTAGTGTTAAGATTTCCATCTTCTCCTTCTTCATTACTATGCTATTATGTATGCTAGCAAGAAGAGTTATGTTAAGTGAGGAACTAATTCTTTCTCCTACGAAATGTTTCTTCTTCCTCTTCCCTACCCTCATTCCCTGCTAGCTCTCTCTACCTTCGAAGGTGTTTGAGGTCTTGGGACTGAGGCCCAGGATAGTTAAAGCTTTCTTCAAATTCACAAAATTAGTACTGATATTACTTCACATATACTTATTTAATTAAATCAACTCACACATATTAACGTCTCACCTCAATCAATCAACGAGACTCTAAGGCCTCCCAGTCTACAGGCTCTCTTGCGCGGTAGCAAGATCATTCAATACTTTATAAATACCTCTTCGATATCCATATGTCTCCTCCTAGCATGTTGGGGCTCGATGCATTGCAAGATTCTGCGTTTATACAAAAACCAAAGTAATTAAGAATACATGATTCATCGCGTTTTAAAAAAAACGCCATAGCTAGGATTGGATTGGAAACTCACAAAATCATAGCAATCCAATCCATCCATTGCCATGCCCAAACGCAAATTGCGTGGTTCACTCTTAAAATGTGGTAAGGTATCTTCAATGTGCCTCCAAGCCTTTGAATCAGCGGGCACCCTAAATGTTGCGTCAATGGATCTTTTCGTAGAATGCCACCGCATCAACTTTGCAATGGAACCACAATGAAACATGCTTTTTATCCTCGGAATAATAGAGAAAACACTTTAGCTCTGGCACTGTCTCGCCAACCGCATCTTGTTTGTAGCGCATTGCTCTGCACTTAGGACACGACAGACAATCTGTGAATTCATTGCGAAAAAGAATGCAATCATTTGGACATGCATGAATATTGTTGTAGTCCAAGCCAACTGAGGTCAATAGTCGCTTTGCGTTTGGCCTGGAGGGGGGCATTTCATTGCCAACTGGGAGAAGTTGCTCCCGCAACATCCTTTTTAAGCCACATTAAATTAAAAGCTCCCCAAGCACGTCACCGTCGCAATCAAAAAATCTCTTTTGTAAGTTAGGTACCTAAACAAACCAGTGATGCTTGCATCTGACCACCCATACACTGACTGCAGATTCAAAAATGTCAGACAAGTACAAAGCACAGATATTTTGGAGCCGTCATAGATTGGTTGGCGTGTCAACTTTCTCAACATGTCTTCAAGAGATAGGCGCACGGCTTCTGGTGCTGCTTCGTTAGCGTTCTCCGTGCTTGTCTGGAAGAAGGCATCCAACATCTCCTCCATGCCATCGTCTTCTGTGTGTAGGCTCTTTTCTGCTTCCATCCTTGGCTCTATATTAGTCAGACCTTCACACAGAATCCTTTTTCTCTCTCTCTCAAATGTAGGTGTTATGTCGCGAAAATCAATGCCCGTTCCGTAGGAGTCGTATCGTAGATTCTGTAACATTTCTCTAGCAAACTCTCCGTACTTGTGCACATGCTCATTACATATCCTACGCTTTGTCATAATAATCAATATCTAATTCTCCTAAATGATTTTCTCATGTTAAACTGATCATTTAATATGGGGAAGTGCGAGGGGAGAAAAAGCTAGAATATTGGTTAATCTAGTAGACCGGCCACAATAGGGATCCAAAGGAGGGAAAATAGGGATCCAAAGGGGGGGGCATTTACAAAAGAGACATGTGCAACAATGGGCTAAAAAGACCCTAAGGTTCAGCCCATTAAGACTTCCAAAATGCTAAGGTTCCAAAATTCAAAGGTTGTGTCCAAAGGTCAACCTTAAGGGAATTGGATGCTTTGTGTGTGTACAAAAAAGTCTTTGCAATCCTTACTTGGGAGGGGGCAAGCCTTGTATGTAGGGGATGAGAGAGAAAGCCACACACACACACACACACAAGCTCCCTTTACACAAAGGGAATGAGGGACACATCTCAGCTCCCCAGGCCAAATGCCCACAAGGTGTGCCCAATTCCTATTGGATGGCCTTGGAGCTGGACCAATGAGAATTAGGCTAGAGTAAATCTAGTTTAATTAATTTAAAAACACTTAATAAAAGAACCAATGAGAATTAAGTGTTGAGCTATATATAGTATCTCTATATATAGCACCCTGGTCCCCTCAATATAAATTTATCTCGTGTGATCAGTAGACACACTTTTTGGGGTTTGCATATTGTGGAGTCGTCTCTCTCTCTTCTCGTCTACCTGCGCTCTCTTCCCCCAGCTCAACATGGTATCAGAGCTGTGTCGGTGCAATAGGATCCTATATGCAAGTCTTCGTCAAAAGGAAGGTTCATGAATTGTTTAAGCTTCTCTTTACTCTGAATTCTTGATCTTTGTTAGAACAAAAGATTTTTTTTTTCTGATTTTACATGATATGTTTATTGTTGGCGATATGTTATTGATTTACGTACGTTGCATGGGAAGGAGCCATAACACAACTTATAAAAGCGCTTTGTAGTTTATGAAGGAGAAGCAAGAACTAGCAGGTGATGTACAACAATCTGCCATGGCGTATAAAAGCGTTTATGAAGGGGAAGCAAGAGAGAGAGATATGAGAGGTAGTGAAACTTATGAGGGGTAGTGAAATTGCCATCGAAGAAAAAAGTGAGAGAGACAAAATTACAAAGTGCTGGAGACGAAGGACAAGCACAAGAACTAGCAGGCAATGTACAACAATCTGCCATGGCTCCATGAAAAACGCGCCCACCCTGCACGTAGCCCCGTCTCCCAAGGCCAATCTCTTGCAAAGATGGAGAATTGGCGTTCATCTCAGAACTGCACGCAAGCGTCTGCTTTAATAAACGCGGCATATTTAGCTGGTTGGCTATTTTAATAAACGCCTAAAATTAAGGCCTATTTTTAGCTACAGTAGCGGCTGATGCTCTTTTTTGGGTTTTCTGCTCGGCATCTGCCGCTGAGTTGCTTTAACACCTCATGATCTACACAGCTTTTCCTGCACAATTTCATGCTGCCTCGCTTGTTGCCCTTGATGATCATGAGGAAATGCCGGGTAGTGTCGACCACTGAAATCATTCATGGTCGCCTCCCACCATGTGTAGGGTCCCCTAGATGCTCGATGGTTCTGCTGCTCTACTATGAGGACAGGTCAAGGGGGGTTGACGTTTCTATAGAGAGAAATCGCTTGAGTTGGACAGCAAAAGAGCTGCAAGCTGTTAGAGAGAAGGTGAAAGCGCTTATCATATTGTTAAGGAATAGAAAATCAATGGCTTCAACAGGGCCTTCTTCATCAGGATGACGACTGCAAGTGTATGGAGCAAGCATCTTGCGTTTCCATCTTCATATCTTTCGTTTGCAGCCATCTTGCATTTGCAGCCTAATGTATTACAGGCGTAGGGTATGTTTAGTGCTTGTTCATGGGCATAGAAACAACAATTGCACATGGTGATGGAAACGATCACCTCGTTGACGTTTTGTGACGCAATTATAGCCAGGGTCTGAGAGTATCGAATTCACGCTGGCGATAATCTAGCCATCAGACTATGATATCCCAATGGTCCACACATATTTTTTGAAAAGCATTTGTTTCTTAATGGTGAACAGTCCTCATGAGACTACTAGTCTAAAGATGACTATACTTAGGTCAAATGATAGCAGGGTTACACTAATCGATGCGATTTATGACATGCATGCTACTTACTTTTACACGTCTTTATTTTTATGATCATGTTGTAGACATGGTGTGTCTCGCTTCTCACCCTCTGTAGACCACCATAAAAAAATTTCAAAAAATACATTTGTTAATGATATGCATAAGTACGTTCAATGCCATGTTTATGTCTTCATGTGCATCATTGACGTAAAAATGACAAGGTTTACCAAATTGAGCCGTATGATGTCACGGGTGAAGTTAATGATGCGTCTTTATTATCTTCATCCATGGTTCGAGGTGATATTATTTGTTATGTTTTTATGTTCTCCATTGATCATAGCTTTGGTTCTTGATACATAAAATATTTCACGTGATTTTACAAAGCAGTTATCTATTGACTAATCATGGTCTTGAGGTTTTGAAGATTTTGCACAAAACTAGCATCTACGTTGCCATGGTATGTAAAGCCATGATGGCGATTACTATTTTATAGTATTTATTGTCTTGAGGTTTTGTAGATTTTGCACAAAACTAGCATCTACGTTGCCATGGTATGTAAAGCCATGATGGCGATTACTATTTTACAGTTTCTATTTGAAGAAAGCGTCTCTGATGCCATGGTACGTAAATCCATGATCATTATTCTCATTTCAAAGTTTTTGTAAGCGTCTCTAATGCCATGGTACGTAAAGCATGATGATGATTACTATTTTACAGTTTTGTTTGATTTGAAAAAAATGTCTCTAATGACATGGTACGTAAAACCATGATGATTGCTATTTTAAAGCTTTCCTGAGCGTCTCTTATGCCATGGTGAATACCATGATGCCATGGTACGTAACGCCATGATAATGACAACTGTCAACTGTTGAGATCTTGGGGACCCCAATATGTTCATTACATTTCCGCTTTGTATATACGTGTACACATGTGATTACATTGATATTACATTTGTTTCTATGTCATTTGCACATGTGATTGCATCGGCATCATGTTTGTTTCTATGTCGTCTCCACAGCGGCGTCGCGAACCATCTGTAAGGACAATGTGATGTGGTTATTTCTAACCTTCACGTCTCGATATGTTTCTTAAGTTGTTATTGTTTACAGGATGAAAGTCACATCAAGCAATGTGTAAAGAGGCTCAAAGGTATTCAAGCTGCTCAAAGATTATGAAGGTTTTCAAAGATATTAAAGAATTTGCATCAATTCAACTGCATATATTGTTAAAGACCCTTGAAAGGGCACATTGTAAAACAGGAGTGATGTAGCTCCTTTGAACATTGTAAATGTATATCTAATATGTTTTAATATAACGGTGGGTATATATAGGGCTGTGGTTTTTTTCCTTGAGCCCCCAAGGGTTTTTTCATCCACAGTTAGGGACCTTCATTTGAGTGGGGGTGTTGAGCTATATATAGTATCTCTATATATAGCACCCTGGTCTCCTCTATATAAACTTATCTCATGTGATCAGTAGACACACTTTTTGGGATTTGCATATTGTGGAGTCGTCTCTCTCTCTTCTCGTCTACCTGCGCTCTCTCCCTCCGGCTCAACATTAAGTCCTCTAGAAGACTATTGGACAGTCTCCCAAGGGGTCCAATGAGCATTCAGTAGCCCAATGGCTTGCCTGATTCCTATTGGCCAGGAGACAAAGGGGTTCAATGAGAGTTTGGTTGAATTATTAAATTACCTAAAGCTCTCACAAAAGGGGAAAGGGGTACACATGTCAGAAGGCTATCACTTATGCTACTTAATAGTCATTGGCTTGACCTGGGGAGGTCCAATGAGGGTAGAGCAAGAGCAAATAGCAAGAGGGCTCACCCAAGAGAGAGAGGGGGCTGATTTTTGCAAGGAATTATCACACACACACTCACACAATATCATGTGTGAAGAAAAGAAGACTATCTCTTCCCAAGCTTTAATGGAGAGCTCATCACCTACTCCAAGCTTGTGAGATAGAAGCCTACATCGACACACTCTTGGCATGTGGATGCAAATCCAACCAAGAGCCAAGCTTCAATGCATGCTCATCTCCTCTACCATGCTAATTACTAAGCTAAGCTATGCTAATATGAGTGATTATGTGAAGAGATGTACATCTTTCTCGTAAGATACTCCTTCTTCCTCTCAATCTACTCTCATACCCTGCTAGCTCTCACCATCTTCGAAGGTGTGTGAGGTATTGGGTCTGAGAACGTGGATAATTAATGTTGTTTTGCTAAGTGTTTTGCTTAGTGCATGAAGCGTTCATCTTCATTTCACTAGCTAGTCTTGAAGGAACACAAATAATTGTATTGTACAATGTCTCTCTTGATCGATGGGAGAAACCATAATACAAAGCCTTTTGGAGGGGGGACTGGCTCCATGCAAATCCATTCCTCAACTGTTGTCAATAGCTTAATTTCTCTCTCTTTTGAAAGTATTGTTCATGCTATCTAACTAGGTGTTATGCTTTTTGTTGCTCTCTCCACCCAAGCACTCTTGTAATTCTCATTAGGAATCTATTCTAATGAAATGCCCACTATGTTCATGCTAATTTCCTCTACACACAAGTTCATAGGCCATTAAATGCTACACGCTTGCGCAGGATTTGATACTTGTAGAGAGTGCACAAGCATGCAATCTTTTCCTCCATGTTAGTTGATGACGTTGCCATCTACAATGATTATGAATGTTGTTTTAATATATATACTCCTCACAATCTAAACTACCTCGCATTCTCTAGCCTTGCCTGATCTCCGTACACCTTGGTCCAGAGGTGTACGGAGATCAAGACCACGAGGTCGAAATCTCGTCTTTATTGGTCAAATCCTATATGGGTAGACACATACGTGCTCTCTCAAGTGTCTACCCCTTTGCCTATTTTAGTTCCATAGTTTCTTCTAGAGGGAAGAGAGAGAGATAGAGAGAGTTTCTGTCCTTTTCACACAATTATTCAGCCAAGCTAAGTCTTTCACGCCGACTTCCATCTATCTACTACTATCTATCTCTCTCTCTCTATCCATCTCCGTAGCTATCTCTAGTTAATTCTCTCTCTTTCTCTACCTCTATCTCTATCTCTCTCTCTCTATTTCTCTCTCTTTGTCTCTCTCTCTCTCTCTCTCTCTCTCTCTCTCTCTCTCTACGTACCCTATCTCTCTTTCCTTGTCTCTCGATCTCGCTCTCGGTATCTCTCTTTCTCTCTCTCTTGATCTCGCTCTCGCTTTGTCTCTTTCTCTTTCTCTCTCACTCTCTCTATTTTCCTATCTCTCTCTCTCTCTCTCTCTCTCTATTTCCCTCTCTCTCTCTCTCTCTCTCTCTCTCTCTCTCTCTCTCTCTATCTCGCCATCTCTCTTTCTCTCTCTCGCATCTCTCTCTCTCGCTGTCTCTCTTTCTCTTTCTCTCTCTCTCTCTCGATCTTGCTCGCGCTCTCTATTTTCTTTTCTCTCTCTCTCTCTCTCTCTCTCTCTCTCTCTATTTCCCTATCTCTCTCTCTCTATTTCTCTATTTTCCTCTCTCTCTCTCTCTCTCTTTATTTCCCTATCTCTTTCTCTCTCTATATATATATATATCACTCTCTTTCTCTCTCTCTCTCTCTCTCTCTCTCTCTCTCTCTCTATCTCTCTCTCTATCTCTCTATCTATCTATCTATCTATCTATATATATATATTAATCTTTATATATATCTCTCTCTCTCTCTATTTCCCTCAATCTCTCTCTCTCTTTAATTTCTACGCACATCGCTCTCTCTTTCTCTCTGTTTTATTTTAATTTCCTACACACACACACACATCTCTCTCTCTCTCTCTCTCTCATTTCTTTTACACACACACACACACACATTTCTCTCTCTCTTTCTCTCTTTGATTTCCTACACACACACACACATTTCTCTCTCTCTTTCTCTCTTTGATTTCCTACACACACACACACATTTCTCTCTCTCTCTCTCTCTCTCTCTCTCTCTCTCTCTCTCTCTTTCTCTCTCTTTCTTTAGTTTCTTACACACACACGTTTCTCTCTCTCTCTCTCTCTCTCTCTCTCTCTCTCTCTCTCTCTCTCTCTCTCTCATCTCCTATTTTACATAAAATGTCTTCCGGCACTCGCAAGGGTTCTTCTTCTTCAACAAGGTCCACAACCATTGTGGAAAATGATCCAAAATCTCCTAAGTGTGGAGATAGCAACACAACCACCCAACCAACGACATCGGAAACCATGATCATGGCGTACTTGGTATCATTGCAAGAGACCGTAAACAAACAAGGCGAAGACTTACGAGCACTTGCAATGGAGAATGGCACACTAAGGGTACTTGTGGTTGAGAATGAGAATCTCAAGAGGACACTTGAGATGCAAACAACACGTTTGATGCAACTTAAAGAGGATGTCAAGGAATGTAAACGCTCTCTTGTGGACTTGAATGCTTTGAAGGAGCGGATGAGAAAAGTAGAGCATGACCATGTATTGAAAGAGGAGAAATTTGACACTATGAGCCGGGATGTATGCGACATGAAAAATGTATGCACAAACAAGTCTTGGGCTGATGTATGTGGTAGCAATGTGGTTTCTAATTCCTCACTCATGCAAGCTATGGTTCAAACAAAGAATGTTGAGAATGTGGATGTGGAGGAGTTGAAGGAACGGGAGCGACGTTCCAAGAACATTGTTATTCGTGGAATTCCCGAAGAGAAGTTAGAGACACCTCCTTCTCTTGCCATTGTTATTGAAGATTTCTTCAAAACCCACTTTGGCATGTCCGGAATTATGGTCTATGGAGCACATAGAGTGGGGAAGCAAGGAGCTCCTCGCTCGGGAGAACGGCCAATTGTATGCACCATGCCGGATGAGACCAAGCGAAAGATTATCCTTGATAATAGTTGGATCTATTTGAGGGATACAAAATGTTTTGTATGTGAAGATCGCACTATTAAGCAACAAAATATGCGTCGCAAGGCATATGAGGAAAAGAATAATAAAAACAAGGAGATCTCTCATGAAGAAAATGTGCCCAAGGAGGAGGCAAGTCTCTCAAGAAAATAGGGATGCGTGACCTATGAGACCGAGTTACAATTGAAAATATGCTTTTGGAATTGTAATGGATATCCATGGAATGCGGGGGTTGGCATTTATGAACTAACAAGCAAAGCCGATGTTGTACTTCTTGTTGAAACTTGGGAGCATGATACACAAAGGATTAACGGCTTGGAGGATTACAATGTACATTCATTGATGTGGTCAAAGAATCTCAAGCAACGAAGAGGACAAGGAGGGTTGGCATGTATGGTTAAGAAAGGATTGGAAGATTTTGTATCAATTGTGAAAGATGACAAGTACAAACGTTATGTATGGCTGAAAATTATGACACCAAAAAGAGCACCCATTTTTGTAGCCGGTTGCTACATTCCTCATCATGATTCTCCCTTTTATGCTTACATGGATAGAGATCAACCATTTTCTGATTTGGAAGAGGACATTGCTTATTTCAAAGGTGAAGGTGATGTTATTGTATTTGGGGATATGAATGCTCGTACAAAAACATTGCAACATGATACTCAACAATTTGATATGCCATACATTTCAAGGGAGTTGGAGGAAGTTCACTTGTATGATCGTACTTCAATGGATGAGAAAGAGCCGGATCACTATGGAAAGTTACTTTTACACATGTGTAATAGCACCGGCATGCTCATTGCCAATGGTGTATCTTTGTGGAGTGGAACCAATGGATTTACATGTAGAAGACATAATGGGGATAGTGTGATTGACTATATGCTACTCTCTGAAGCCATCATGTATCGCATAAAGAGTTTTATGTTTGGTCAATGGACCCCGGAGTCCGACCATCGCACGTTATGTATTGACCTTTCATGTGGAGAAGCAATTAAGCATGATAATCTCAGCCAAAGGAAAGAGAAGTTATCACTATGTATGGATTTCAAACGGGCACCAATGTACATTGAAATGGTTGAGCAAAAATTATGGATGACAAAGCTTCAATGTGATGCACCATTGGAAACTAAATGGGAAGCTTTCAAGAAAGCTATTTGTTCTTGTGCGAAAGAATGCTTTGCCATAAAGCATCTCCATGGTATCAACAAATATAGATCACGCAAAAGGTGGTTTGATAAAGAATGTCAAGATGCTCGAAAGTCCTTGATAAAGCTTGATGCAACTATGGACAAAGACAACTATCAAAGTCATTTGCATACATACAAGGCTTTGATTCAAAAGAAGAGAAGAAGATGGGAAGTAAAGCAACAAGAATTTCAAGTCCAAGAAAAGGCACATGCATGTGGAAGATTTTGGAGAAACTTGAGAGGCAAGCGGGTTGAGAATTTTGGTAACTTGAGTCTAGTGGATATATACACACATTGTAGGCAATTATATGAGCAAGAAAATACTGAAAAAATGCCATTTTATGGTTCACTCCCATGTATGGCGTCTTTTTTTACTATTGAGGATGTATGCGGTGGGCTTGAAAAGTTGGCCACTCGCAAAGCGGGAGATCTTCAAGGTATCAAGCCGGAGATGATCAAATGGACGGGAGATTTTACCCATGAGTGGATGTGTGATATGTTCAACCTTGCACTTCAACATGGTATGCCTTATGATTGGAGTACTAATTGGGTTAAGCCTTTGCATAAAGGAGGGGATGTAAAGAATGTAAGCAACTACCGGACTATAATGATTGGGTCTCTTATGGCAAAGTTGTTTGGGTGCATAATGGAGATGAAATTGAGTGATTGGGCTGAAGAGAATAACAAGCGTGCAAAGGGACAAGCGGGTTTTCGTCGATGCCATAGCACCATTGATCATCTTGTCACTCTTCGTGTTCTCATGGAGGAAAGTCGGTTGAAAGGCAAGCGATTGTATTGTTGTTTTGTGGACTTTAAGAAAGCCTTTGATATGATTCCACGTAACAATTTGTGGAGAAGGATGGAAGAACTCCAAGTGCCAAGTGAGTTTATGCTTGCGGTTTCTCGAATCTATGAGAAGGTGATTTGTCAATTGCGCATGGGAAGAGAAATTTCAGAAATTTTTGTAAGCACTATTGGGGTTAAACAAGGATGTCCATTGTCACCAACTCTCTTTGGTCTATGCATCGATCAATTGGAACAAATGGTACTTGACTTTATGCAAGAAGAAGGCATTGAAGAGGTCACTATTTGCAATGCGGTAATCATGCTTTTGTTGTATGCGGATGATGTAGTGCTTCTAGCACACACTTTAGAAGATGCACAAAAGCTTATGGTTGTCCTTGAGAACTTTTGTTTGCATAGTGGGCTGATTGTAAATGAATCCAAAACAAAGGTTATGCTTGTGAAAACCAACCATAAGGAGAAGCCATGCATTGTGTACAACAAGGAGACACTTGAAGTTGTTGAGAGCTTTAAGTACCTTGGCCTTGAGGTTCCATCCAATCACAAGTGGCATGAATGTGCTATGCGTCGTTTGGAAGCGGGAAAGAGAGCATATTATGCATTTGAGAACATGTGTAATGCGGGAAACATCAAGTGTTGGGTTCTCAAGAAGTATCTTTTTGATGCATTGGTGACACCGGTTCTTCTTTATGGAGTTGAAGTGTGGGGCGGGAGCATCTCAAAGTCTACTTGGAAAGAGTTTGAGAATGTCCAAAAGCATTTTCTTACAAACTTTCTCCAAGTTAAGACACAAACACCATATATGCTCCTACTTCTTGAGTCGGGATCTCTTCCAATTGAGGTTATGGGCATGGAAAGGGTTGTGGAGTACATGATAAAGATGCATCAAAACCCCTCACATCGACTTCCTACAATTGCATGGGAAGCAAGCAAAAAAGTTCAAAAGACGCATAAAAGCAAGATCTTGAGCACGGGATGGATGCAAGACATAAAGAAGTGGTTTGGGAGATGGGATGCATTACACTTGCTACATGATGCTTCAATTGACTCTCAAGTGAATGAAGCTTTTCTACAACGCCAATGTATTACGGCTTGGGAGAAATCCGGTGGGTCACGCTTCATACATTACACCACCTATATTGCCCCCAACTACAAAACCAGGTTCTTCGCTGAGAGAGGAAACCGTACTCACACTTACATGCTTGAGCCTATTCCCTTGTCCGCGATACGCACTATCGCAGCAATTCGGCTTAGCTCCCATTTCCTTCAATGCGAGATAGGGCGTTGGGGCAATGGAGAAGAGTCAAGTCGATTGTGCACATTATGCTCATTGCAAGTTCGAGAGTCTGAGTACCACACACTACTAGAGTGCTCAGCTTTTGATCACATCCGAACTTGCTTCTCTCACATTTTCAGCCATAACTTAGACCTACACACTTTCCTCTCCCAGCCAAAGTGTGGGCTCTCCATTGCGACTCTCATCACTACAATTTTGGAGCATCGAGAGTCACTCATCAGCCATACACATACTACATCACATGTAACTTTGGTCCCATAGGTCATATTTGACCTCCGAGGACAATAATAAAATCTATCTATCTCTCTCTCTCTCTCTCTCTCTCTCTCTCTCTCTCTCTCTCTCTCTCTCTCTCTCTCTCTCTCTCTCTCTCTCTCTCTCTCTCTCTCTCTCTCTACACACACACACACACACACACACACACACACACACACACACACACACACACACACACACACACACGATATGAGACAGAGAGAGAGAGGGGGGGGGGGGGGGGGGGGGCTCAATAATACCTGCGCTGCAGGGTTTCGGCCAAGGCAGATTTGGGCGCGCTCCCCAGGCGAAAATGATTGCCTACGCGCAGATTCCCCTTTTTTCCCCCAATTTTTTTCCGTTGAAATACGCATCGAAATACTTGTGGGAGTACGCGTGGAAATACGTGTGGTAATATTTACCTTTCCACGCGTATTTCGATGCGCATTTCAACGTGCCTATCGACGTGTATATCGACGAGCAGCATGCCCGTCGAAAGATGAGTGGAAAGGTACGGTGCATCGAAATGTCATGCGTCGAAATCTAGGTGTTATGTTGTAGTGCATCAATGCCCACATTATTCTAGCCCAGCATGTATCAAAGAAAAGCATATGTTTCAACAGAGTTGCCCTGCTAGCCAGCATGTGCAATTTGAGATTAAGGATTCCCAAACCTCCAAGGTGAACATGCAATGCAAGGTGATCCCAAGCCAGCGAGGCATTAATTAGCATATGCACCCCAACAAATTTCAACAGTTTGGATTTGAATCTTTGAAGGCTACTGCCAAAAGAGTCCAATAGAGCCAGAAAACACATAAAGTAAGTAATCAAAATAGCTTACACTATCCTCAACCTAACATGGATGGTCCATTCAGTGACAGGAAGCCATTTTACATTGAATTTTTTCATTCATCCATTAAATGAGTTGTTTATAAGCCATATCTACTCCCAAGGGGTAACCGAAATTGCAAAGAGTTCTCCTAGGGGTTCTCTTACCTTGCCATATCAAGTTATGAAACCAAGCTGCAGATACATCAAACAATTGAGACTTACCAATATTCAAATCTAAACGAGTTGCAAGTGAATACATATGAAAATATGACATATATTTCCCTATGCTGGAATATGTTCACTCCCTACCTGCAATCCTTTTAGATTTCCATTCCTTGCTTGTGCATGGAGAAGAAAAAAAAGAGGATGGGTGGAAAAAATAAACAAAAGAGGAGTAAGGGGGCAGCCTTGCCTTCCTCATCTTTCCACCTTAATGGATGGGGATAATCTCCCATTACCTATAAACCTAGAGATTGCCCCTAAGGCAATAATAGAATGCAGTTTGCTATTCTCTGACCAAATCCAAGCCTTTTCATTACATTCACCACAAATTCCGAAATAACAGCGTCAAGTGCTTTGGAAGAGTCTAACTACATCAACACCTCTTGCTTCCCAAATAATCACTAACATCCAAACCCTAAGGTGCATCATGAAAATTTGAAGGCCAATGTCATCCACGTCGATTAAACCAAAGACCAACTAAAATTGAGTGACCTTGACCTTCCAATGTAGCATACACATGCCATTTAGTGTCTTCCACCATGATCTCACATACACACAGTTCATGAAAATGTGTTTCATGGTTTCCAATCTCTTATGGTTAATAAATAATGCATTCAATACATTTTTCAGGATAATAGTTCCCCAGTAGAAAAAGCTCCTGTAAAAATACCCCAAAGAAATATTTTCATAGTGAAAGTCTGAGTTTAATGTTTACCGCACCCTTTTATTGCGTTTTGTAGAGAGAGAGTTCAAAATGGGCTGGGTACAGAAGAGAGAGGAGGGCGATGCTGAGATATATATAGTATCTCTATATAAAGCACCCAGGTCCCCTCTATATAAACTCATCTCGTGTGATCAATTGACACACTTTAGGTTTGCAGATCTGGAGTTGTTTTTCTCTCTCTCTCCCTCACCTCTCGTCTTCGTCTTTCTCCCAGTTCAACATGGTATCAGAGCATGGAGAGCATCAACGTACAAAAGTCATCGGTTTTCCATAGACACAATCAAAGATAAGTCCTTTTATTTGCATGTTTCTTATTGATGTAAGGGCTTAAACTCATGAGTTATGGCATCCTAAGTATGAACATGTTGTGTGTTTTGTAAGTAGATATGGTAATCACCATATTCTAGTATAAGTTTCATATCTCTTTAGGATTCTTCTAAATATGATATGCAATAGTATTTTGTATTGCTAATTGCTAATAACAAGTGACGTGATTTTGGAGTCAGCAAGGCGGTGTGACACAACATCGGCTAGGCCGAAAGGCATTCGATTGCTCACGCAATGATATTGTCAGTGAGTTTCATGCTTAAAGGATTGAAGGGCTCCAAGCGGTTACAAAATTCTAGGCCAAGGAGGAGCGTTTGTGTGTGTAAAAGACTTACGTTTAATTGAAATTTTATGGTTAGTTACTATGAAGACTTTGCATGGCAACCAATAGTCTGGAGTCTGCAGCAATCCAAAAGTCGCATAAATAAAAATAGACTTGTTTCTAGCTCTATCGTGCTCCATAGCTCTTGTTGAGCGATATAGCTCTATTGTGGGCATGTTAAGCGTGCAACATAATCAAACTTTTTATTTGCAGCGTTTGCTTCTTATAAAGATCGGCACTCAGTTTTTGCATACAACTAGCTTTGTCTTTGTACTAATTATAGCTATTGGGCGGTAAATCTTTTGGCCGTGGTCGTGTTGGACTTTGATCTTGGCATAGTCTAGCACGATCAGGGATTTTAATTACGCGATGATGCATTTTGTTAAATGTTAATTATTGTTGTTATTGTCACTATTTTTTTAATGTTAATAACATATCTAATGTCATGACCTACAAAAACCGATAGAAAACGTAGAACCGGCGGGACAACCAACAATCCCGGCAGGCCCTGCCGAGTTTCATATTAAACCCGACGGGACAAGCAAGAATCCCGCCGGGCCCCTCGTGTATCCCCTCCATATTTGGCGGCTCTATATAACCCTTCACATCACATCACATCACATCACCTCTTCCTCTAAATTTGGTCATCCTTTAAAATTTAGAAGAAAAACTAAAGGTAAAAAAATGAATAGTCTTTCAAAAAACTTAAAACTTAATGTAACTCTGATCATGGATCATTAGTTCTTTTTTGGATTGAACTGATTCTTGAAAGGAGGTAGAAAGGTG
Organism: Adiantum capillus-veneris; assembly: GCF_014529385.1. NCBI lineage: Eukaryota > Viridiplantae > Streptophyta > Polypodiopsida > Polypodiales > Pteridaceae > Adiantum > Adiantum capillus-veneris. The sequence goes on from NC_140941.1 coordinate 71,606,329, forward strand.
AATCTTTGGGTTGGTATCTCTACATTTGGGATGGATTGATCTCATGTTTGTTCACCGTTATATTTGCTAAATTGATTGCTATATTGTTTAGAACTTCTATCGTGGGTCATTAGTTCTTTTTTGGACTGGATTGATTCATGAAAGGAGGTAGAAAGGTGAATCTTTGGGTCGATATCTCTACTATTGGGATGGACTGATCACATGTTTGATTCACCGCTGTATTTGCTTGCTATTTCGATTAGAGCTCCAATCATGGGTCATTAGTTCTTTTTTGGACTGGACTGATTCATGAAAGGAGGTAGAAAGGTGAATCTTTGGGTCGATATCTCTACTTTTGGGATGGACTGATCACATGTTTGATTCACTGTTGTATTTGCTTGCTATTCCGATTAGAGCTCCAATCATGGGTCATTAGTTCTTTTTTGGACTGGACTGATTCATGAAAGGAGGTAGGAAGGTGTATCTTTGGGTCGATATCTCTACTTTTGGGACGGACTGATCACATGTTTGATTCACCACTTTATTTGCTTGCTATTTCGATTAGAGCTCCAATCATGGGTCATTAGTTCTTTTTTGGACTGGACTGATTTATGAAAGGAGGTAGGAAGGTGAATCTTTGGGCCGATATCTCTACTTTTGGGATGGACTGATCACATATTTGATTCACCGTTGTATTTGCTTGCTCATGTTTGAGTAGATTGAGGTTTATTCCCTTCAGGCTTCACTACTACGCTTGTGTGTGATATTGATTATAACACTAATGTTTGGTTTGAATAATACTTGAAAGAAGAGATAGCATAATGAGCTACAGCGGGCCCGGTGGGCAAATAGCTTTACCCTGCGTGACCGCCAGGAAGACTCACTAGCCCGGCGAGCCAACTAATTAGCACGGTGAGCTACGAGCCGGTCTCTAGGTCTCCCTGGAGGTCAAAAAAGATGAATGTCAATTAACAAAATATTTGTTATTTTGCATTTCTATTGTTATCAACCTAAAATTATAGTGTGATCACGTCATTTTGAAATCCCTGAGCACGATTTGACGCTCTCTCGGCTTGTTTGCCCCAAATTAAAATATTTGGAGCCATAATATATAGACTTTTAAGTTTCTATATATTGCTTTTGTTATCAATGTACAAATTTTCTAAGGAGGCAACATTTTGTGGCCTGTGCTGCTCATAATAGCGAGGGACTTAGCTTTTTTCTACAGTGTGACCGCTTGACTTCTGTTTTCCGAAGCAATATGAAAAGCACCATTGACCTATTGCTGGTGCGGGTTCCTTCGTCTTATAAGGATGTGCTTGGCATTTTCCACTACGGGTTCTTGGTCATCAATTACCTCCAATATGATGCTCCTTTGCTCCGTCCAGTACCAAATAATGCTAAGCATCGGGGGGTCAACAACACGCAAATACCCAATTAATATATTGGGGGGGGGGGGGGTAGTGATAGATTGTAGTTAGAGCTAATTAAAAGAGCGTTCTTTATGGTCATAACGAGAACCTGTATTCACCTAGTTTTTAAGAATGCACCTTTTATGAAGACCGTACTATGTTGGAATCTTTTTGTAGTAATGAATCGACTAGTTTCTTGACAATCTAGATTGGTCATCCTTGCTTTGAGATGCATGTCTACCAACATAAAAGGGTACTCTTGCGTCTACGTACCTATAAATACTGTAAAGAGTCTTCCTAGGGTATCACTACTGCGGCATGGTCAATTGCATGGAGTGAAAGGATGAAAATCTAAAAGAGCACGGAAGCATGTCACTTCTGCGAGTGATTCATAAGTAATTGTACTAATTATCTTGTTGATGCAGGATGAAGTTATATGATGCGTCTCATGCGTGGTTCCAGAAATGACAAGATTTACCAAGCCATGATGATGACAGCTGCCAATTGAGATCTTGGTGGTCCCAATGTGTTTATTACATGTTGTCCTTGTATATATGTGTGTGCATGTGATTGCATTGATGTTACTTTTGTTTCTATGTCGTCTACACATGTGATTGCATCAACATTACGTTTGTTTCTATGTCCTCTCTACAGCGGCGTTGCGAACCGTCTCTAAGGATAATGTGATGTAGTTATTTCTAACCCTTATGTCTTGATATGTTTCTCGAGTTGATGTTGTTTACAGACTAAAAATCACGTCAAGCAGTGTGTACAGGGGCTCAAAGATATTGAAGCTTCTCAAAGATATTGAAGAATTTGAATTTATTCAATTGTATACATAGGGTTGTTGAAGACCCATGCAAGGGCACATTGTAAAACAAGAGTGATGTAGCTCCTTTGAGCATTGCAAATGTACATTTAAAATATTTTAATATAACGGTGGGTATATATAGAGCTGTGGGTTTTTCCCTTGAGCCACCAAGGGTTTTTTCATCCACAGTTAGGGACCCTCATTTGAGTGGGGGTGTTGAGCTATATATAGTATCTCTATATATAGCACCTTAGTCCCCTCTATATAAACTCATCTCTTGTGATCAGTTGACACACTTTGGGGTTTGCAGATCTGGAGTTGTCTCGCTCTCTCTATCTCCCTCATCTCTCGTCTTCATCTTTTTCCCAGTTCAACAGGCGGGAGGGGGGGGGGGGGGGGGGGGGGGGGGTTTACTTCAAATATTAATGTGGATATACTCGCTGTCATTATTGTGTATATTATTGTGATTATAGACGATAGTATTGCTTAAACCTTCAAATTTTGGTGTTTTCTTTTTTTTTGCTTGTTAATAAAATATAAAGAACATTATTTAAATTTTCAAAAAAATAAAAAAATAATATTAAAACATGAAATAATAGCTATGTGGATAAACATATAACTACAAAGAGCCTGCTCCATCCTAAAGTTATGCGTGCACCTCCATGTAAAGCAAGCACTATCAGAGATGAGAAGCCAAACATGGATGACATCTTTTGTGGAGGCACGGGCATGATAGAGTGAAGTGTGCTCACATTTTACAAGATTCTTATAGCACCTATGTTAGTTTCTTCAAATGCTATCTTACAGCAATGTGCACGTGGTCTAAACTTTTGCAAGAGTCTTTGTCAATCTCTTGCTTATCATGGACATTTTTACTTTTATATCCCCCTTTATCAACACTCCTACTACCGCACACACATTTAACCCGAGCGACTGCATCCATGCACTCTTTGCATATTCTGAAAGGATTTATGTAGGAGTGGCAAAGAGATCTCTTATCATGAAAGGATTTTGAATAAGGAGCACTATAAAGAAGATATTCTTCAAAACACTCTCGTACTGCATACAACACAAAACACTAGCTCCACTTGCACCCATAATGATTTATACTAACAACGCTTTGTAGAAAAGTGCAAAGCAATTGTTATTATTCATAAATAATTATTTAAATTAATTATAGATATTTTGTTATCAATGAAATTAATTACTCCCACTTGATTAACATAATTTAGCATTTTTCACAGAATTAGAGAGAGACAGAGGGAGAGAGAGAGGTGAATCAACGACACAAAAAAATTATTATAACTTAAAGTATAAATGTTTAGAAATCATCTTCCAAAAGATCTCTACAAGAAGTGTCATCCAATTCTAATCACATGGCTCCTAAATCAATCAAGAGAGAAATAGAATTGTCATTTGTGGATGTGGCAGGTTGATTGTACATGGTTGTATATGCAAAAAGACCATTCATTGTTGTCTCCTTGGCGTCATTCCGCGTTCCCCCTTCTCTTCTCTGCTTGTGTGCATGTGTTTTCGGGTGTGTATCGGCGGGTGTGCCCCCCATAAGGTTTTCATGAACAGAGAGATAGAGAGAGGCTACGTGCGTGTGGAAGGCTGTGAATTGAGCAGAGTGGATTGATTGGGTATGTCTGGTGCATTGCAAGGCATGTGTGCATACGATTGTGTGCAAGCGGTGGTTTGCTTGCGGGTAGTGTCAAGTTTTGAAGGTGAACTCTAGTGGATTGGGGAGCTGTATATACCCTGGGTTATAGTGAGGCATTGCGTTGTGTGGTGGGTGTGTTCCCCTTTTCCCCTCTCCATCGCCTATAAAGACTGATAGACAAAAATTACCAAAAATAGCAGCTAAGCCGTGGTTGCAAAATTTCATGGAAAGTGACCCAAAATGGTATATTGATGAAAAATGATGCATATCTATACCTTTTGTGATTATGCAAGTGATCCCACAAATTAAGGGATTTGTTTGACTCCGTTTGGGAATTTTCGCACCAAAAATGACATTTTTGGGTCAAAAATGAGATAAAACTGACCTAGTTTTGGTCTAAAGTTGCAAAATGGCCCAAAAATGGAAACATCAGCTCATATTTACGGGGGTAAGAGAGAGAGGTCTGCTTTTTACAGAAAAACTTGCAATTTTTCTTGATTGTGTAATAGCTTCCATGGTTGCCCAATCTATGTGTGTTGTAGTCCCGCCTCTTTGCAATCTTGTATCTGAGCTTGTGAGGGAGTGAATTAGGCTTTTCCCTTATCAAAATGGTGCGTGGGCTTCACTTGACAAGCTCTTAAATCTTTTCAAATTCAAAAAATGGTCGCCATGAAGGTGGAAGCTCGTGTAATCCTTTCAGCTGTTTGATGTTACGATTATGTAATGGGGGGCGAGGCTACATGATACCATGAAATAGGTTTGGGTTTTGATTGAAAGTTGTGCTTCTATGAGAGTTGAAGTTTTATGGTTGAAATTTTAGTGTTCTTAATTTCTCTTTTTAAGTAGATATGGATGTGAATTGGTGATCATTTCATCATTAACTCGTCTATGAAACCAAGCAATTTCCAAGCATAATAGGGGAGAGAGTTTGTGAGTATCTTGTCAGGAATGCTTTTAGCTTTCCAGTCATCTTTAGAAAGAGAGTTGGTGATTTTCCATATACGCTTTATCTTGAAGCTTTTGTGACTCTCATCACGAATTCTCATAGCCAGAGGTTCTGTACCTTCCCAGCTAGACCGCACACATTTCGACAATACGCACGCACATAAAGATCAAAACAATACGAAGTAGTGAAAGTGCAGATACCTTGTCCATTTGCACATATGATTGAATAGGGAGTTTGATTTATGAATTTTTTGTTCTAGATTGTTTGAGTAGAGTAGATTAATGTCTTCCCGGCTGCTGTAGACTTTGAAAATGGAGCTTTATTTGTAAATGGATATTAGCGTAAATTAAGTGTTTTTTTGACCATGTAAAATAGTCAAAGATTAGAATAGAAAATAGTAGAAAAAAGAAAGATTAGAGTAGAAAATAGAAATATCGGAGTAGAAAAAAGAATAGAGTAACAAAAAGAGTATAATAGAGAGAGGAAAGTAGAGAGAGGAAGATAAGTAAGGGAGAGAAGGAAAGGGAGATTCGAGACATAGATAGGATTTTAAAAATTAGTTTTTTTCTTTGTTTAAGTGGATACAGTGGAGAGGGAATATGGGGTAGAGAGAGATAATAATAAAAAGTTAGAGAGAGAGAGAGAGAGAGAGAGAGAGAGAGAGAGAGAGAGAGAGAGAGAGAGAGAGAGAGAGAGAGAGAGAGAGAGAGAGAGAGAGAGAGAGAGAGAGAGAGATGGAGAAGGAGGGAGAGGGAGGGATAGAGAGTAGAGATATGGAGGGATAGAGAAAGAGGGAGAGGGAGAGATAGGGAGTAGAGATAGAGAGGGAGAGATAGGGATAGAGAAAGAGAGAGAAAGAAAGTCAAGATAGTGAGGGAGAGATAGGGAGTAGGGATAGAGAGGGAGAGATAAGGATAGAGAAAGAGAAAGGGAGATAGAGATAAAGATAGAGAGAGATAGAGAGGGAGAGAGGAAGAGAAAGAGAGATAGAGAAAGACGGAGAGAGAAAAGATATAGAGAGGTAGAGAGAAAGAGGGAGAGAGTAGAGAGAGGAGAGTGAGGAGAGAGACAGAGAGAGAGGGAGGGAGAGAAAATGAAAGTAGAGATAGGAGAGACAAAGAGACAGAGAAAGAGTGTAGAGATAGAGAGGGAGAGACAAAGAGAAAGAGGGAGAGAGTAGAGAGTAGAGAAAGGAAGAGAGATAGATAGATAGATAGATTTTATTATCGTCCTCGGAGGTCAAATATGACCTATGGGACCAAAGTTACATGTGATGTAGTATGTGTATGGCTAATGAGTGACTCTCGATGCTCCAAAATTGTAGTGATGAGAGTCGCAATGGAGAGCCCACACTTTGGCTGGGAGAGGAAAGTGTGTAGGTCTAAGTTATGGCTGAAAATGTGAGAGAAGCAAGTTCGGATGTGATCAAAAGCTGAGCACTCTAGTAGTGTGTGGTACTCAGACTCTCGAACTTGCAGTGAGCATAATGTGCACAATCGATTTGACTCTTCTCCATTGCCCCAACGTCCTATCTCGCATCGAAGGGAATGGGAGCTAAGCCGAATTGCTGCGATAGTGCGTATCCCGGACAAGGGAATAGGCTCAAGCATGTAAGTGTGAGTACGGTTTCCTCTCTCAGCGAAGAACATGGTTTTGTAGTTGGGGGCAATATAGGTGGTGTAATGTATGAAGCGTGACCCACCGGATTTCTCCCAAGCCGTAATACATTGGCGTTGTAGAAAAGCTTCATTCACTTGAGAGTCAATTGAAGCATCATGTAGCAAGTGTAATGCATCCCATCTCCCAAACCACTTCTTTATGTCTTGCATCCATCCCGTGCTCAAGATCTTGCTTTTATGCGTCTTTTGAACTTTTTTGCTTGCTTCCCATGCAATTGTAGGAAGTCGATGTGAGGGGTTTTGACGCATCTTTATCATGTACTCCACAACCCTTTCCATGCCCATAACCTCAATTGGAAGAGATCCCGACTCAAGAAGTAGGAGCATATATGGTGTTTGTGTCTTAACTTGGAGAAAGTTTGTAAGAAAACACTTTTGGACATTCTCAAACTCTTTCCAAGTAGACTTTGAGATGCTCCCGCCCCACACTTCAACTCCATAAAGAAGAACCGGTGTCACCAATGCATCAAAAAGATACTTCTTGAGAACCCAACACTTGATGTTTCCCGCATTACACATGTTCTCAAATGCATAATATGCTCTCTTTCCCGCTTCCAAACGATGCATAGCACATTCATGCCACTTGTGATTGGATGGAACCTCAAGGCCAAGGTACTTAAAGCTCTCAACAACTTCAAGTGTCTCGTTGTTGTACACAATGCATGGCTTCTCCTTATGGTTGGTTTTCACAAGCATAACCTTTGTTTTGGATTCATTTACAATCAGCCCACTATGCAAGCAAAAGTTCTCAAGGACAACCATAAGCTTTTGTGCATCTTCTAAAGTGTCTGCTAGAAGCACTACATCATCCGCATACAACAAAAGCATGATTACCGCATTGCAAATAGTGACCTCTTCAATGCCTTCTTATTGCATAAAGTCAAGTACCATTTGTTCCAATTGATCGATGTTGGTGACAATGGACATCCTTGTTTAACCCCAATAGTGCTTACAAAAATTTCTGAAATTTCTCTTCCCATGCGCAATTGACAAATCACCTTCTCATAGATTCGAGAAACCGCAAGCATAAACTCACTTGGCACTTGGAGTTCTTCCATCCTTCTCCACAAATTGTTACGGGGAATCATATCAAACGCTTTCTTAAAGTCCACAAAACAACAATACAATCGCTTGCCTTTCAACCGACTTTCCTCCATGAGAACACGAAGAGTGACAAGATGATCAATGGTGCTATGGCATCGACGAAAACCCGCTTGTCCCTTTGCACGCTTGTCATTCTCTTCAGCCCAATCACTCAATTTCATTTCCATTATGCACCCAAACAACTTTTCCATAAGAGACCCAATCATTATAGTCCGGTAGTTGCTTACATTCTTTACATCCCCTCCTTTATGCAAAGGCTTAACCCAATTAGTACTCCAATCATAAGGCATACCATGTTGAAGTGCAAGGTTGAACATATCACACATCCACTCATGGGTAAAATCTCCCGTCCATTTGATCATCTCCGGCTTGATACCTTGAAGATCTCCCGCTTTGCGAGTGGCCAACTTTTCAAGCCCACCGCATACATCCTCAATAGTAAAAAAAGACGGCATACATGGGAGTGAACCATAAAATGGCATTTTTTCAGTATTTTCTTGCTCATATAATTGCCTACAATGTGTGTACATATCCACTAGACTCAAGTTACCAAAATTCTCAATCCGCTTGCCTCTCAAGTTTCTCCAAAATCTTCCACATGCATGTGCCTTTTCTTGGACTTGAAATTCTTCTTGCTTTACTTCCCATCTTCTTCTCTTCTTTTGAATCAATGCCTTGTATGTATGGAAATGACTTTGATAGTTGTCTTTGTCCATAGTTGCATCAAGCTTTATCAAGGACTTTCGAGCATCTTGACATTCTTTATCAAACCACCTTTTGCGTGATGTATCTTTGTTGATACCATGGAGATGCTTTATGGCAAAGCATTCTTCCGCACAAGAACAAATAGCTTTTTTGAAAGCTTCCCATTTAGCTTCCAATGGTGCATCACATTGAAGCTTTGTCATCCATAATTTTTGCTCAACCATTTCAATGTACATTGGTGCCCGTTTGAAATCCATACATAGTGATAACTTCTCTTTCCTTTGGCTGAGATTATCATGCTTAGTTGCTTCTCCACATGAAAGGTCAATACATAAGGTGCGATGGTCGGATTCCGGGGTCCATTGACCAAACATAAAACTCTTTATGCGATACATGATGGCTTCAGAGAGTAGCATATAGTCAATCACACTATCCCCATTATGTCTTCTACATGTAAATCCATTGGTTCCACTCCACAAAGATACACCATTGGCAATGAGCATACCCGTGCTATTACACATGTGTAAAAGTAACTTTCCATAGTGATCCGGCTCTTTCTCATCCATTAAAGTATGATCATACAAGTGAACTTCCTCCAACTCCCTTGAAATGTATGGCATATCAAATTGTTGAGTATCATGTTGCAATGTTTTTGTGCGAGCATTCATAACCCCAAATACAATAACATCACCTTCACCTTTGAAATAAGCAATGTCCTCTTCCAAATCAGAAAATGGTTGATCTCTATCCATGCAAGCATAAAAGGGAGAATCATGATGAGGAATGTAGCAACCGTCTACAAAAATGGGTGCTCTTTTTGGTGTCATAATTTTCAGCCATACATAACGTTTGTACTTGTCATCTTTCACAATTGATACAAAATCTTCGAATCCTTTCTTAACCATACATGCTAACCCTCCTTGTCCTCTTCGTTGCTTGAGATTCTTTGACCACATCAATGAATGTACATTGTAATCCTCCAAGCCGTCAATCCTTTGTGTATCATGCTCCCAAGTTTCAACAAGAAGTACAACATCGGCTTTGCTTGTTAGTTCATCAATGCCAACCCCCGCATTCCATGGGTATCCATTACAATTCCAAAATCATATTTTCAATTGTAACTCGGTCTCATAGGTCACGCATCCCTATTTGCTTGAGAGACTTGCCTCCTCCTTGGGCACATTTTCTTCATGAGAGATCTCCTTGTTTTTATTATTCTTTTCCTCGTATGCCTTGCGACGCATATTTTGTTGCTTAATAGTGCGATCTTCACATACAAAACATTTTGTATCCCTCAAATAGATCCAACTATTATCAAGGATAATCTTTCGCTTGGTCTCATCCAGCATGGTGCATACAATTGGCCGTTCTCCCGAGCGAGGAGCTCCTTGCTTCCCCACTCTATGTGCTCCATAGACCATAACTCCGGACATGCCAAAGTGGGTTTTGAAGAAATCTTCAATAACAATGGCAAGAGAAGGAGGTGTCTCTAACTTCTCTTTGGGAATTCCACGAATAACAATGTTCTTGGAACGTCGCTCCCGTTCCTTCAACTCCTCCACATCCACATTCTCAACATTCTTTGTTTGAACCATAGCTTGCATGAGTGAGGAATTAGAAACCACATTGCTACCACATACATCAGCCCAAGACTTGTTTGTGCATACATTTTTCATGTCGCATACATCCCGGCTCATAGTGTCAAATTTCTCCTCTTTCAATACATGGTCATGCTCTACTTTGCTCATCCGCTCCTTCAAAGCATTCAAGTCCACAAGAGAGCGTTTACATTCCTTGACTTCCTCTTCAAGTTGCATCAAACGTGTTGTTTGCATCAGAAGTGTCCTCTTGAGATTTTCATTCTCAACCACAAGTACCGTTAGTGTGCCATTCTCCATTGCAAGTGCTCATAAGTCTTCGCCTTGTTTGTTTACGGTCTCTTGCAATGATACCAAGTACGCCATGATCATGGTTTCCGATGTCGTTGGTTGGGTGGTTGTGTTGCTATCTCCACACTTAGGAGATTTTGGATCACTTTCCACAATGGTTTTGGATCTTGTTGAAGAAGAAGAACCCTTGCGAGTGCCGGAAGACATTGTATGTAAAATAGGAGATGAGAATCAATTTTGTTGAACCTGTTCACTTCAGAAATGCTGCTACAGAAACACCTTCCATAACTCTGAAAATTTTTGTCTTTACATCAATGCGTAGAGGACTTCGTGCTCTTCCATTGAGGCTATAGATCACCCAAATCGGAGTTCGGATGAAGAAGTTATGATCAAAAGAGTGGAGAGAGAGAGAGAGAGAGAGAGAGAGAGAGAGAGAGAGAGAGAGAGAGAGAGAGCGAGCGAGAGAGAGAAAGATAGAGTTAGAGAGGCAAATATCGCATTCTTCTTTTTGTTGATGCACCTCTAGATGGGCTCCCATCCAAGGTGGATGTTGTTGTGCAGCTCCGCTTCCATGATGGAAAAATTGTCAAAAGGATGGATATTTACTTTTTCCAATGCTTCGAGATTTAAAGAAAGGAAAAAAAATAACATGTAAATAGTGTATATAGAAAATACAAAAACCATGATTTACTAGCTAAGGATGAGTATGTTTAAGGTATTTTTGAAGATTTTTCTTTTGTAGATACTATGCATGATCACAATGCTATAGAAGGTTCTAGTTGTCAACATGGAAATGACTTGGAAAAATTAGTTTCTATAGACATGTATAGAATCAGTGAGGCTTTCAAAGATGGGAGTGCTTCAATGCACAAAAAGATCTAGAAGTGCAAGTACAAGACTGTAGCAAATAAGGTGAAACTAGTGGCATTTTATTTGCCTACAAATTCCAAGGAGGAGATGGAGAAGGCTTCTTGGCAACCTAGTCTCCTAGATGCAAAAAGAATCAGGCATAAATTTACACAAGATTCATTGAATATATTAAAAGTTGGAAGCAATGAATCCTTGACACATGTTGAAAGGAATGCCTTGAACATATGCTCTTCAAGCATGGAAAATATTAAATTTAATTTGAGCCCTCATAAGCTACGGTGTGTGGTTCCTTCTATAGTCAAACCAATGGTAGTATTCAATGTACGTCATGTGCCTTGGAATCTACAACCAATTCCACTGCCAAAATCACTCTTGTCAAAGCTCATAGACTTACTTAATGAAAAGGTAAAGATTGGGATTTTGGATCCTTCATGTGCTCCAAGAAGATGGTGCATAGTACCAAAGAAAAATGGAGCTCTATGCTTCATTCAAGACATGCAACTTGTCAACAAAGTCACAATCAGGAATATGGGTATAGGTCCAATTGTAGATGAGTTTGTAGAGGCATCTGCAAGAAGGAACATATATTGTATGGGGTATTTGTACTCAGGGTATGATCAATTCCAACTAGCAATGAAAAACAGAGACTTGACTACCATAAGAACATCCTTGGGTTTTGTAAGGATGTGCACGTTATTGCAGGGAGAAACCAAATTGGTTGCGCACATGAATGGTATGAGAAAATTTGTACATGACTTCATACCTCAAATTAAAATTTTCTTTCTTGACGGCATGCCAATCAAAGGATGCGACACAACCAGAAAAGATGAGGCTCTAGATTTGAGGGGGTGCCGCAAATATGTGGCAAGCTACATCATTGATTGTGATAGAATTTTAACAAGGTTGGAAAAAGTGAACCTTACATTGTTTGGGCAAAAGTTACTGTTTGGGGTTGAAAAAATATTGATAGTGTGATATCTTTGCAATCCTCATGGCCGTCGACATTGTCCGACTAAACGGGATGCAATACAAAGGAAGAAATAATTATGTGTAAATATCACAGAGGTGAGAAGATTTTTAGGCGCATGTGTCTTCCATCTCATATGGACATTATGCAAATGTTGCAGATCCTCTTTATCAATTGCTAAGGAAAAACCAAAGGTTTTGATTGAATGATGTACATGTAGAAGCTATGAGAAAGTTGACCCTTTGGGATTAAGGTTAACTAGAGGCCAGCCAATGAGAAGAGGGTGATTTTCACACTCTATGTCCTCAAAAATCTATGGGGACTCTATGCACACTCTATACTTTGCATTCATGGAGGAGCACATTATAAAATATGTTGTATCTATCCCCCCACATGTAGGGATCTAGGTGCCTTGTTATCTCTTACACTGCATACACAAATGTGATTTTCCATTCTCCAAGCGGTTGAGACGGCTTCAATAAATTGCGGTTGATGCATGTCCTTTCTTACACGAGCAGGCTCTAGGGGTGCAAGTGCTCAAGAATCACAAATTGGAAGCGGAGTACCTTTCTTGACTGGCAACATTCATCTTCTTTGTCAGCAAGGAGCCTGATTTGGAGGAGATCCACCTTCCACACCTTCAAGTTGGGTCCATCATCAAGGACGCTAAGGAGCACAACGGTGTCATTATGGACCCCCCAACAGAAGGCTAGGTACTTTGGCTCGAGTACCCTAGGGGGCTCGCGAAGGTGGTTGAAAAATCCATCGTTGTGGATGGCACTAGTGACACTTCGGAAGATGCACCACTGACTGATGAGGCTATCCTAGAAGTAGAAATCACCCGCTTTTCCTCAGTGGTAGTGGATGGGGAGATGTCTTTTTGCATTACTTGGAGAAATCATTTGGCATGCGCATGGATGAGTGCCTGAGCGTGCTATGCACCAACGCTTAATTTCCCTTAGACAGTGCATTAGATGCCCTAGAAAGCAAGCAGTTGTGTTATTGACACTATGGCAATGGTGTGTGCGAAGGTCTTAGAAGCAGAGCAATTGCACGTGACCGAGGAATATTTCTAGGACATGCAAGGGAAGATTGTGGCAGGTACGATGCCTACTCCACTACAAAACCCCCACTATGATGAGCCAAAGCTCATGGATGTGGTGAAATCATGCATCGACTTGGATGCCAAGGGAAATAGGGAGGAGTAGGACAAGGAGCAAGAGGTAAACTCTACCCTACTTTGAAGTTTTTGTGTACTAGCCTTAATTATCTTTTTCTCACCCTTGATTGGTTTATGGTAGTAAGTCTTGGAGCTTGATGTGTTTGCAGCACGGATGGGCAGCAAGCAGACGATCTCTGGACCTCAATCCTCCCTTTCACATTACATAGGAAAAATCTCCATTATCGATGCTGCCAATGTACAAAAGCTTATACTATGTTGTTGCACAAACACTTGATTTTATACAATATATAAGCATTTTTGGTGTCTTGATGTGCATACAAGGCCATAAAGGATCAAAAGGGGGGTGGCCACAAGAGCGTGCAGTTGGGCCAGACAAGGACTCCTGTTTGGCCCATCTGCTTTCCCTTGTGACCACCCCCCTTTTGGTCTTTTTTGGCCTTGTCTGTACACTTGGACACCAAAAATTTTCAGATTATGTTTGAATTTAAATGTTCATGCACTGTATCAACCACTTGAGCTTTAGATGGTCCTCCTTGTTATTCGTGGCATGGTGATTGTTCCCTATCAGACTTCAATGATGTTGGGCCCTCTCTACTCGCCAACACTTGACGCATTTTGAACTCTATGCCATGGTATCTCTATTGTGCCCACAACAAATCTTCTGCTTGTGATGACTCTTGGGTCCAACTACCATGCCCACTGATTGAAGAGCACCAAGAACGGCTAGGTTTTTGTAGTCATTTCCTTGTGTCTTTAAGCCACATCGACTTCTCGCATCCTTGGAGAGTGTTGTTGTTGGCAGGACGAAACACTTTGGTGGTGCCCACAGTTGGGTATGGTAAGAGCTCACCCATGTTGAATAAATAAGTGACTAATGAGTGGATCTAGTATTTTAAAGGGCCCATTCACTCTATAATTTTTTTTTATAGGGTGTCCCAAAATTTAATAAAAAATATGTAAAAAAGAGTTGGACCATATGTTCACGTGTAGTCACTAGCACTGAATCCACCTTGACCCTTGCTGCACTTACATTGGTGCCATGCAACATGCTTGGCAGGCCTTGCAACATTCACCACTTGCTGTTGTGCTCTTGACGGCTCAATTTACGTACTTCCCTTGCAATCTTGGATTGTCGCACACGTTCCATGGCAAGCTTACAAGCAAATGTTGTGCTAAAAAAACCAGCTGAACATCTCTTACAAATAATTAGATTGCACCATACCACCATAATGTCGAGTATTTTTAAAGTACACCCTCCTTGCAAACCATATTTTTGCATTAAAAATGCACCATGTGCAAACAAGATATGTTGTTCACATGAGAAAATGATGCACATTATCAAATGAAAAGAACCTCTTGTAATAAGTTTACTATGTGACATGGCTTACCATGTAAGGTGTGATGTTATTTTTAAAATGATTGGCGTTGCTCTTTTGTTGTGATGGTAAGACCCATAAGCTTGACCATTTTATCAAAAATTTCACAAACTTTCTTGCACTTGTTTGCAAGCTTTCCATTTGAGTCATTGTCAATAATAGCTTTGCATAATTCCTTACAGAGTTCCCTTGTGGTTGGAGTTGTTTTGAGTATCATATTGGCTTGGGTTTCCTTGGGTTGCTTTCTTCAAAAAGTGTCTGGATTTTTGTCCACTCATTAACACTTGTTGAGTGACTTCATGGGCCTTCCCTGTGTTCTTTGCGGAAACAATTGACATATTTCCACCGTGACAAATAACTCCACCCTTTTGAATTTGTTTTAGGAATTTCTAATGGCTTCATTGGGAAAGCATAGTCAATGTACACTTGATAGAGGTGCTGGAGCTATATATGGTCCACGCTACTCAACTTGGTCACACCTATATATTTGTATCTTGCCCTCAATATGAGTAAGTCTTTGGGAGCTTAAATGGTGTGTCTCTTGTCTCGTCTCTCTCTCTTTCTCTCTACATCTCAACATGGTATCAGAGTGGTAAAAATCACACAAGGATTCAATTCATGTTGACAAAACAGAGTATATGTATGCAATCCGCATGTAAGGTTTAGAATTCCTACAAATTTTATTTTGGAGGATTGATTCTTGTGAGCTGTGATTGTTTTGTGTTACAAAGAATAAGATTAGTGGTGTGTGTGGTGTTTATTGCTAATCAATATGATGAATCATTGAGGAAATTTTCTTATTGATTTGTCTTTTGACACCCTCAAGTTCGTCTCAATTTTTGAGGGTCTTCTGCCGCTAAATTTGGAGAAACAGGAAATGATGAGTTCTCAAAACTCCTTGATCTTCAACGTCATGATCTTGTTTATAGCATGGATCTAAAAGCTCATCCCCAGATGGGAATTTGTGAGTTTTGTGCTCTAGGAAAACATATAATCATAAACCCTTTTCTCTCTCAAATACAACTCATTCTCATGACATATTGGATCTTGTTCATACTGATATATGTGGACCTCTACCTTCTTCAAGATCAAAATGTCGTTGCTTCATTACATTCATTGATAATTTCTCAGGATATATGATTGTATTTCTACTTAGACAAAAATTTGATGCCTTATCTCTTTTCAAACAATTCCACAAGGCTATGGAACTTCAAACTGGTCGTTCACCTCAAAAAGATTCATAGTGACAATGGAAGCGAATATGTTTCTCGAGAGATTGTGAGTTAAAGTATTTTTAAAGTACGCCCTCCTTGCAAACCATATTTGTGCATTAAAAATGCACCATGTGCAAACAAGATATGTTGTTCACATGAGAAAATGATGCACATTATCAAATGAAAATAACCTCTTGTAATAAGTTTACTATGTGACATGGTTTACCATGTAAGGTGTGATGTTATTTTCACTCCAATCAAGGGTAAAGACCTTGGTGAAATACGCCAAGACTTCTTAAAATGATTAGCGTTGCTCTTTTGTTGTGATGGTAAGACCCATAAGCTTGACCATTTCATCAAAAATTTCACAAACTTTCTTGCACTTGTTTGCAAGCTTTCCATTTGAGTCATTGTCAATAATAGCTTTGCATAATTCCTTACAGAGTTCCCTTGTGGTTGGAGTTGTTTTGAGTATCATATTGGCTTGGGTTTCCTTGGGTTGCTTTCTTCAAAAAGTGTATGGCTCTTTGTCCACTCATTAACACTTGTTGAGCGACTTCATGGGCCTTCCCTGTGTTCTTTGCGGAAACAATTGACATATTTCCACCGTGACAAATAACTCCACCCTTTTGAATTTGTTTTAGGAATTTCTAATGGCTTCATTGGGAAAGCATAGTCAATGTACACTTGATAGAGGTGCTGGAGCTATATATGGTCCACGCTACTCAACTTGGTCACACCTATATATTTGTATCTTGCCCTCAATATGAGTAAGTCTTTGGGAGCTTAAATGGTGTGTCTCTTGTCTCGTCTCTCTCTCTTTCTCTCTACATCTCAACATGGTATCAGAGTGGTAAAAATCACACAAGGATTCAATTCATGTTGACAAAACAGAGTATATGTATGCAATCCGCATGTAAGGTTTAGAATTCCTACAAATTTTATTTTTGAGGATTGATTCTTGTGAGCTGTGATTGTTTTGTGTTACAAAGAATAAGATTAGTGGTGTGTGTGGTGTTTATTGCTAATCAATATGATGAATCATTGAGTACATTTTCTTATTGATTTGTCTTTTGACACCCTCAAGTTCGTCTCAATTTTTGAGGGTCTTCTGCCGCTAAATTTGGAGAAACAGGAAATGATGATTTCTCAAAACACCTTGATCTTCAACTTCATGATCTTGTTTATAGCATGGATCTGGAAGCTCGTCCCCAGACGGGAATTTGTGTGTTTTGTGCTCTTGGAAAACATATAATCATAAACCCTTTTCTCTCTCAAATACCACTCATTCTCATGACATATTGGATCTTGTTCATACTGATATATGTGGACCTCTACCTTCTTCAAGATAAAAATGTCGCTGCTTCATTACATTCATTGATAATTTCTCAGGATATATGATTGTATTTCTACTTAGACAAAAATTTGATGCCTTATCTGTTTTCAAACAATTCCACAAGGCTATGGAACTTCAAACCAGTCATTCACCTCAAGAAGATTCGTAATGACAATGGAAGCGAATATGTTTCTCGAGAGTTTGTGAGTTAGTGTGTTGACAGTGGAATTCATCATGAACATACTATTCCATATTCACCTCAACAGAACGGCATTGCTGAACGAAAGAGTCACACTATTCTCAATGTTGTAATATGTATGCTGATTCATTCTGGGTTATCTCGTGTTTTTTTAGACAGAAGCTACTTTGATAGAAGTATTTAATTAAAATCATCTTCCTACTACTGCACACTCTGGTAAGATACCCATCACAGCATGGACATGTGACATTCCTTCAGTATCTCATTTGTTAACCTTTGGATGTATTGCTTATATTCATGTTTCCAAAGAAACACAAACAAAGCTTGATGCTCCTAATCTTAAAGTTATTTTTATTGGATATTCTGACACTTCCAAAGGCTTCAAATTCTATGACCCTTCCTCCAAGGAAGTAATTGTGAATCATGATGCTACTTTTAATGAACAACTTATGAGAGGCTCATGGTCCATGGATGATTTTGATGATACTTAATCGTTGCTTCAAGCTTTTCCATTTCTTTTAGATGATGAATCTTTTCCTATAGAGCATCTTTCCTATTCACAGCCATTCATTCCAAATGATGCCAATGATGATATTGATATTTTCGTTCATCTGTCTATTGATGTTGAACATGGTTCATGTCGTGTTTATGATGATGATATTGTTTATAATGCTTTCTCTGATTTTGAAGATCCCGTTACTTATAATGAGGCCATCTCTTCACCACAAAAAGATCAATGGAAAGAGGCTATGTATGCAAATTAGGATTCTCCTATCTCTAAAGGTACATGGATACTGACCGAACTACCTCCTAGCCGTGCAACTATTAAGTGTAAGTGGGTGTATAAGATAAATGTAGAAGTAGATAAATATTTTAAAACGTTTCAGGCACCTTTAGCTGCAAAAGGTTACTCCCAAGTTGCTAGTGTTGATTATCAAGAGACCTTTTCACCAGTTGTTCGCATTACAAGTGTTCGAGTTTTATTGGCATTTGTTGTTCAATTTGATGTAGAAGCTCATCAAATGGATGTGAAATACTTTTTTGAATGGTGATTTGGAAGAGAATATTTATATGGAACAACCGAAAGGCTTTGTTATTTTATGTAAAGAAGACCTTGTTGCTTAGCTCCGTAAGGCACTATATGGTCTCAAACAAGCTCGCGGGACTGGTATACAAAATTTGATCTTTTTCTCATCTCCACAGGATTCATCTCTTGCTCTTCAGATCCCAACTTATACATAAAGCTCCAAGGTAGCACTTTTGTGATTCTTTCTCTTTATGTGGATGATACCATCTTTGTTTTGAATGATTTTCTATTGTCTTCTGCATTTGATATGGTGGATCTTGGAGAGATTTACCCGTGTCTTGGCATTCAGATTCAAAGAACCGCACAAAATGTATTTTATTACTTTGATAGTCAAAGTTTATTGCAAATACTATTCAAAAATCTGGTCTGGAATCTGCACATTCGGCCAACACACCTTGTCTTGCGAGTTCTATGAAGAACACTTCTGACAGTGGCGATCAACTTGTCACAAATCACCCTTATGCTAACTTGATTGGATATCTGTCATAAACACTTGCTCTGATATTTTTTTTGTTGCTAATTATCTTAGACAACATGTTGCACGTCCTTCTCTTAAGAATTGATCTGCAACAAAGCGTGTATTGAAATACTTAAAAGGCACTACAGATTTTAGTTTGGTCTATCGATGACAACTGACATTGGATTCTATGCAATTTCTTTTTCTTTTTCGTTACACAGATGCAGATTGGGAAAGCTCACATTTATCTATGTGATGTACTAGTGAAAACTGCTTCTTTATAAATGGTTGTCTTGTTTTTTGGACTAGCAAGAAACAACACTATGTTGCAGTTTCTACGATTGATTCTAAATATATTGCGGCATCACTTGTAGCTCATGAGCTTATCTGGCTTTGACAAATAGTGGTTGATATTGGTCATTCTCCTCTTTCTAGCACACCCTTGCGGTGTGACAGCCAGAGTGCTATTAGTCTTGCAAAAGACTATGTTCAATATAATAAGTCAAAGCACATTGTTGTGCATTATCATTATGTCTGGTATGAAGTATGCAAAGGAAACATAATGGTTGAACATTGTCCAAGTGACCAGATGATTGTAGACCTTCTTACCAAAGGCCTTAACGAGTCACGCTTCATCCTCTCGCTCTCAGAGCTTGGAGCTGCTACAGTCTCACTCTTTCTAGACTAGCTTCTCTGCTATTATAATAACTTTGAACATATGACATTGTAATCATATAAGTACCATGCAGTATGCACACTCCACACTTGCACACTTTGATCTCTTAGTCACTTGTATATTTGTACATAGATACACAATTCACGTTCACATCATCATTGCTAGATCATATTTTCACATTTCTATAGGGGCTTGGTTTTTTTCCTTGAACTCCCCAAGGGCTTTTTCATCCAAAGCTAGAGACCTTTGTTTGAGTGGGGGGTGTTGGAGCTATATATGTCTCACTCTACTCAACTTGGTCTCACCTATATAATTATATCTTTTCCTCAATCTGAATCAGTCTTTAGGAGCGTAAATGGTGTGTATCTTGTCTCATCACTCTCTCTTTCTCTCTACATCTCAACAAGAGGAAAGAAAAATATTGGATTCCAAGACTTGTCTTTTTGTGCACGATCTGGGGCATTGACCATGGGACATCTCAAAACAGCCGCTTCCCATTCTCTATCTTCATCTCCTGGATCAAGATTTTCCAATCCTTTGTCTCCATCCTCTTGTCATGGAATATTGAACCGCCCTTTGTAGAGTTCTTGTGTGCTTTTTGTATGTTAGGTTTGCACCCCCAAGTGAAAAATGGTCAAGGAAAGAGAGAAGAATCCTCTTGTTTGTAGCCAAGCAAACACTTTATGGTCTTCAAGTCCCCTCCTTGGTGCCACTCCACATCAAAACTACCAAAACTCTCAACATCCAACTTTTCACTTGCAAGTTAAGACTGTATTACTTCTGTGATCCATGGATCGAGTTCTCTCAACAATCCATGAAAGAGTCCATTAGTCTCTTTGGGCACCTCAATAGCATACATGCACCAAATATATTTCTTTGATTGCACATTGAAATATGGGGTAGGAGATGGCTTGATTGAATCCCTTTGCTTGGTTCTCAACAAGGCTTCATTCATTAGAGTGACACTTACCTTCTCTAACCTTTTCCTTTCACTATATATTTGACACTCATCGAGTTTCAACACAAAAGAAAACTTTGTGCCTAGCATTGCAAAACAAGTACAAGAAAGACCTTAGTCTTCAAAATCTATGAGAAGAAGAACACAACCAAAAGAAAGAAGTGTATTGTGTCACCTTCTTGAGGTAACTCGTAGAATCTAAGAATAACTTGTTGAAGCCTTTGAGGTCCACAAAAATAGTTTTCCACATTGCGTAAGGGAAGCTCTTCTTTGAAGGTCTTATATAGTTTTTCCTACCTTTTCCCCTTGACTTTGGTGTGCATAGAGTATAAAGAGAAGTTGGCATTGTGTCCTCAATGTGTAGGTATGCACCAATGTGGGAGAACACATCATTGCTTGTGTCATTCTTTGCAAGGTTGACCTTGTGCGGATTAAAAAATAGGTTCTCAATAAATCCATGCTCTTTGAGGGCATCCTTTAGAAGTTGAAAAATAGCCTTTTAGACTTTAGTGCTTATCCTAACCTCATCATAATCTTGTTGAATGTCCTCTTCACTAACCACATTTTCAATTTGTGCATAAGGTCCTTGTTGATTGCATCCCTAATATGCTTCCCCTTTGGTGATTGTAAGATAGGAATCACTTCATGGTATTGAGACAAGTAGTGAGAAGGTTGACTCGATCACCTTGGCTTGTTCTACCACATGCCTCCTGGATGAAATTTCTAGCAACCAATAAGATAAATGTTAGCAAATATTTTGAAGTAAAAATGTATCTTGCAAATGAAGAAAAGATCACCTTGTGGTTGTCACTCATTGTTTGGGTGCTCCACTCGAATGTGCAAGGGTTTCAATGGATGAAAATGTGCGCTTGCACTTCCTTGCACCAAGGGGTTTTTCTTTCAAATATGCGACGGTGTTGGCAAGATTCATAATGTGGACATTCTTTTCCTGCATTTGTCGTTGGAGAGTTTTGACCTCCCTCTCTAAAGAGGCAATACTTTCTTGTAATGCCATCATTTTGAGCTGAAGAGCTTGACATTTGTGCATCTACAAATAAAAATAAGCACCTATACCCATACACAACCGCTTGCAATAGCCTAACAATCATGCTTCTCCCCTCCCGAGATATTAAATAAACATTGAGAGGCTATTAAAGGATGGATGGAAGTGGCCTATAGGATTGTAAGGGTACAAATGGGCACCCATCTAAATGTCAACATTTGTCTTACCGAAGGAACGACGTTCCTATGACGACCTCTCCTCCCCCTCACATGCGGTCTTTGATGCAAACACCGTGGATAAGCAAATATGTACGCTTTTGCTATGCGGACTACGTGGTGGTTGAGGCACATGATTTGTGATGTCCAGGGAGGGAGATGGGAGGGAAGAAGGGGGCAGGGGGGGAGAGGGAGAGAGGAGGAGAGAACAAAGTTTTTTTTTCTTTAGGGAGGGGGGAAGGGGAAGATTTTGAAAAAGTGGACTTTCAGTACTTATATGTAAAAAAAAGGTCAAAAAATGATTTTTTTACATGTATATATGTTGGGGGGGAGTTTCAAGTAAAAAATAAGTAAAAATGGCTTTTTTTGACAAAAAATCATATTTTGGCCTATAGTGACCCAGGTTTTTGCTGATGTGGCCACTCCCCTTTACTCCCTTCACTTTCAAAAATCTAGAGAGAGAAAGTGATCTCCTAGGTCCACATCCTACATGTGTCTTAAAAAAAAGCTAGAAAGGCCTACTCAAAACTAGCTTCTTGAATGCCCTTGTCCCCTTAATCCTACACATTGTTAGCCTTAATTCCTAAAAATTAGGATTCCATACAAGGCCCATGTATAGTCCATATTTCTCCTAAGGACAATAGGACAAGAGGATGAAAAGAAACACAGGTATGTGGTGAGGTTTAGGGCCAAGGTTCTAAGCTCCCGCCAAACAGCATATCCATAGGTAAAAGGAGAGTTATGGGGAGTGATTATAATATTAAAGTGTGACAAAAAGTACTTGATTGGAGCATATATAGTTGTGGAAATTGATTGCTTACCGCTTCTACTAGGGATGATTGAAAGTTGTTCTACTCGTGACATTGCTATGCTTAGGTGGATTGCTTATATAAATTCCTTGAACCGATAATTGAAGGAAATTGCAGTAAAATATAATCCAATGGTAGATATGCTTTCAAGGGCAAGATATGAAGATAAGGATGATATCATTGATGAAGAAGAAGACGTGGGAAAAATTTTCTATACAACTTCTCATGCAAAGTGTTATGATATATGCAATGTATCTTCACTTGAGTTCTTCTCAGAGGAGTTTTACGTGGATGAATGGTTGCTCATAGGTCTCTATCTAAGTACTTTACAAAACCAATCTGGTTGGACTGAAACAAAATTCATTAGGAAGAGGATGGGGTATAGGAGGGCCTCTTTATTTTCCATGAGCTTATGGAGGTGATTAACATTTGAAGAATAGTTGTACACCATGTGTGCAAGAATGGTGCGTGTGTAAGAGATATGTAAGAGTGGTCAAAGGATGCACTTTTTTCCCCAAAAAGGTGGAAAATTTTATGATTTTTGTCCTTCCATAACTTCCATATATGATCTCAAATTTGAGTGGAGATCATAGATTTGCAATCTACGTGCCAACCTCTTTTTATAGATATGCTACATGATATGGTTTACCCCCTACATTCTAACTTCCATTTTGGGGGGAAACTTTGAATTCAAATAAACTAGCAGTTTTGCCTGTTTGAATTCAAAAGTTGTCTATTGATTACTTTTATAATACTAAAGGTTTGACTTCCTTAAACTGCCAAATAAGAAAGCCCTCCTATACCCCATTCTCTTCCTAATGCAAAAGGATGAGAAAGAAAGCATATGGATACTTTTTGAGAGATGACTACTTATGAAAACATCCTAAAAGAAGAGATGGGACTCCATTGCGAGTAAGTACATTAGGAGAAAATTAGGAGAAAATGAGACTCCATTGCGAGTAAGTACATTAGGAGAAAATTTGGACTCTCAAAGGGGCCTTTTAAAGAGGTTTGACTTTGCCTCTCTTGTTCAAAGTGGGAAACCCAATGAAGTACATTAATGCTTGGTCAAAACCCTATCAACCAACATATCATGGAAAAGGCCTTAGAAAGTAGGTTCTAAATCCCCAAACTCCGACAAATTTGGAGTTGATTTGTAGAAGTTATGTCCCCCTGACTAAAGTTGAAATGTAGGAGGAAGAGATTCCATTTAAGAAGCGGAGTTGTCACATCAAAAAATAGAATCTTTTAAAATATAAGAAATTTGATGGCATGGTATATATCAATGTATATATCTCGATGAGTACATTCTAAATCCAAAAGGTCCGACAAGTTTTGATTTCATTTGTAAAACAATTACCATGCACCCTTTTTGGACAAGAGAGAGAAAGTCAAAGTCCTTATAGGACCCCTTTGAGAGTTCAATTTTTCCCTAATGGTATGTGATAAGCCAACTCAGCTCAAAATTATCGAAGAGCTTCATAAAAGCCTACATGTTAGGCATCGAGGTGTATGGGCTACTTTTGCCAAAGTGAAAGAAAGATATTGGTGGAAAGGCATGTATAAGGATATAGAAGATTTTGTGGAGTCTTGTATCACATGCCAAATGTATTCTAATGCACACCATCATGATGGATTGCATTCTACATACCCATTAGCCATGCACTATAAATGGGCTTAGTCACAATGCCTTTAGGACTTTGGAAAATGGGATATTTGATACTTGCACGAGAAGACTTGAAAAATCAAGTGGAAGGGCATGCATTGAGGACAAAAATATATTTCTTTGAGTCCCAAAACATTCAAAAGCTATAGCAAGGCATCATTTTTCGCAAGCAAAAAGACTTAGATGACTACTACATGTACAAACATTAAGAGTTTCTACGTCTTTGGGCTATATGGGTGAGAAATGTTGCTAACCCTGGTGATGGTGAAAAGTTACTAAATAAGGAGAGATTCATAGCCGGTCTCTTTTCCACACTCAAGAAAAAAGTTGAGGCGGGTGCACCTGCTACCTTTGATGCAGCTGAAACTAGGGTTGTTGAGAATTATAGAAAACTTTAGTGCCTAAGAGGAGAGGTTCCAATAGAGCGTCCTAGACCTAAGGGAAAATTGCCAGCATCAACATCTAGAGAGATTCCCGAGGTAAAAATGGAGGTAACTGAAAAGTTAATGAATCCTTCAGCAACTTGTCAATTCACCTTGCACAAGCTTTAGGTCCCAAAGGAAAAATAAAGGAAGCAGAAGAGAGCGAGCCACGACCTAGGTGACGTTTGCAATGTTGGAATTGCGGAGAGTGTGTACATGGGATGTATAATTGTCCTTGGCCCCGTGGGGAGCCAAGGAGACCTAACTTGAGTTACCCAGTGATGAATGCAGGTGAAGGACCTAGTCAACAACCACGGCTTCTACAAAGGCCAAATGGAGCAAGACCACCTCCTTGAGGAGTGGAAGAAGTTCCATCTCTGCCAGATTCAAATGTGCATGTGGTAGAGGTGACAAATTCAAATGAGTTTGACATGGAAGCGAATGGAATCAAGCGTGGCGGTGGAAAAGGTAAGGAGAAAGAAGGAGTCACGTCACAAAGTGAACATGGATGAGAGAAGAAGGAAAAGGAGACCAAGAAAGCCAGAAGGACTCGATGTTGTATCAACCTCCAAGACTTTCCTCTTGGACATGGTATGGCTCCATACAACCTTTTGGAAGACATGTTAGATAAGGGTCTTGATATCTCATGGCCTCAATTTCTTGCATTATATCCACAAGTTTGGAGGGATTTAATGAAGGCAGTTAGCACTAGGAGAAACGTAAAAGAGAGTGTACCTATTATATAAACTACACAAGCTAAAATGAATGAGGACATTACACCGGTGCTGGAATGTTACATCAAAGGAAGGTTAATTAGAAAAGGTCTAGTGGATGGGGGTACATAAATTTTCATCATAAAAGAGGGACACATGGAGAGACTACGCATGCACATCCATGAGACACCCGAAATCAAAGTAAAAATGGCAAACAATAGCAAGGCTAGGTGCCTAGGCATTTGTAAACATGTTTTTGTGGACACCTTTGATATTAAGAAGGCATTGGATTTCTATGTTATGTCTACCAAAGGAAATGGTTACCCATTTAACCTAGAAAGACCATGGCTAATAAAAATGTGAGCTTTCCAGGATTGAGAGAATGGAAATGAATTTGCAGGAATGACAATCATAAGAAGGTTGTCTTTGATATGAAGGAGCAACAACAAAAGGAGCTCCATGAAGAATCATCTCAAAGTGAGATGATGTCGGCGATAAATTTGTGTGGTTAGTGAGTCGGAATCAACACCGGTTTGCTTTCTGTCGGATCAGGTGAGAGAAAAAACACAAAATGATATCTCGGAGTTGCAAACGACGCTTTAAAACTCAGTTTTTTATTACTAAACTGAAGAACCGGCTAGGATCAAACTACAAATAAACCCAAAGAATCTAGCAGACTGCTTGAACACAAGCAGAAAAGCACAAAAGAAGTGTCCTTTGTTGATAGAGCGTGGGAAATTTGTATCTCACCTTGCTCCTTCTTCAACATGCCACTAACGGCCTCTTGTCTTCCTCTGCTCCTTTGTAATCAAGCTTCCTCTTGACCGTTGAAGAAAAAAAAAACCCTTCCGACCTTCAACTAGTAAGCCGAGAACCGGCACGGGAATCAGCTCTTGGTTTGTTTTAAGGGACTTTCAAAAAGAAAATACTAATAGAAATAATAAAATGTTGCTCTGTCAAATCCTCTGTCTGCTCAACTCTAATAACGCGGCACCTTGCTTGAATGCCTCCTCAACTCGCTCTCCTGCTCCTGGCTTCTAATAACGCTAGTAATAGGTATCTCCAAAAGCTGCCTACCAACGAAGGCCACACCCTCCCTTGCCTTGACTTGTTGGCCGTGCTCAGTCGATTGCGGCCTCCTCCTGCTCGTCGCTATTTTCTTTTTCGCGCGCTCCCGTGCTGCAGTTGACACACCTCCTTATTTTTTTGCCCCTGCTCATGAGCTCTTCGCTTGACCTCGACGGTCACCTTAAACCCTCGACTTTGCACTGGTCCCAAGAGCTCGTCTCTCCTGCCCGCGCTCGTCTTCTACTTGCTCACAACACCCTTTAGACGCTCCAACCTTGTTGCCTCCTGGCTCTGCTCTCTGTCTCCTCACGTTCTCCCTGCCAGCTCAAGGTGGCCTCGTCTTCACGCTCTAAAAACTCGCACTTCTCCTTCTGCTCGATAGCTGCTCGGCACGGCTTAATACTTCTCCCTCTGTGCACCCCGTCTGCTGCTTTTAGCCCGCTTCCCTCCGCTGTTTGCTTTTATTTTCTTTGTAAAGCTATCAATTGCCCTTAACTTCATATTTTAAGGGGCCATTCACATTGCCTTAGTGGCAGCCATTGCTTAACTCCCACCAATTTGACTTGCATCCTATCCAAGACGGCGTTGATCACTTCCATAAACCAAAGCATTGCCAGATACCTCACTTTCCTCCCACAACCATACAAAAACACCAAATGATCAAAGCCTCCTGTCGCACATTAGCCAAAGCATTACTAAACACAATCATCAAAGTGCAGGCATAGAAAGCTTTATTTGAGAAAGACCTTCCCTCCCAAACTGCTAAGTATATACTACAATCGACGTGCTCCAAAAACCAACATTGTGAATATGAAGCTCCTCAAGCACCTTTGTTTTCTTTAATATTCACCAAATGCCATGCCAACCATATCATGTTCCCATATCCCGTAATCATTAAACTTCAAGAGATGGCATTATCTCACCCAAAGAATCCCAAGCATTATTTATTTATAATCATTGACACTGCAAAAAGTGACATCTCTTTTGTAAGAAAACCTTACAACCTTCTTTTTTTTTGTGTGTTTTTCTCTCAATAAATGTGGGGCGTCACGACATCCACCCCCTCTGAATTTGCACATCCTTCGGCATGTGCCAACCGTCTTCAGGTTGTTAATCTTCATAAGCAAAAGTATCTGCAGAAGCATCTTCTAGAGAATACATCTCACCATCTTCTTGGCATTCTCCAGAATCTATGTCACCCAGAACCACTTGTCCTTCACGCTTCTTGAATAATTTGATCCTCTTTCCTGCAATGGGTACTTTAAGCTTGGTGCCATTCAGTTCTTTGAGCTTGTAAGTTCCATTATCACAAACTTGCAGCACAATATAAGGTCCAAACCATCTCTTAACCATTTTACGCATGGGGCCGAATATTGATTTTCCAAATTGCTATCATAAACAAGTACCCAATCTCCATCTTTGATACTATATGGTCTCAACCTATGCTTCTTGCCAAATGCAGCTTTGTTCTTCAATCGTGCCTCCTTGAGCTTTTCTATTGCCTGGTCAATGTCTTCTTGGCGTCTTTCAAGCTGCCGGATGCGCACAGCAAGCAAATCTTCAGTTGACATTGATGGGGACTTTTCACAAGCCAGGCTCCCATACCCCTCTTCTCTCTTCCCCACCCCATGGAAACCCTCTCTTAGGGAGGGAGTGATAAAAGGCATTGGAAAAGTAAGAAAAAATAAAGTATGAGTATGTAAATAAGTGAGAAAGGTAAAATAGGCCACCTCGTGCCTGCGGGGCAGCCCATCCCCACCCTGCCTCCTTTTTCTTCATTGTTGCCCCACCGTGTGTTCCTTTTCTTCTCCTCCACTCAAAAGGTCAACCCCCTCTCTCTTCCCCTTGTCCTTTCTCCTTTCTCTCTCCCCTCAAGCTACCCCACCCCTGTCCTCACCAATAATACGTTCTTTGTCACATGCCACCTCTCCTATTTTCCAAAATAGCATACCCCACCCTTTTTTTTCTCTCTCCTACACTCTCCCATGATCCAAATGTCTCCCTCTCTCTAAAATTCAAAATCTCTCTTGTCTTGTAGCCAGATGGCCTCCCCCACACTCACACATTCTCAGTTCTACTGAAAAAAGGTGCCCACAGACCCACCTTTACATGATGGTTACCGGATTTTTCTAGTGTACACACACATCTGCACACATAAGTACCTATGTACACACTCCTCTCTCTTCCCTCTTGTAATTACTTATTTTCCATCTCACTCACTTTTTTCATTAATCCATCTCTCTCTCTTAGTCTCTCTCTCATGAGACTGCTGTTCTGGTGCATATACACACAGCCAGACAAGTGGGGCCCACAGTCACATGGCCGGTGCAGATAATAATTTCTTGATTTCTAAAATTCTAGAAATCCTCCCTCTCCTCCCCTATATAAAGACGGGTCACCATCACACTAAGGACACACACAACATCACCAGAGAGTACACTATGCACTGTGTGTGCCTAGCGCACACACCCACACACACCCACACCATCACCATCACCATCACCGTAGTTACCATGCTTGACTTGAGCATGACCTCTACACCCTTGGGCTATGGAAGATGAAGGGCAGCTAAATGAAGGACGATGGCCATAACCCTCGTGCGAGTCTTCGCCATCAGCTCCCACTTATCCTCCATGTGCTCTACCACTCTCTCCCTCCTTTTTCCCCTACCCTATGCTCCCCATTTCATCGCCTTATTCTCTAAATAAAGCTTTAGTTTTTGTGAGTATGTTTCTTGCAATGTTTTACCCATATGAGGTGTGCAGAATCGCCACCTAGTCTTGTGTTTGGAGCGAGATTGTGTATGTGTGAAGGGTGTGTGGATTCGCCATCCTTCTGTGGTGCCTAAGTACTAAGCCGCTATACTCTCTCTCTCTCTCTCTCTCTCTCTCTCTCTCTCTCTCTCTCTCTCTCTCTCTCTCTCTCTCTCTCTCTCTCTCTCTCTAACCGGATCTCATTCCCCTTCCTCTTCACCATTACTCCCAAGCATCCATCTCTCTTGGATGAAAACTTTGTTATGGTGGTGTGTTGTTTGCGTCCTAACTGCTCAAAGCTAGGTGGTGCCCCCTGTTTGCTTTATCGTGACAGGCTTGGGCCGCGCCATTCGGTCCTCGGTGTTTTAGAGGCCATCGGGGTTCGGGGTTCACTTTGCTCCCGTCATTTGGTGCCCCCACTGAGGATCTTTTCATGAAACCCTTCAGTTTACAAGACTGAAACCCCCAAAAATATTTTGAATGGATGAATGGCTAGCAGGATTTGCTAACTGGACGACAGAAGAAGAAGAGCTCCAATCACAACTAGACGAACTCCACATCTCCATCGAATCTTGAGTGCCAGGCGTAACGATAATCGATTTGCAGTGGGAGAATCAACCAACATGCCAAACCCAGCGGATATACATAGGCCGAGTGCCAAGAAGAAGAAGGAGAAGGTCGAAACCATGTCCGCAACCTACAACCAACCCACCAAAACAAGATGAAAGGAGCTCTGCACAATAGAGAATCAACACTATTCTACTTTGAGAATCGGGTAACTCAAGTCACCGAGGTAATTATCACAGTGAGTTTCTACGTCGCACCTGATTCTGTAGCACGGATAACGGAAGCATTGGCTCACACTCTTACTAGAGAAACTAGGGATCTATTGAGTTTGTTTCAGGAAAGAACACCACCCTCTCCCACAAACTTGGACAGTTACTAAGCACCTCTAAGCTTCACATGAATCAGTAAAACCTACCTCAAGACAGATCACACATACCAACACGTGTACGCTCAATCAAGGTAATACTGGACTTTAAGGCTCACTACCAGCACGTCATTGACACCATGCTAACTGGGGAGCAGTTTTTTGAGGTTCTGGCATCAGATCAGCCATTTGTCTTACCTTTGGTACAAGGCAATGTACCATTTGAAGTTTTAATCTATGTCCTAGTATAAGAGGGTATACACACCTCCTTGTAAAGAAGAAAAAAACTTTTGCAAGTTAAGCAGTGTTTCTTTCTAGCTCTCTCTCAGTAATCATGGCAAGTGTAGCATTTCCAACATTTAAAGGAAAGAAGCTGGAGGATTTGGTAACAGACTTCCTAGATGACTTTGAAGTAGCATGTGTAGTGAGCAACAAAGATACGGATGAATCTTGGGTTAGAATCTTTAAGCATCTCATGAAGCTAGAAGCTAGATCATGGTACAATGCACTTCCACAAGCAACCAAGGATGACTGTGAGCCCTTAAAAACCGCTTTAAAAGCAAATGAATCTGAAAACATCGGCAGATGAAACCACTAGCGAATCTTCCACTTTTGAGGAGGAGACCACATCCACCGACGAAAGTGACAGTTCCATTGATGTGATGGGTATCATTATGAAGGATCCGCAAAGGATAAGCACAACTGGAGATCCATCGCCAAAAGGGCAACCCAATGAAGAGGAGAGCAAATCACTTGGCCTAGGAGGAAGTAGGTTGAAGGGTATGTTGTCTACGAAATTAACACTTGAGGAGAAAGATAGTTTTTTTGCAAATGTTGATGGGATTTCCTAACCTGTTCATTGACAACTATGAAAGAATCACAGGCATTACAGTGGTGGAACATCATATTAAGCTGAAGGAAGGGATAAAACTAGTTGTGCAAAAGCTACGACGACTGGGGGTCATACAAGAAAAGGCACTCTTGGCCGAGGTAAGGAAACTTCTCGAGGCGGGATTCATCCTATAGAAAACTCAGAATGGGTGTCACCCGTAGTGGTGACGCCTAAAAAGAATGGTAAGTGGAGGGTCTGTGTTGACTACAAACCACTAAATACAGCTACAAAGAGAGACCACTTTCCTCTCCCTTTCTTGGATGAAATTCTGAATGAAGTAGTGGGTTTTGAATGTTATACCGTCTGTGATGGTTATTCTGAATACTTTCAAATACGCATAGCCTTGGAAGATCAGCTAAAATCCACTTTTATCACGCCATGGGGTTGTTTTTCATATAGGGTTATGCCATTTGGTCTCACAAATGCACCTGCCACATTCCAAAGATATGTCACATATGTTTTTCAACCGTTCTTTGGAACAGACATAAGAGTGTTCATTGATGATTTTTGTATATATAGCTCCCGTATTTCACATTTAGAAAAGGTAACTGAAGGTTTGTCCAGGTTGCAGAGCCTAGGCGGGAAATTAAATGTGGATAAATGCCACATTGGGGAGAGTAAAGTCATTCTACTAGGCCATGAAATTTCAGCAAAAGGTATCAACGCCGACTCAAGTAAGGTGTCCGCACTCATAGCCTTACCTTCACCAACGACCGCACGTCAACTGCTCTCTTTTCTACAGAAGCTGAGGTACTTAAGTAGATTCATACATCTACTATCACAACTTGTTCTACCACTGCAACAACTCACTCAAAGATCAACTTTCACTTGGGACGAGGAAAGCGAACATCACTACAGCAAGGTAAAGGAGGTCTTAGCCACCCTGCCAACTATCTCACCACCTAAGTAAGATGAAAAATTCTATGTCACCTCAAGTGTTGGTAATGACTCATTGGGAGTTGTGCTACTCCAAAAGGATACGACGACATCTTTTATGAGGCCAATATACTTCTCTAGTTGAATCATGATGACAGTAGGAGAGAAAGGTTTCACCCATGTGGAACACTTAGTCCTAGCTCTTAGATTTGCAACTACAAAGTTTAGGTCATATTTTCTGCCTAAGAAATTTGTGATTTTAACCATGGATGAAATATTTCCCTATGTCGTAGAACACATGGATGTGTCTGCTAGGATTACTAAATGGCTAGTTTGTCTGCAAGAGTTTGACTACACGCTACAGGTAGAAAGCACGACAAGGGCAAGTTTGGAGGGACTCATGACCTACCAAGTCTTTGAAAGGAAGGAGCAGCAATCTAAGGGAGGAGAAGTCCGATCACCTCCAATACCAACGATGATAGAAGGAGCATACTCTCTCTACTTTGATGGAGCCTACAAGCGAGCATCCGACAAAGCAGTTGCTGTCTGCAGGCATAGTGGTCTTTGATGACAAAGGGAAAAAGGTATTTTTGTTGGGCCAATTGTTAGATTCACATTCTAACAATGAAGGTGAGTATGCAGCACTAACCAGGGGTCTACAATGGTGCGTCTCGCAAGGTGTACAACGCCTTAATGTATTTGGGGATGCTCTACTTCTGGTAAGGCAAGTAAATGGAGCATGGACATGCAAGAATCCTAGTTTAAGGACTCACTTAAATGGTGTAAAAACCTTGTTGGTAAGTTTGAATAAGTTCAAATACACCATATCCCAAGGGCTCAAAATCAAAGAAGCAGATGCCCTAGCAAGTGAAAGACTACAGGAAGTGGTGGTTAGAGCATTAAAGCTAAAGCTCCCTCTATTTCAAGGCAGTGACAACCTTGCCTGACATCATGCATTTTTTGGAAACAGGGGAATGCCCATCAGATTTAACAAAGGGACAGAAGCAATGGCTGACGCGGAAGGCCACAAGGTATCGACTCATCAATGATGGTTTGTACTATAAGGGTAAGGACCAAATACTCAGGAAGGTCCCTCTCTCTCAGGAAATCACGGGATTAATTGCTAGCTGTCACGATGGGTTTTGTGGTGGTCACTTTTCCCTAGACATAACAAGTAGGAAAATCTTGCAGGCAGGCTTCATATGGCCTAGCCTCACCCGTGAGGTGCAAAACGTGTAAGATGTGTCAAAAGGCCGGCACTAGGTCACTTATGCCTAAACCACAGACACCTATTCTCTCATATGGCCCATTTGAAAAATGGGGTATCGATGCCATTGGGCCATTACCTAGGGCCAACTCAGGAAAATTCTACATTATCATGGGGATCGACTACATGACTAGATGGGTAGAGGCTACAGCCACCACTAGAATCACAGCGGTAGAGGTAGCTAAATTTATCTACGAGCACATATGATGTAGGTTTGGCACACCTTTAGAGATCATCTCTGATAGAGGGCCAGGTTTTAGAGTAGAGTTGGTAGGAGAATTAATGCAGAAACTGGGCATTACAAGGAGGCACTCTTCACCATATTACCCTCAATGTAATGGCCTAGTGGAAAAGGTAAATGGAATGGTTTCTAAAATTATTACCAAGCACGTATAAAATCATCTTGGAGACTGGGATAAGTACCTACTACCAGCTTTATGGGCCTACAGAACTTCATTCTGTACATCCTTGGGATTCACACCGTATCATCTAGTATTTGGTAAGGAAGCAATCTTGCCCATTGAAGTGGAACTACAAAGTCTCAGAGTAATGACAAGCCAACTTCAACAGCCCAACATGCATTTGAGAGATCACATCATCGACTTGGAAAGACTGCAACTAGACAGAGAATAAGCAATAAATTATTATGTGGCACAAGCAGAGCATATACGGCTTAGCTTTAACCAGCATCTCCGGAAAAAAGATTTGAAGAAAGGAATGTTGGTGCTCCGCTACAACAATCACTTCGACACGCGCAAGGATAACAAAATCCTACTCCGATGGGAAGGCCCTTTCATCATCAGGAAAAAGTATGCCAATGGAAGCTACAAGCTTATGGAGGCTGATGAAAAACTTCATAAAAATAGGATAAATGGTTGGCGACTTAAACCTTATTTTCTTCGATTTGACCAGGCTCCACCTATTGACATTGCAGATGAGGACACACCATCAGCCGCCACCTCCGATGATAATGATCAAACAGATGAGCTAGAGACATGAATGCCTCTAGCCAAAAGGGGAGGGCTAGTGATGGGGGCTTTTCACAAGCCAGGCTCCCATACCCCTCTTCTCTCTTCCCCACCCCATGGAAACCCCCTCTTAGGGAGGGAGTGATAAAAGGCATTGTAAAAGTAAGAAAAAATAAAGTATGATTATGTAAATAAGTGAGAAAGGTAAAATAGGCCACCTCGTGCCTGAGGGGCAGCCCATCCCCACCCTGCCTCCTTTTTCTTCATTGTTGTCCCACCATGTGTCCCTTTTCTTCTCCTCCACTCAACAGGTCAACCCCCTCTCTCTTCCCCTTGTCCTTTCTCCTTTCTCTCTCCCCTCAAGCTACCCCACCCCTGTCCTCACCAATAATACGTTCTTTGTCACATGCCACCTCTCCTATCTTCCAAAATAGCATACCCCACCCTTTTTTTTCTCTCTCCTACACTCTCCCATGATCCAAATACCCCCCTCTCTCTCTAAAATTCAAAATCTCTCATGTCTTGTAGCCAAATGGCCTCCCCCACACTCACACACACTCAGTTCTACTGAAAAAAGGTACCCACAGACCCACCTGTACATGATGGTTACCGGTTTTTTCTAGTGTACACACACATCTGCACACAGATTTACCTCTGTACACACTCCTTTCTCTTCCCTCTTGTAATTACTTTTTTTCCATCTCACTCACTTTTTTCATCAACCCATCTCTCTCTCTTAGTCTCTCTCTCATGAGACTACTATTCTGGCGCATATACACACAGCCAGACAAGTGGGGCCCACAATCACATGGCCGATGCAGATAATAATTTCTTGATTTTTAAAATTCTAGAAATCCTCCCCCTCCTCCTCTATATAAAGAGGGGTCACCGTCACACGAAGGACACACACAACATTACCAGAGAGTACACTATGCACTGTGTGTGCCTAGCGCACACACACACACACACACACACACACACACACACACACACACACACACACACACACACACACACACACACACACACACACACACACACACCATCACCATCACCCCAGTCACCATGCTCGACTTGAGCATGACCTCTACACCCTTGGGCTATGGAAAATGAAGGGCAGCTAAATGAAGGATGATGGCCATAACCCTCGTGCGAGTCTTCGCCATCAGCTCCCACCTATCCTCCATGTGCTCTACCACTCTCTCCCTTATTTTTCCCCTACCCTATGCTCCCCATTTCATCGCCTTATTCTCTAAATAAAGCTTTAGGTTTTGTGAGTATTTTTCTTGCAATGTTTTTTCCATGTGAGCCCTAGCGGAATCGCCACCTAGTCTTGTGTTTGGAGTGAGATTGTGTATGTGTGAAGGGTGTGCGGATTTGCCATCTTTCTGTGGTGCCTAAGTACTAAGCCGTTATACTCTCTCTCTCTCTCTCTCTCTCTCTCACTTGATCTCATTCCCCTTCCTCTTCACCATTACTCCCAAGAATCCATCTCTCTTGGATGAAAACTTTGTTATGGTGGTGTGTTGTTTGCGTCCTAGCCGCTCAAAGCTAGGTGGTGCCCCCTGTTCACTTTACGGTGTGACAGGCTCGAGGCGCGCCATTCGGTCCCCGGTGTTTTAGAGACCGTCGAGGTTAGGGGTTCGCTTTGCTCCCGTCAACATTTTTGATTCCCATGGCAGTATGGTCCAATAAACTATCGTCTCTTTTGTAGGCATGATTGGCTTTTGCCCATACATAAGTTCAAATGGCATAAATCATGTAACTGAGCTATGAGTAGTTTTGTCAGCCCATAAAGCAAAAGATAAAAGTTTAGGCCAATCACCAATTTTTCCTCTAGAATAAGACTTGGCCAAAGCTTTAACAATAGGCAGATGCCCGCTTTCACAGCTTGTGATGGACTAGCAAATACTCAAGATCGTGTTTATTGGTAGAGCTATATATACCAACCCCTATGCTATATATATCTAGGAGTCCCCACTATATATGTACACTCAGTGTGTAGAGTCTACACACTTTCCAAGTTAATTGATCTTGGAACCTAATTTGCTTGAGTGATAATCTAGCCAACATGTACTTACTTGTGTGCATGATGTTTATCTTTCATCCACCCTAGCTAGCACGATTCCATTCCCATCAAGTGGTATCAAAGACATGGTGTGCTAGCTAGGCTCATTGCTATGCATTTGTATTAGTTTTTTTTTAGTGTCTCCTAATTATTATTATTAGGATCCTTTGTGCTTTCTCTTCTTCTCTCCCCATTGTATACCTTATGACTAATTAGCATCAATAAGTTAGTGTGAGCATATCCTTGGGCTTAATTCTTTGGTCCACTACTCTCCTCGCTAATTGTGATGCTAACTAGCATCAGGATTCACCATTAGGTGTGTTTTTTGTTGATCTTCTCACTTTTTACTTCCTTCTTTGTGCATAAATTACTCCCAAGTGGGGCACCATCCCACTTCATCACTTACGTGAGAGAATAGCCCATCTCAAGATCTTTCTGTCAAGACTCTCCGTGCTCAAATCACCCTTCATTTGCATAATCTAAAGTTAAATTAATCTTTAATTTTTCACACCCTCATTCCTTGGTTTTTCCTACAGATTCACCAAGTTTTTTGTAGAAAACAACCCCCAAAAACCCTCAAAACCAACCCCACCATGGTGGGAAC
Source organism: Adiantum capillus-veneris (assembly GCF_014529385.1). Classification (NCBI taxonomy): domain Eukaryota; kingdom Viridiplantae; phylum Streptophyta; class Polypodiopsida; order Polypodiales; family Pteridaceae; genus Adiantum; species Adiantum capillus-veneris. Next base: position 71,643,095 of record NC_140941.1, read on the forward strand.
CCTTGGCTTTTAGGAGGAAATTCAATCCTCCTTTTAGGCATTCACACACAAGCACCATGTCTGCTGCCCGTCCAGCTGTCCAAACTATCTGCGCCTGCTCAAAGGTCTGTCCGACCTGCCCGTCCTGACCCCGCCTACTTGCTCTACCCAATTCTTATTGGAACCCCCCTTTCTCGTGGCTAGTGGCTCTGTCCTTGATCTCCAAAGGCTCCCATCCATTTAAGGTTTGTTCCCACCAAGTAGAAAGGCTTCAAAATCAGGGGTATCTCCCATAGCAGCCAACTTTTGGCTACCTTTTTTGAGCTTCAACTATAAGTCTCCAAAAAAAAAGGAACTTCCCCCAGGAGTCATTTGAGCATCTAAACCAAAAGAGCTTCTAAACTCAAAGGCTTTAAGAGTTCAAAAATTCAAATCCAAGAAAGATATATAGAAATTACAAATGGAACATAACAAAGATATTGCAAGCTTCCAGTAACAAAACTTGTTTCAAGTGTGGAGAAGTAGGGCACATAGAAAAAAAATGTCTAGCATTGAAGACTTGCAGCATTTGCGAGAAGAAGGGTCACGTTCCTTTCAAGTGTTTCAAAAGAGACAGAGGTAGCACCAGTAAAAATCCAAGGCCCAAAATTTATTTTCCAGAAGAAGACAAGATGAAGATGAAGAAGAAGGTGACACTAACCTTCTAGTCTACGGCGATGTTTGCTCAGGAGGCAAGGGAGCTTGGAAGGATAAATATGTAAGCTTATATGAATTATAACATCTATCGGTGATTAAAAAGATTGTAGTTGATGATTTGGTATTGTTATTGCTAACTTAGGAAAATGTCACTCTCTCTCGACCAACCAGAGAGATGGTCAAGTATCAGGAGCGACATACAAAACTTGATACTTGGCGATGGTTGTTCGAAAACAACCACATCTCTCGTGAGCAATTCGACGCGGCAGTTAGACCACTACAAGCGGTAAGTTGAAACAAGTAATTTTGTATGAATTGTTTTGAGCTATGGATAATTGTTTAATTTGGTTTGGGTTTATGTAGAGTCAAAGTGATCCAACATACGTGCCTCTGGACGACAACGAGGATTAGATAAAAAAATGTTTTGTCAAAACTTTTGTAAAGTCCCAATGTGGCACAATGTATATACAACTATTTACTTTTTATTGTAATTTTTTTAAATAGTTGATCTTCTACATTTTTAAATGTCAAGGTAAAGTAAATTTAATTTCAGTTCTTTGGTATTTTTTATACTCTTCCAAAAAACAATTGATGTTTTATTGTTTTATACAGGTTAAAAATAAAGGTGCTCATTTGGGCCACCCAACTTTGGGCGGCCCAAATGAGCACCTTTATTTTTGAATTGGCGTGTAGTGGTAATAAGCGCGGTAATAACAGCGGCAAAGTTCGCGGTAATAGCAGTGGGTATATTGCCACGACTATTACCGTGCTTATTGCTGAGAAACCACTATTGCGTTCATAGCTGCGGTTATTGCCGTCCCCGCAAATTTTCTCTCTCCTTTATCCTTTGTTTTTCTGCGGCAATGTTAGCGGTTATAGACAGCTCCTCTTATAGTGTGCTTACATCTCGAAGGCATGTGGCTCTATGCAAGTGCTTGAAGAGCTTCTTCCCCGGAGTGTGGACTCTTGAATGCATTGATCGAAAGATTTTCTAGATAGGGGTGGGGCCAAAAATCTCTTATCTGCTTTTAGCAGAAGCGAAGCGAGGGCGTCTCCCCAGTTGCAATCACCTACGCATGCATCTTGAATGCATGTCTCTCTACAGAAGATGATGATGCAAGGAAGCTCTGAGCTATTTTAATTAGACACGAAGTGAGGTTTCTCGCTAAATGCGGTGACAGGTCTCTTGGAGTGTTCTTATAAGAGGATATACCCAGCAAGGGTTGACCGAGGAAGCTCAAAAGTGTTTTTGTTGGGATGCAACAAGAGGGAAATTCCCCACAAAAATTGTCTGTCTCAGTGTGCTCATTGCATGGATTGTTGCTCAATGGCTCTTGAAACATGTCATGCTTGCCAATTCTTTGGCTCATATGTGTTGTGCTGCCCTTGGTCAACATGTATGTCAAATGTGGGACGCCATGGAGCCTTGGGCTGTCTCCAACAGATGCAATGTGAGGGCACCTCTCCAAATGCAATCGCCTACGCTTTCGTCTTGAAGGCATGTGACACTGCCTTGATGTCCGGGATGTCGTGTCTTTCAAGTGCATCTGATTGCAGGATATGCCCAACAGTGATAGGACTAGGGAGCTCTAGCTGGCTAAGGAGCTCTGGCTGGCTAGTTATTTTCAAGATGCAAAGTGAGGACATTTCTCCTGATATAATTATGTATGCTTGCATCTTGAAAGCATGTGGAACTATGTAGGAGCAATGATCACGTATGCGAAAAGTGTTGTTCTTGGGAAAGCATAAAAGAGTGCTTGAGGAGCTTTCTGTCCAGAATGTCATCTCTTGGAACGCACTGATTGCGGGATATGCTTAACATAAAACGTTCTAGGCTATTTTGAGCAAATGAGAATTGCGCATCTCTCTTCAAATGTGCAATCACCTATGCTTGCATCTTGCTCGACGATGATACTAACAAGAGAATTAACAACTATATTGTTAGTCAGAGGCTCTTGCAAAAAGATTTCGTGCTTGGCACTGCGTTGGTTGATATGTATGCCAAATGTGGTGCACTACAGGATATACCCAACATGGCTATGGCATTAACCAAGTAATCATATTTTTCACCAGATGCAAAAGAAAGGTACTTTTTCATGGCTAGGATGTTTTCATGAGATATGCACAACATGGTTGCGGCAACGAAGCATTGAGATGTTTTTAGCAGATGCCAAGGAAAGGCCTTCCTTCAAATGCAATGACCTAGGCAATTAGGGGCTATTGTGGGGTTGTTGCAGAAAAATTTTGTGCTTGGCAATGTGGCAAGCTTGATGAGTCCAAAACACTACTTGAAAACATGGACTATGGTGTGAGCAGGTTATGGACATGAAGGACGAGATTGATTTGTTCTATGATGTTGTCAACTTTCCAAACTTCTGCTTGGAACTAATCAAAACAACAGTACATATAGTGCAGATGGAAAAAATAATTTGGTTTGAACTCTTTACACCAGTTGATGTTGATCGCCCACTTTTAATGTGCCTTTCAGAGCTGAGCACCATCCTTCATGCTTCCACCAGATTTGGACGTATAAAGCGACGAGCGAATTTTGATAGGCTCTGAATTAGCACAAGCTGAAATATAAGAATTCCCGCTTCTTCCTAAAGTTCGTGCTTTCTCAATCTTAATTCGATGCGAATAGAGCTAACAAAGCACTCTAGTTAGGGATTAGTTTAGTGTCAGCTTCTTTAGAGTCACCTCGGAGTTTGCTTAGGATTAGGTTAGTGTGGACTTTTTTATGGTCACCTTAAGGTTTCCATAAGATCAATTTAGGGCTTAAGCTGATGACTGCTTCACGTTTAGAGTAACCGGATTTTGGGTTTATGGATGACTTAATTTAAAATTTTTTTAAGATTATTCTAGGGTTCGAAATGCCCTACAGTAAGATCAACTCAAAATTCAGGGTTTGGATTTATGATTAGTTTAGGTTTTTGTGGTGCATTACTTTAAGATTTCTATAGGGTGACTTGTCACTTAGTTCAGAACTGATTTCTAAGTTGGATTATGGTGTAGGGTAATAGAGAGTCTCAAGGTTAGCAATGTGCAAGAGTGAAGGAACACTTTGCAATCGGTTCTACCCTAGAAATCGGCCAACTGGTGACCTAAAGTCTATTTCCTAGAACCTTCTCTTGATCCATGTGGCCAATAATGGACTAGAGCTCCACCTTAAAATCTCAAATAGTTGTTTTCATCAACATTTTAAATCAAAGGTAAGATGCAAATGAATCATACCAATATAAACCTTTCAAAACATTTATCGAGGCCCTTTTTCATGTTTTGGACACTGAGAGTTTGAAATGGGATACCAAAGAAGAGAGAGTGGGGGGGCAAGAGGGATTTCTTTTGGAAATTAAATATTATCACATTTATTGCCACTTCCTTTTACCAATGCTATCTGACCCCGCTTTGGCGCTAAGATATTCAAATTTGGGTAATGTTTTATATTTTACTTTAAAAAAGTTAAGCACATAATATTTTTTTAAAATGGATAAAAGTGATATTGTGGAATGAAACGATGGTTGTTTGGATAGGTTACCTTGCGCAAAGCATCTTACCACTATATCACAAACGATGGTCCGCAAGTACGACACGCATAATGGTCTGATGTGGACAACAATGCACGAAACAGAAGAGGCTTGCACTCTTCTCTTGAACATCACACTCATTTTACGTGAGCGACTGCATCCTTGCATTCATCGCGTAGTATGAAAGTCTTTACATAGTGGTGATGGCCCAATTGTTTGCTATGAATGGATGTTGAGCATGGAGTAAATTAAAGGAGCTCTTTTTCAAAGCGGTCTTTAGTAGCGAAAGCACTCTCACACTGTGTACAACACAAAACATTGGCTCCACTTCCAGCCATGACTCTTTCGAACAAAAACAAAAGAAAATGTGTGAAGTTGGATGTGTATGCATGTGTTGAAGTGAGAATGGGAGATAGAGGTTATAATTATCGTTATTACCTCCGGGATTATCTTGCAATTAGGACCTCAAGAAACAAGTATGAATACCTAGTAGAAATTGTAATAAACATCTCTCTCTCTCTCTCTCTCTCTCTCTCTCTCTCTCTCTCTCTCTCTCTCTCTCCCCCACCCCCTCCCCAAGTCATTACATTAACGTGTTTGCAAATGCATGAACACGTTAATAACATGTGTTAATAACATAATTTATGATGTGATCATAGCTGTATTCACACAACCTTTGCAATGACCAGCTTAAAGCTTCCTTGCATATAAACCCATCGAGCTTTAGGGTTTACCCGGCAGGCCCCACCGGGTAATAAGTTTACCATCGGGCAAACTCAAAGCCTAACCGCCTATGCCATCACTATATAGAGAGAGAGGATGATTAGGCACATTTTTAGCTTTTTGGGAAAGATTTGGAGTCTTTAGAGCTCCCGGTTGTCTAGGAGCACTACAAGAGGCTATTCATATTAGCGACGCTCACACAGCGACGCTTATAGCGACGCTCATAGTGACACCGGCTGGGCTAAAAAAATAACAGAGAGCGCCCAAAAACTCAGATCTCAGATCTGAGTTTTTCGGCGCCCTCAAGCAAGGAGCAGGTAACGCTCTCCCTCTCTCTCTCTCTCTCTCCCTCTTTCTTCTCCACACACACGAGGAGAGGAAGGAGAGCCAGTTATGCTCCTTCCCTCTCCTCACTCTCATGTTCTCTTCCCCTCTTTCTCTCTCCCTCTCTCTCTCTCTCTCTCTCTCTCACACACACACACACACACACATACATAGTGTTTTTGAGAGAGAGAGAGAGAGAGAGAGAGAGAGAGAGAGAGAGAGAGAGAGAGAGAGAGAGAAAGAGTACAAACATAAACAAAAACGCACACACACATACATAAACAAAGAATGCACACACACATTGAGAGAGGAAAAGAGAGAGAGAGCATGCATAAACAAAAAACGCACACATTGAGAGAGGAAAAGAGAAAGAGAACATGCATAAACAAAAAACCAAACATTGAGAGAGGAAAAGAGAGAGAAAACATGCATAAACAAAAAAACGCACACACATTGAGAGAGAAAGAGAGAGAAACTAATTTAACGTCGTAGGAAACTAATTAAAATTAAAAGACCTAAAGATCTAGCTGACGAGGAGTTGAACTCAAGACCTATTATTCAAGAGGGAAATGGCATAACCAATCTATCATACTTGGCATGGGTGATAGAAAGGTTATACCATTTATCTCTTTTTATTGCCACACACATCCACACACGCGCACACACACAAGAAGAAGAGAGTTATAACATCGTAAGAAACTATCCTAAAAGACATTAAAGATTAGGTTAGATGTAGACTTACGTTAAATTATATTAGATTTAGGTTTATTTTTAGTTAGATTTACGTTTATTTATGCTAGATTTAGATTTTGGTTATATTAGATTAGATTTAGGTCTCCATAGACTGCGATGCCTGCATGAAGCGGGTGAAGAAAGTCCTCAATGGACTATAGGATATTGCTGCCTTCACTCATGGTGGGTCCGTCGATCCAAAAGTACTGGTGAAAGGTCTTCAGAAGATCGGGAAGAAGGTGGATCTTCAGGGCGGCAAGAGTCACTACATCCCCCACAATGACCATCTAGACAACCTCTAGTCATTCAACAGCAACTTCAAAGTTAGTAACAAGAGCAAGAACGGTCCAAAGGGCCAATTGCTGTCGTCAGATGTGGATGGAGATGAGGCAACGTCACCGCCGGAAGTTACCTCTCACATCTTTAGTGATGAGAATGCAAACTCTTGCCGAGTTATGTGAAAAATTATGTGTTAAATCAGTTTTAAGGTTCTTATAATTCCTGTTAGTTTAGTTCTTTGTTTTTAATATAACATAATTTACGTTAGATTTAGATTTATGTTATATTAGATTAGACTTAGGTTTATTTAGGTTTACCCACACACACACACACACACACACACACAAGAAGAAGAGAGTTTTAACGTCGTAGGAAACTATCCCAAAAGACGTTAAAGATTAGGTTAGATGTAGACTTACGTTAAATTAGATTTAGGTTAATTTTTAGTTAGATTTACGCTTATTTACGTTAGATCGAGTCCACGCAAGAATTACTTACAATTAAGGGTTTAGAGTTACACGAACAGTGAAAAAATCTACTCTGAAAAGATGTTAAGATGCTGTGAAGTGCTACAGCTAGAGAAGAGGCAAAGGGGTTTTGTCCACTACATGCAGTATCATGTAGATGTGGGTGTGTAGATTTCTTGTAGCCACAAATATAGGGATTGACCAATAAAGACGAGATTATAACCCGGTGGTTCTGATCTCCGTGCACCTCTAGACCGAGGTGTGCGGGGATTGGACATGACTAGAGAATGTGAGGTAGAGAGAGAGAGAGAGAGAGAGAGAGAGAGAGAGAGAGAGAGAGAGAGAGAGAGAGAGAGAGAGAGAGAGAGAGAGAGATAAGACGAAGAATGCCAATAGAATATTAAATTTGTTGTGCAGGTTATAAGATTTTTATCCTCATTATGAGTAGTGACGAGGATGTGGGACCGTCTAACCGAAACACCTATCTCTCAACGAGGGTCTTATGTCCTTGTAATCAATGCAAGCATGCTGTGCAACGGACAAGACGTGTTTCTTTGCAGCACGTTCGCGAATTTGGCGAGTTCGATCCATCTATTATAGATCGAGTTGTTGCTAATTATAACTCGTCAGACTCTGACGTTGGCCAACAAGCAGCAATCTTGCAACCCAATTGACGTGTTCGCAGGCGCTTTGGTCAAGCAGCATATGTGAGGCCACAAGATGTAGCCTCTGACAGCTCGGGGGATGATCATGCAGAGCACATTCCCAGCGAGGCAATGTTTGAGCCCGAGATTGATGAAATGATCGAGACGATCATGGATTCAGAAAGGCTTATCTATGATGATATCAAAAGTGAAGCCGATACGCCATTGTATAATGGAGCACGTATGTCTAGATTGAAAGCACTCCTGGTTCTTCTCAACATGCAGGCAAAGTTTGGATGGAGTGACACTAGCGTTACAGCGCTTTTCAGGTGATCTATTACAATTAGTTTACTTTGATAAAACTCTACATGCAGGCAAAGTTTGGATGGAGTGACACTAGCGTCACAGCGCTTTTGAGGTGATCTATTACAATTAGTTTACTTTAATAAAACTCTAAATGTATAATGATCTGATAGATTTTTACACGACTGTATCGTATTTTTATGTTGTGTAGATTGCTTAAAGAGCACATACTGCCAGCTAACAATGTGATGCCAGATTCCCGAGATGAAGTAAGAAAGATTTTGCGAAACTTGGGATTGGATTACAATTCTATCCACGCTTGTCCTAATGACTGCATTCTTTTCAGAGGGGAATACATAGACATGGAGAAGTGTCCGAAAAGTGATTCCGAAAGATATCGAGTAGATCTCCACGGTACAAAAATTCCACAAAAGGTTTTGTGACATTTTCCTCTGCTTCATGAGCACTATCCGACGCACCGATGCACTATCCGACGGGTCTGGAAAGCCTACCAACATTCATGAGCTTAAGATGGTTGCACAACCAATTGAAAAGCGCACAACAATGGGGTGACGAAGTGACTGAGGAAGAGTGGGAGTACTCTCGGGGTTGCGCGACCAAGGTAAGTTTGCAATGTACGACTAGCTAGTGACTTTATTTCTAAACGTTTGAACGGCCACTCATAATCTTTGTTCGTTGTAGTATAAGTCATACACAGCAGCATGGTGTAAAAGTCGACATTTTGGGGTGGAACGGATCGACAAAAAGCGTTTTACTCAAGATTATGGAATCATGGCAAAATTTGAATAGTCTAGTCGACGATGTTCCTCTGATGCAGATCCTGTGGTGGCGGAACTCACTTACTTCGGCACGCTACAAGAGATTTTGAGCATCGATTATAGAGGATTTTTTGTCGACTTGTTCGACGTGCAATGGTTCAAGATAATCATGGAGGGTCGCAACGCTACTGTGCGTAGAGGAGAGTCTGGTTTTCTTGAGGTGGATTCTACTAAGAAATGGACTGACCTAAGAGACACTTTCGTACTACCCGAGCATTGTGAACAAGTAAGTATGTAAATAGTTAACATCCCCCTTTTACAAGTTATGTGCTTGAAAGCTCTCATGTAAGTTATGTGGCTCTGGCAGGTAATATTTCATCCTACAAAGTCTACATCATAGAGGTAGCCCCTCGTAGTGCAAGGACGTATGAAGGCTACCATGTGCCAATCACAACGGCATCAATGGAGTTGATCAGAGAAGATGCTCAATCAGAAGCCGCTGCGGTGGTGCTAGACGAGCATCAAGATGCTACTACTCTATATGGGGTGCATGCAAAGGAGCTACAAAATTGTTAACCCTCACGGCTCACGGACACCCATCACCTACGATGGACGCGTATTATGTATTTGGTAGAGTTAGGTACCGGGCTTGTCGGTCCAATAGGGAAAGGTAGAGTGATCGTCGATGAGAGGCGCACTTTAACTTGGACATTCAAGGGATTAGTTGGTTAAGCATGGGCGCCCAAGTGTGAATGGGGTGAGCTCCTATAAAAGCCAACTAAACCTAATTTTTACTCATTCTCTCATTTGTGCAATTGAAGAGTGCTCTTGCTCCATCTCCATCTTCTTCTTCTTCACCTCCTTGTGTGTGTGTGTGTGAGAGAGAGAGAGAGGGAGAGTGTGTGTGCGATCGAGCATTACAAAGGCACGACGGCGGCGAAGCGGTTGAGCGCGGCACGACTGCAGCTTCTTCTTCATCGCGGCGAGGAATCCACCACGAAGGCGAGCGTAGAGCGGTGAGTGACACATCCTTTGTTTTCTTGAGCTTGCTAGTTTAGGCTTGTTGTGTGCTTGGAGCCGTTTGTGGCTCGCATACGGTGTATTGGCAAGTCCCTTGCTTCGACAGTGCGACAAGGAGCGCACATTTTTGGCGCCGATGCCGGGGATATGCCCTACACTAAGCTCGGTTAGCACTTTACGCTTCCTTGTGGTGCAATTTCTATCATAGGAAAGGCAGGGAAGGAGTGTGTGGAAGGTTTCTGTTTTTTGCGTTTTCTGCAATTGCTGTCAAGTTTCAATTTCTGCTATTGTCTGCGTTTTTTCAATTTCTGCATTTTCAAGTTCGGCGTTTTCAATTTCTGCAATTTTCTGCATTTCTGCGTTTTTTCAATTTTCTGCAATTTCTGCAATTTCTGCGTTTTTTTAATTTTCTGCAATTTCTGCATTTTCTGCATTTCTGCGTTTTTCTGCATTTTTTTCAATTTCTGTATTTTCTGCATCAACAAAAAAAAAATTTAAAAATTGTTTTGGGAAAAACAAGTTTTTTGAGAAAAAAAAAATAATCTTGAAAAAAAAAAAAGGAAAAAAAATTCGGAAATTAAAAACGCGAGCGAGCGGGCGGCGATATTTTTCGAAAATAAAAAACGTGACTCTTAAAACGAACGGGTTGGTTTGTATAAAAGATAGATCGGGATCGAGCCCAAGCCCAGGCCCAGGCCCAGGCCTCAGTCCTCAGTCTTATGATATATACTAGATTCACTCTTATATATATACCCTACTCCCTCAAGAGAGAATGAGAGCATGTGGGACAAGTCCTCCACTCTCCTCCTTTCTCTTCCCACTTGCACCCTTAGACTTTCTAGTTTGGGCCTAGTTCCCTACTGGAAATTGACAGTTTTAGGGATTCCGAGGGCATAGAGTGACCAAACGGAGGGCTGTAAAGCACGGCACGACCCTCTGACCGATACGCTCATTTCGAGCTATCACACGGCCCATTCCACGACACGCTCTAAAAAATCTAGCAAAAAAACAAACAAAAAACACGCTAAAAACTAGTCACAAGGCCTCCTAGAGCAGCTTTTTGACACCTTAGGGTATCAAAAGCACATGCACTTACGCTCTGGGCGGGTGCTAGAACACGAGCATATTGAGGGTGCCTCTGTTCATACGGACACCCATTACCCATCCACGATAGGATCTAGACCCTCAGCGGGGACACAAGGTAGCACCACCCAAGACCCTAAAATAGCCGCTAGTGATTCCTCCTCCGACTCAGAAATCATGGAAGCATACCCTACCCAAAACACTGAGAGAGAAGGCCATGCACCTCCCGAAGCTCCACAGCCTAGTACTAGTATGTTTAGCCGTTTCATGGAAACATTAAGTAGAGCTACTCGCTCGGAACCTGATGCAAATGAAGCACACGAAGGGGGTGGGGAAGTGGACTCTCCTTTCACATCGCACGTGGACCCCACACCCCCAAAGAGTGTCCATGTGGATATCCTGCCAACTTCTTACCAAGAAGGCCCTGTTGAGCTGCCTCCTTCAGAAGTTCCCTCTAGAGTACCGTTGGTGACAAGTAAAACCACGGGGAGCAACATTGCTTCTACCTCACAAGAAACCATTAACACGTCGACTCTAAAAGGATTGTTCATTAATGATCATTGGACATACGACCTCCACACTGAGGTGTTGACAGATCTACACTTTGGCCACGCCTACCATGTAGGATGGATAGAGATTGTACAATCCACCTCTAGTGCCACGAGCATCGAAGATCAACAGAAAATGATCTGTAATGTTATCCATGGCATTATTCAATCAGAAAGGCAAAACCGAGGGGTAAATATACTCTCAACTGGCCCCATGAGATTTCTGGATACGAGCAAGGCTCAACAGCCTACTCTATCACAAATGGAGACTCCTCTAATGAGTCCCATGGACCCATCTTACGTCATTTCACCTGGGGTCTCTATGCAATTTGAGCCTCCGAGCGAAAACTTTAGCTTCCCTAACTTGGCTCAACCCTCTATTAAGGAAAACACAGTGCTCACTCCAGGGATAAGCCTAACAGAGAATGTACCGATGACATCTACGGTTAGCGCAGTGCCACTACCTAGTGTCGTAGTACCTAATATGGGGCCTCGACCGTATGTGCCTCTAGCCCCTTATGCACACATGGCCCCCACACCTCCAATTGTACCACTTGCTTATGCTCCTCGAGTGCCGCTCCCTAGCTCTTATCCGAGTGGACCTATGCCCGGTTATGTTCCATATCCTGCATCATCTATACATATGCCAAGACCAGTACCCGTCCCTCTCCCACATATGATTCCAAGAGTACCTCCACCGGCCCTACCTCCTCACATAGGTGACTTGGCAGCGTTTGCTCAAACCATAGGTCGATCTATCGCGGAAAATGTGCGTCATGCATCTGATAGAGAGCCTAGAAGTAAGGCAGTACAAATTGCCAAACTCATGCAAAAATTCAATGGGGACGAAGATGCTAGAAAACACATTGAAGTGTTTGAACAAGTATGTGATTCCTTAGGGGAACGCAACGAACTACATAAGTGCAATGCCTTAAGCTTGACATTAAGTGGGAAGGCTGGAGATTGGTATAGGACCCTAAGGGTGGACGAGAAAACAATCTACCCTACCCTTCGAAGGTTGTTTCTAAAGGAGTACATACGAGAAGGTGTGCTTTGGGGTGTAGCATCTCAGCTACAGAAGGCCGAACGTAAGGAAGGAGAGTCAGTAAGGGACTTCATTAGTCGTCTAAAGCACTTAAACTCTCGTTGCCCTGTAAATGAGCGCTTCAACAATAACCAACTGCTTGATCGATTCATTCGAGGGTTGAGGAATGAAGGAATCTATAATGGACTAGTGATTAGAGGTATCACAACCTGGGAAGATGTCACTGCCAATGCAATCCAACTAGAGGACAACTTGATGATAGCAGGCATGAGGGTGTCTACTGACACGAGATCCACTAGCTCACAAGCCATTGAGTATGAACCCATGACTGCAAAGCCCATTGCCAATGAGCCAAAGGTATTTGAGACATTCTTGACAGACCTCACCAAGGCAATCCAAGAGTCTCTTAAGGATAATCGACCCCCTCAAAATAGTCACATGTATCCAAGAAGGGAGCAACAATGGTGTTCCATTTGCTTAGGTCCACATAGCACTAGTGAGTTCCCTACGTTTAGAGTAAAATTTAATGGAACTTGCAACGCATGTGGTAGGTATGGTCACCAAGCTAAGGATTGTTTAATGATCAAACGTATGATGGCAAATAGATCACCTGTAGCCTGGACGGATGCGCCTCGAGCTCCTGTATTGATGCCTACTCCACCGGTTGAGAAACTACCGCAACACATGGTCCCTAGATCTCAAAATGTTGTACAAGCTACACCGCTACCACCTCCTGTGCTAGGACCGCAGCCCCCGCATCCAAGAGTCGCCCCTATGAACCAAGTGGGTTGCGAGCCATCAAATGCTTATCCAGATAGCTGTGAGGAGGAAATAGACACTAGTATTGCCTACGGACTTGATACATTGGAAGAATGTCCTATATACTACATGGAAGATTGTTGGGGACAAGTCAAGCCGGTTTATCAAGCTGCTGCTCTCGCATCCAGAGGTCAAAATATCAACACCCAGGCTAGGAGGCCACCTCTTCAATGCTACGAGTGTGGTGGACCACATCGAGTAGCGGAGTGCCCTATTAGACTGCAAAAGAATGCTGCACAGATGCAAATAAACCAAGGGAGCACGTCTGCAATGCCAATACTCACATGTAATCGTTGTGGCATAGATCACTTGATTGCCCAATGTCCCTATAACCCAAATGCGCCTAAAATCACACCCCTAAATTTGGTCGAAATTGCTAGTGTGACATCGCCAATACCACCCGTCGCACCTGCTTATGCGATTACACGGTCCATGCTTCAAGGGCCAGGACATATCCTCGAAGAGAGAGATACCGCGTCAGTTATCCAAGCAAAGAAAAAGAAGACACGAAGGAAGAAGTCGCAGAATACGGAAAATTCAAAGCCAAGTTCCAAAACAAACATAGGAACAGGAGATGACCCCGTGTATATGAATGACCTCGAGGATGATTCAGATTCAGTCGAGACAATGGAGACTAGAACCAATACCACAAAGGGAAAGACCGACAAAGAAAACCGTAATATGGAACCAAATGAAAACCGAATAAGAGAAAACCATAAAGAGCCTCTGAAAACACCACAAGTGTTTCCAAATCCAATCCAAGACCCCCAAGAAAAACCGCAGGGGCAAAAAGGAAAGAATCGTAAAAAGAAGATTGGGACGTACCCAAACCCAGTAGACGAGATTGAGCAGGTGAAACATCTAAGAGGTTTAGTGGAGGAGACTCAAAGGAAACTAGAACCAGAACCCATGCACGTCAAAATTCATGACACAGTGTTTCCCACGCAAGTTCATCCACCCCACATGAACCATAGACCGTTAGCCATATCTAGTATCATCCAAGAAGGGAGTGAGGACAGGACATCATAAAGTGAGCATACACCCTTCTTGTTGGAAAGGATGTTTAACGAAGGAATACCTGATCCCATTGAGGAATATGAGATTCCATCCTCACCAGTTCCTAGTCAAGGACCTACACCCTGCAAAATGCCAATGAATGTTGCCAAACTAGTGGACTTCATGTCTTCTGAGGTCCGAACCACGATCATAGCAAAGCTGTATGGAGATCCTGAGTTATTCCTTGCACTTCGAGCATTCCTTAACGGAGAGCTACGAACGGGATTACCGCAGTTTGCGCAACCAAATAGGCCTGACTCGATTATGATTGATGAGGAAAATCATGTGCAATCACTTGACTTAGATGGACACGAGTCTGTGATCGAGGTACCCATTAACGAATTAGGGCAGTATTTTGAAGGCGACGAGTCTAATGCGACCCTACCCATCACTACCAAGGGATTAACTATAAAGGGAATTCTTGATGGTGGTGCGGGAGTTAGCATCGTTACAAAAGATTGTTGGGAATCCATGGGAAAACCCCGCCTCAGTGTTACTAACATTGTGGTAAAGATGGCAAATGGTACCATAGCCAAACCTATGGGGATGCTCAAGGATCTTAAGATCAAAGTTCTAGGACACAAGGTACGACATACGTTCATTGTAATGGATTTCTCTAAACACCTTATGTCATATGAAATGATTTTAGGACGACCATTCATGAGGGAAGCACAAATGGTTCACGATTGGTCTAAAAATCATGTCTATTTGCAATTCCAAGACTCTGTCCTTAGAGTGGATTTGGTGACTCGTAAGGTACACCCCTTAGGGAGTAAAACCATTATTGATCATCGCTCTGACACCACAGTTCACTCGGCCCCACTACAATATTGTTACACTTGTAAGAAGGATACAGACATTGGCCAAGATTCTCCTTATATGGATATCCTACCTGGGATGACTGAGTCGGACAATGTGGATTGGGTCCACCTAGCATCAACCATAGACACTTGGGGAAATAGAGGGACGACCTGGGTAACACCTGAGGGGGATGAAATGCATATACCCTTAAATATGCTACAAGCAATGCATATCGCTTCTGACAAGACTCATCCTAATGTAACGAAGAAAACATACAAGTGGGTCCCTAAAGCTTCTTTAGTGACCATAGCTAGTGCTAAAAAACAGAAGCCTTCTAAGAAACGTACCACTCGCTCCAAGAAAAGTAAGAAAATGTTGCGATGGATCCCTAAACGACTATTGGAAGCCCAAGGCTACTATCAAGGAAATGATCAAATCTGGGTGCCAAAACGTAGATTGTGCTCTTACCTATCACCTGACCCAAGTGAGCCCAATCCTGTGGCTCCAAAACAAATTGAAAATCGCGGAAAGGAAAAAATCATGGAATGTTATACACCCGTTCTAGAGCTAGTTTGGGTACCAAAGAAAGAACGATTTGTTCCACCTAGCTCAGGAAGGGGGGAGTCCCATGAAGCTTCTAGCTCCTCATGTAATACATCCATAGAGGTAAAAGCTTCTACACCGCCTCCATCTATAGTAGTGGACCTCCATGAAGCTACAAAAGAATCCACACCTCCCAGTGTTCAAGAATCACCTGATGAACCACTTCAAGTTCGATCCTGGGAGAGTACCTTACCACCCTTGCAGCTTGACGAGGCACCTAGGGTAATAGAAAACTACTGGCAAAAATCCTCACCTATTACCAACTGGAACAATTGGTTTCAAAGAGTGACAAGCTCATTTCAAACGGTATGATCTACCCAAGGAAGGGGGGAGTGTTTGCTGACTGTCATCATTCATTTGTTTCCCTCTCAACCTTTTTCCCTGACCTCTCAATCTCCAATCTTAGGGAATGTACATATAAAGCTTTATACTCACAAAAAAAAAAAGAGAGCAAGAGCAATTAGCAAACGAGTATGCACATTAAAGTCAAAACATTGACTCAGACCTACACATGTCACATTTGGTACAGTGAAACAGAAACCTATGCCATAAAACACCTTTGATCCTCATCACTTGAGTGATGGAGGGTAGGTAAGATTAGTACGATAGGAGTGTTTCTGTTTTAGAGTTGAGTGATTAGCAAAGTTCTCTTTTCCCACTAATGTGCCTCCTAGAGGTATTGTTTGTGTTTCATAGTGTGTACAGGAACCTGTTGCTATTGATAGGATTTGGACCTTCATGGAATCTTTCTCTCGTTCACACTTCAAATCAAGCGTGACCATCAACACAAACAGGTGTTTCTTGTCCATTAGCATTGCCCTTATCTTTTTTGCATCCATGTTTGTCTGCTTTGATTTTGATTGGTAGCATAATATTCAGCGCATTTGCTTAGTATCAAACATTTAATTCAATGTAATGTTTTGTCATAATCACTTGTCTAGGTTTAAAAATCAAGCAGTCCGACTAAGCTAGTTTGACCAAGCTAGGTATTAGAAATCTTCTCTTAATACCATGGGGAATGCCTTCCTAATAAGCAATGGTTACTTAGGTTCTTAATCCGATTTAGGCAGCATTGTATGAAATGTACTAGGGCTTTCTAGTGGGCTTAACACTAGTGACCTTTAGCTTAAGTATTATAAAGGGAGTTTACTAATGTGATGAGCCTGGGGAATGTAACAGTGTTATATGACCCCCCAAAGTTACAAAATTTAAATGTTGAAAATGAACAAGCAAAAAATCAAAGTGCCGCAATGTAAAATTTTAAGCTGGAAGAGAAATCTCAGCTTGATTTGGTACTTCACTCATATGTATTGCCTATGGTACTAGAGCCCTAGAGGTTCCCAGTGTGGGCGCTTTTCCTTGAAAAGCAAAAAACCCAAGGCATACAAAATAAGCACACACAACAAAACTGAATCAATGTGAAAAGACCTTGGGGGGTCAAAGAAAAAGTAATCAGTCAGGCGATGATTTCATGAGAAATTCCTTTTATGGTAGCTTAACTACAAGGTTTTCTAGATATAGCCTCTAGTCAGCCCTCGAACATGAATACTTGGCTCTCGCGATTAAACAACTTAATTGACCACAGAAAATTAAGAAGCTTACCCATGGTATTAATATTCGATCTCTAGTGCTTTTCGACCGTCAAATTAGCGACCCCAGACTTGTTTAATTTTCTACCTTTACATCTGTTTATGCATTTGATTACATTGCAATTTAATGTTCATTGCTACCAAATTGTTTGAAATTCTTTTACCAATCAATTTGTCTACCTAAAACTGCATATGCTTTTTAAGAGAATGCAATTACTATGCCAATGTTGTTTGATTTTGCAGTGACTGAAGAAGGCTAAGGACATTCATCTCAAATGCTCTTCCACCTCGACGAACCAGCTTCAACTCAATAGCTTCCGAGGACGGAATCTACATCAGGAAGGGGGGCATGTTAACCCTCATGGCTCACGGACACCCATCACCTACGATGGACGCGTATTATGTATTTGGTAGAGTTAGGTACCGGGCTTGTCGGTCCAATAGGGAAACGTAGAGTGATCGTCGATGAGAGGCGCACTTTAACTTGGACATTCAAGGGATTAGTTGGTTAAGCATGGGCGCCCAAGTGTGAATGGGGTGAGCTCCTATAAAAGCCAACTAAACCTAATTTTTACTCATTCTCTCATTTGTGCAATTGAAGAGTGCTCTTGCTCCATCTCCATCTTCTTCTTCTTCACCTCCTTGTGTGTGTGTGTGTGTGTGAGAGAGAGAGGGAGAGTGTGTGTGCGATCGAGCATTACGAAGGCACGACGGCGGCGAAGCGGTTGAGCGCGGCACGACTGCAGCTTCTTCTTCATCGCGGCGAGGAATCCACCACGAAGGCGAGCGTAGAGCGGTGAGTGACACACCCTTTGTTTTCTTGAGCTTGCTAGTTTAGGCTTGTTGTGTGCTTGGAGCCGTTTGTGGCTCGCATACGGTGTATTGGCAAGTCCCTTGCTTCGACAGTGCGACAAGGAGCGCACAAAAATGAAACAGAGGATATGTGTTTAAACGAAGAGCTCTATATAGATATAGGAAGTTATGCTGAGTTATGCGAGGATGAGAGAGAGATCTCTTAAAGCGACAAATATGTATTTGAACAATTTTGCTCCGTGTTGTAAAAGCTCTGGCTCTCTAAGTACCTTCCATGGTGTATAACGCTCTTTTCTACTCGCGCTCACATCTTTTGATTGAAAATTCTGAGTTTTCGACTTGCCTCTTCTATCACTCAATTCATTGTGTCATTGTATTTATATGCGTCATTATGTCATTGTATTTAATGGTCTTTGCGTCATTGTCTACTCTATTCATTCAATATTAAGTTTAAATATTCGTGTGTTTAATGCAGGTCTGGATGATGAGGAGTTTCTTTCTTCTTTGTCACCGCAGCAGAAACAGTGGTACGTGGAGCGTCATCGCTCTGGCGCATCATCGCGCGTTCCTACTCCATCCACATCTCCCTCTCTTTCGGAGCATTTGGCGTGCTTCGAAGCTTCGGCGTCGACGAGACGAGCTTCACACTCGTCTAGACACTGTCGCTCTAGTGGTGGCGGTGACGATTGTTGTGGGGATTCCGCCGTCGATGCCTCCACATTGCCTCGTGTTCGATGAGGCTCTTTACCCTCCCCTTCTTTGCCCACCCCCACACCAGCCACAGCATCGCCATCTACTCCAGGTTTTGCGCGGCTGACTGTTCCTAGCAGCTACACACCTCTACCTACTCCGCCAGGAGCCACCCCACTCGACACTCCTCGCTTCGGGGCACAGAGGCCGGTGGAGACACCTAACGTCCGTACCCCCATCGACACGCCGCTAGAGACCCCTGTCGGGACACCCAGGTTCACGCGTCACCGGCTAGAGGGTTTGCCTTACTCCGTCGACTTCAGCGACGGCATCATCATGGATGATGACGGCAAGAAGGTGATCTCGCCCATGCGTGGTCTTTGCTCTCAACTGTTTAGACACTACATACTAAACAAATGGAGTGAAGTACCAAGTGATTTAAAAAACAGAGTCATCAGCATACTTCATGATGAGTTTCCCATTCCAACACGGGATCAGCGCTTCAATGAAGACCTGATGAAGATTCGAATGCGCGAATACTGCAAACACAAGCATTCCGAAGTGCAAAAAGCAATCAAGCATGGGTGGAACAGGCCAGATTGGTTGGCCAAAGAAGATTGGAAGAATGCGAAGAAAGCAGCGCGCGAGAATCCCGACAAGTGGAAGCAACAAAAGGATGCAGCCAGAGCGCGAGTAGAGGCAGGGAGCTCGCACCACTTGGGGAGCAGTGGATGGGCATCATTTGAGGCCAATTTTGTAAGTGTTTTTGCATTGCTCTTTATGTTCGATAGTTTAGGGTTTATGAGTTTTTTAATTCTAACATAATGAAATCTTTGTATGTTTTGACAGTGGTCGATGACAGGACGTGATCCCACACCGTACGAGCGCGAGTACGCAGGCAGGAAGGGCTTAAACGCCCTGATGGACATTCTCAGTTCTCGCAGCGGCATGGTTAGTATTAGGGTTTACTCTTTTCTATTTTTTGTATTGTTTTATAAATGTCATTATATGTTTATACTTACTGAAAGCTGTCTTATTGTCTTTTTTTGCAGAATCCGACAAAAATGCCGCTTCGACGCGATGAGACGTCTGACTAGACGACGTCAGTTTAGCCGTAGCTAGATAGCATTAGTTTAGTGTTTCTCATAGCTTATGTATCATGAGACGGATTTTATACGTCTTTTTGAACCATGTATATTAGTACATTTGTCACCGCAGTTCATTTTGCCAATCAATTCTTTATGCCTATGATGTTGTACAATTGTCATTATTACATTAGCCAATCAATTCATTTTGCCTATGATGTGTACAATTGTCAATTTTACGCTTGTCAATTTTGCAAATAATGCGTCTTGTGGGTGACTATTTTGGGTCTATTATCTACCCTTGCACTTTTTTTAAAAAGTGAATCAAGTACAATATTGTTGATGGGTGGCAGGGCATTCAATGCCCTATCACCAAAAAAACTTTCTCTCGGGCGTCGCTATAACCGTTGCTATTTATGGCTCTGTAGCGTCGCTATGAGCGTCGCTATAGACTTCTGTGTAAACGTCGCCATAACCGTCGCTATGACCGTCGCTATAAGCGTCGCTATGAGCGTCTCTATATAGCGACGCCTATAGCGTCGCATATTGCGACGCTCTTGTAGCGACGCTATTAGCGACGTTTTAGCGACGCCGAGGGTTATAAAAACCCAATGTATTTCCGTCGCTAACAGCTTCACAAGAGCACACAACCTCTTGTAGTGGAGGTTCCTTTTGGGAAGAAGGTCTTGATTTTAGGGATGATCTTCTTTTCTTATAGGCTCACCTAAGGCTACTGAGCCACTAGTCTTCAGTTGTTTGAATTGTGGGTGGTGTGGTTCGTAGCTAATACCTACGGAGATCTAGGAACAAAGTTGGAGTCACATGAGCTTGTTTGTATTTGAGAAACAAAGGTAATTTATATGTTGCTTGATTCCTCATGTTGTTTTATAAAAGGTTTGATGGAGCCAAGATTCCCACTAAAGGGCTAGTATTAGTTCTTGATATTTGATATGTTCCACATTAAGCAAGGGTCTATTGTCTTATACTAGAGTATTGGGCAGACATAGCTCCATTGTTTGATTGGTGTAAAGTATCCTTAGTTGGTTATAAAATACATCTTTCATTGGGTGGGCAAAGTGCATTGTATGTATGCTTTCAATTTCATGTATCTTAATTTGAAAACACACATTTATATTTTTTAAAGATTACTTGCATTTATCATGCTATGATGCTTGAAATTTAAGAAAAATCAACATTTGTATATCCACGTACAAAGATTAATATATGTGGATATTGTAAAGAACATCAAAACTATCGATGAGAATTTAAGTAGATCTATATACTTGACTATGCATGCAAAGTAAGTTTTTAAATAGTTGAATAATAGACACAATACTTGAAATTCTAAGCTAGTTTTAAATTGTTGTGTTGCTACATTTTTTCATCAAAATCAGTGTATGTTTGTGTAGAGATGTACGTTGTTGTAATACGTGAGTATTTCTCTTGCTACTTTAGCTATGTATTCATTGTTCCATGATTTCTTAAATAGGTTATTTGAGATGGAAGGAAATGTTGGGTCTAGTGATAGAAATCAAATTCAAATGATCAAGAAAAGAAAGGCATATGGAATAGAGTGGCAATATGCAATTAACATTGGTAATAGATTCATACATTGGGAGTGTAAGCTCTAAAGTGTGAGCTTTGTCCTAAAGTGTGAGTCAAGGACAAAAGAGTGGAATTATCCTACATGTAGTGGTGCAAAGATGTAGAACTACTTAAAGCTCATTTCATGAAGGAATAAACGCAAGTCTATTTTGCATACATCTCCCTTGTTTATGGGTGAGCTTGTGATGGCTTAGCAAATACTCAAGATCGTGTTTATTGGTAGAGCTATATATACCAACCCCTATGCTACATATATCTAGGAGTCCCCACTATATATGTACACTCAGTGTGTAGAGTCTAGCCAACACACACTC
The DNA here is from genome assembly GCF_014529385.1 of Adiantum capillus-veneris. NCBI lineage: Eukaryota > Viridiplantae > Streptophyta > Polypodiopsida > Polypodiales > Pteridaceae > Adiantum > Adiantum capillus-veneris. The sequence goes on from NC_140941.1 coordinate 71,664,616, forward strand.
ACTTGTGTGCATGATGTTTATCTCTCATCCACCCTAGCTAGCACGATCCCATTCCCATCAAGTGGTACCAAAGACATGGTGTGCTAGCTAGGTTCATTGCTATGCATTTGTATTTTGTTTTTTAGTATCTCCTAATTGTTTATATTAAGATCCCTGGTGCTTTCTCTTCTTCTCTCCCCATTGTATACCTTATGACTAATTAGCAAAAATAAGCTAGTGTGAGCATGTCCTTGGGCTTAATTCTTTGGTCCACTACTCTCCTAGCTAATTAGCTTCAAGCTTCACCATTAGGTGTGTTTTGCTTTGATCTTCTCACTTTTTACTTCCTTCCTTGGGCAGAAAATACTCCCAAGTGGGGCACCCTCTTACTTCGTCACTTATGTGAGAGAATAGCCCGTCTCAAGATCTTTCCGTCAAGACTCTTCGTGCTCAAATCACCCTTCATTTGCATAATCTAAAGTTTTTAAGCATCTAAACCAAAAGAGCTTCTAAACTCAAAGGCTTCAAGAGTTCAAAAATTCAAAGCCAAGAAAGAACTATACAAATTACAAATGGAACAAAGCAAAGATATTGCAAGCTTCATCAATCGCCTCAAAAGAATGACCACACAACTAGATTATGTAAATAGTGCACTCTTAGAGGAGGACAAAATCGTGGATCTAGTAGCCTTACCACCTAGCTTTGACTAGATCATGACCATCATTAAGGAGAAGGATCCAACACCAAATTTTCAAAATGTCGTCAACTCTTTAATGTTCGAGGAGAAGAATCAAGAGAGGAGTGCTACTTGAGGGGGAGGAGATTTTGCGGTTGGCTCTAGTAACAAAACTTGTTTCAAGTGTGGAAAAAAAGTGCACATAGCAAAGAAATGTCTAGCATTGAAGACTTGTAGCATTTGTGGGAAGAAGGGTCACTTTCCTTTCAAGTGTTTCAAAAGAGACAGAGGTAGCACCAACAAAAATCCAAGGCCCAAAATTTATTTGGCAGAAGAAGACAAAGATGAAGATGAAGAAGAAGGCAACACTAACCTTCTAGTCTAGGACGATGTACTCTAGATTTTTTTGTTTTGCCTTTCCTCTTCAAGTGTATTTGTTTGGAGATATCTTGGACTATCTTGGTCTCAGTTTTATATATCTGTTTGAGGGGAGGTGCTGAGTGTCTCTTGGATTGGAGATAGATTGTCTACTGGAATGGAGATGTTCTTTTTGCTCCTAGATGAGAGTGTGCCAGAGATATCAGTTTTCTTCAGTTTCTTCCTAGTCCAAACCTCAAGGGGAGGATTGTAAAGTTTGAGATTTTTCCTAAAGTGTGAGTCAAGGAGAGAACAATGGAATTATGCCACATGCAGTGCTGCAAAGTTATAGAGCTACTTAAAGCTCATTTCATGAACAAATTTACACAATTCTATTTTGTATCACATCTCGCTTGTGATGGCCTAGGAAATACTCCAAATCGTGTTTATGAATCCAAGTTAATTGATCTTGGAACCTAGTTTGCTTGAGTGACAATCTAGACAACACACACTCACTTGTGTGCATGATGTTTATCTTTCATCCACCCTATCTAGTACAATCGCATTTCCATCATAAGCTATGCCATACAACAAAATTTGGTGGGCACCTCGACTTAGAGAAAATTTTCTAGGTGGAACCAAGAAATGGGGTCGCACATGTAGCCACCCCAATGCAACTGCAGTGGTCAAACACTTGAGGGAAGAAATTGAAAAGAAAGAATCAAAGAAACATTACACGTCTGCTACGAATGTCTACAAAACGGTAGAACATATTGGTTCCAACCAACAAACTCTCGAAGCATCATCGACTTGTACTCTCAATCCCAATGTGCATCCAGAAAGCAGTCTACCGAATGCATCATCATCAAAGTGTCATTTTGACGTGGAAAGGTGTGTATGAGTCAAACTTCATTGTAAGAAAGCTTACATAATTGTCTACTTGACGATGCACAGATTGCTATCTCTGACACAATTTACTTTTCAATGCTATGATGATGGTGGACAATGAGCATTAGAAGAGAGCATGGAAGAACATTGATGAGTTTGAAGTAGGGTTTTCACCACCCATGTACCATGCTATGCGAAGTGATCTATTGGAGAAATTCTATGTTCAAGTAAAGAACGTGTGTAATAGGTAATTCCTAGCAATATAGACCTTTCTAGATGTACCATAGTCAGCGATGACGACTGGTCCAATGCACAAAGAAAACCACTAACTTCATCTGGAGGCGAAACATTTGTGTGTGATGTGGATTCACATGGTTCAATTAAGTATGTGGTTCATATTGTTGATGTAATTGCCTCTGTGATAGAGGAAGTGGGTGCTAAACATGTAGTCCAAATTGTAATGGAGGATGAAAAGAATTGCAAGAATGCCGGAAAAATCTTGAAGCGATGATAATCACATGTTTTTCCTTTCGGGTGCAATACACATGGTTTGAATCTTGTAATAAAAGATTGGTATCAAAGTGACGATACCAAGTGGTTTGCCTCTTTTGTTGATATTGCTTGCTAGCTTGTGAGATTTATGCTCAAAAGAGAGAGAGTATTAGATATTTTTTGACCTCACATGTCAGTTATGTTAAAAATACCTAGAGAGACTAGATTTTTCATTCACTTCTACACTTTTGAGTCTCTTCTTCAAAACAAAGATGCAATCATAACTACATTTACATGTATGGAATTTCATGATTGGGAGAGTGAGCATAACGTAACAAGGAAAGAAAAATTAAATTAGTCTTAAGGGCAGTGCTTACGAAAAAAACTTTGTGGAGTAGTGTGATGGATGCATATCATGTAATGATGCCAGTTATGTATGCCATACACCATTAGACAGTGCTGCTTACATGCTAGATCCTGAAATTTTGGAATATGGACTTGATATCCAATGTTGAAGTGGTTCATGACTTTTACACAGTGGTAAACACTTTCTATGCCAATGTTGATGTAGTTGCACTACGCACTTCTTCACACATTTTTGGTGAACCCGATGCAAAATAGCCTAGGGTGAGGGTTCAAAAGATTCATTTAAAGTATCAAATCAAAGCTTGACAGTTATGGAGCAACAAGAGCAACAGGGGGTTCGGTTTGATCCAATTACAATGCAAATGTTTGAAGCCTTTGCAGTGTTTATGCAACAACAGCAAGTTGCTAAAAGGAGGGATCTTTCCTCAACCAAAGCGCTTCAATTTGTAGTTAAAAAAATGGACCAATTCAATGGTAAAGATGTAACAAAGTATCTTTGTGGGTATGTAAAGGAGATAGAGCTACATCGAGAGCCCGAAGTAGAGATGGTGCAAAGTTTTGAACTAGGTGTGGTTCCTGAGATGAGAGAGCATGTAAGGGGAAATAGAAATGATCATGGGGAAACTTGGGAAGCATTAAAATTAGCTTTAAAAAAAGAATATTTCATGGAAGACTCCGAAAGGGTGTCAAAGAAAACTTTTTTAGAGTGGGCAGTTTGGCCAAAAGAAGGGCTTTTGCGTACCAAATTGCTAAGGGAATTTGAACGCCGATATGATCAATTGTCAAGGATTAAAAAGGCTATGCTAAAATCAAATAAGACAAAGCTCTTTTTGCAAGCTACAAGTAAAGAGATTCAAGAGAAGCTAGAGGTACTACTTGAGGATAAGGGTGCAGAACAGGGTTTGAAGACAGATTGGAATGAGGTCAAAGACTCCATTTCACTTCTAACTAAGTGACAACGACACAGAGACAAGATGATACTCAACCCTACTCAAGCCCCAAGTGTTCTCAAGAGTCCTTTAAAGCCTGTGATTGTGGTTCCAAAGAGTGACAAATCCATCCTTGACGTTATTTTTAAAGGAATGCAAGAGCTAAGGTTAAAGCTTATAAGGCTAGAAGAGAAGGGGCAACCATCAGGTCAACCTACAAGGCAACGGCCTCAAAATAGAGAAGGCTTTGTAAATAGAGGCATATGGTGTGATGGTACCGACTATGCAAGGAGGGATTGTGAAAGTTTCAAAGATGCCTTGATGAAGGCGATTGTTTTCTTTAAATATGGAAAAATTCACTTAAGTGAAACAGGTAATCTCTTGGGGAAAAACTTTGGCCAAGGTGGGATGAAGAAACTAGTTGAGGAAATGGCTACTAGCCATGCCATCTCGATGTTTGAGGCAGCCGCCTATGGGTTGAAGGTGGATCCTATTAAGAAAAAAGGATCAGTCAAGGTTGGGGAAAAGAAATCTAGTGGTATTGGAGAGCTATGGCCATGAGCTATAGAATCTGCTTTGAAGGGTAAAATGACTACAGAGGTTTTACATGAAGCTCGAGACTGCATTTGGCTAGAAACAGGTTGGAATGACCCTATGGACTCTTTGTCAGTGCATACATACATTCCCAAATGTCAAGCCAATGAGGCCATTGTCGAAGAGAAACGTAGGTGAGAGAATGGGGATGAAGGGCCATCAAAATGGGTGACAAGGAGTGGAGGCAGAAATGACACAGGGCCTCCTAGATCACCTTCCCCGCAACAGATGCATGTCTCCGAAGTGCCTATGCAAGAAGCCTCTAAAGAGAAGAAGAAGGAGGAAACAAAATCCAAAGCAAAGGATCCCGCCTACAAACTTCAATTTGATATAGAGGCACAAATTGATCTTAAAAAGGTTTTGGAAGAGAGGATTTTGAACAGTAAAGTGGAATTTAATTACCGTGGGTGAGGTGCTTGGAAGAGCAAAGAGGAAGTTTCATGAAGACATAATTGATATCATAAAGAGGAAGCGGTAGTCTCTTACTAAATATATCCATGTACAAGGTGAAAAAGAGACTTTAAATGTAGGTCTATGGCGAGCAAGGTGCAGAAACTATTGTTGGATGCTACAAGTCTAGGGAAGGAGTAGAACACGGTCGCTTCTTGGATGATGAAGATGAAGTGGAGACCACTCACAAGAGTTACTACTTGAAGAGCCACTGCACTACAAGAGGTTGTGTGCACTTGTGATGTTTTTAGCGACGGAAATACATTGGGTTTTTATACTCCCCGGTGTCGCTAACAGCGTCGCTATGGGAACATCGGTATAAGCGTCGCTATAACCGTTGCTATATGCGTCGCTATACTGGTCGCTATAAAGCGACGCTTATAGTGACGGTTACAAGCTACCTATAGCAACGCTCATAGCGACATTGCAGAGCCTTATATAGCGATGCTTATAGCGACTCTCGAGAGTAAAAATTTTTGGGTGGCAGGGAATTCACCCATCAACCATATTGAATGTTTCAATAATAGAGTAAACCTAAATGAATCCAACATCAGCCCAGATTCACCTTTGAAAGAAAGTGCAAAGTGTAGACCCAAAGTAGTCACCCACAAGACAATATAACCATTAACTCCATCATCCATAGTATTGTTTGTAGAATACAGATACAAAGCTGTCATAAGTAAATTGATAAAGTAAATCAATGACAATTGTACACATATATCAAAGGCAAAATCACTTGATTTTTAAGCTTTGTAAATGTAATAGTTACAACACTATTGTCATTATTGAGAAAATATACATGGTTTTCCAATAGTTACAAAAAGATGTATACACGTCATCTCATTATACATGCTATGACAAAAGGAAACTAATGCTATCTAGCGATGGCTAGACTGACGTCAATCAAACGTCTCATCGCGTCCAAGCGGCGTATCTGTCGGATTCTACAAAAAAAAAACAATAAGACAGTTTTCTCTAAGTATAAACATATAATTTACAAAAAAATACAACAAATAGAAAAGAGTAAATCCTAATACTTACCATGCCGCCACGAGAACTCAGAATGTCCATCAGGGCATTTAAGCCCTTTCGTTCTGCATACTCGCGCTCCTACGATGTGGGGTCATGTCTTGTCATCGACCACTGTTCAAAACATACAAAGAATCCATTATGTTAGAATTTAAAAGTACAAATATGTCGAGAGAGAGAAAGAGAGCACAAAAATAGAACCCCAAAGTGTGTAGAATACACACATGAGATGATGTATATATAGAGGGGACCTGGGTGCCACATATAGAGAAGCCATATATTGAGTAGCTTCACATATAAGCTCAACACCCCCGTTCAAATAAGGGTCCCTAACTGTGGATGAAAAAACCCTTGGGGGATCAAGGGAAAAACCCACAGCTCTATATACACCCACCGTTATATTATAAAAATCATTGAATGTACAAATGTTCATGAGGAGCTACATCACTCCTTTTACAATGAATATTTTATGAGGAGGTACATCACTCCTTTTACAATAAATGTTTTATGAGGAGTTACATCACTCCTTTTACAATGAATGTTTTATGAGGAGTTACATTACTCCTATCCTATCAAATATAATAATGAATACAAAGGTTCAATAAAGAGGTGTAAAGGCTATCAATTATCTCGTAATCAGAAGTGTCTTCGTGAATCTGCTGTGTAGCTTTTCATCAATATCGCATCACCAAACATACCTCCATGTTGTCATCAATACAACATCACCATTCATAAATCTTTTATTGTCACCAAGTTTGTCTTCATGAAATCAATTCTTTGATCAATCCTACATAGATCATAGACTCCAAAAAACATAGTTATGAAAATTATTAGCATCATTAGTGAAATAATTACATTCACAATGCCATAGGGGATGGTTCGCGACGCCACTCTTTTGACGACATATATACGCACGACAACATATGGTACATAAAGTATGAACGTAAAAGTAGAACATGCGTGATTGCGTGATGGAAACAACATCATGGTATCACCGAGAATAACCATGGTATCAAATGAAACAACATCATGATATCATCGAGAATAATCATTGTATCAACGAAACAACATCATGGTATCACCGAGAATAACCATGGTATCAACGAAACAACATCATGGTATCACTGAGAATAACCATGGCATCAATGGAACAACATCATGGTATCACCGAGAATAACCATGGCATCAACGAAACAACATCATGACATCACCAAGAATAACAATGGAATCAATGAAATATCATCATGGCATCACCGAGAATAACCATGGTATCAACGAAATATCATCATGGTATCAACAAAAATCACCATGACCAAAGTACTAACAAAACATCATCATGGTACCATCAAAATCACTATGGTATCAACGAGAGATTATCAATAAAATGATGTAAACTATATCTCTAGAAGAATAATTATACGAGAATCAATGAACGAGTATATCATATAACAAAAGATCATGTACCAACAGTAGCTCGATAGAATTTGGACGATCATGAACGGCTCGACTGAATCGGAACGATATGTAATTGGCTTATGCAGCAAAATTACGGCAGTAAAAAATATATGATTGATGAAGAAAAAAAATAATTGAGAAGTTTTCAATTATGAGGAAAATCAAAAGCAAAAAGTAAAAGTTGCTTTTCAAACATATTCGTAGTATGAGAATGATAACCCAAAATCCGTGCAGAATTTAGAGAAACTTTCTTCTGCAAAGTTGTAAACCACATCGATTCCGTTGGATCAAGTGTATAGTTTCTGCAAAATGGTTTTCAATTAGCAGAAAAATAAAAAATAAAAAAACGAAAGTTGCTTTTCAAACATGTAAGCAGTCCGCAAACGATAACTCAAAATAAGTGCAGAATTTGAAAAAACTTTCTTCTACAAAGTTATAGACCACATCGATTTCAATGCCTTCGCGGAATGTTCTTGCAAAATAGTTCTCAATTAGGAGAAAAATCAAAGAAAAAACGAAAGCTACTTTTCAGACATATACACAGTCCGCCAACGATAACTTAAAATCGGTGCAGAATTTGGAAAAAATTTCTTCTGCAAAGTTTTAGACCACATCAATCCTGTTGTTTTTCTCAAGTAGTTTCTGCAAAATCATTTTCAATCAGGAGAAAAATCAAAAACAAAAATCAAAGTTGCTTTTCAAGCATGTACGCAGTCCGCGAACGATAACTCAAAATCGGTGCAGAATTTTAAAAAACTTTCAGCTACAAAGTTGTAGAGCATATCGATTCCAGTGCCTCTCATGGGTAGTTTCTACAAAATCGTTTTCAATCAGGAGAAAAATCAAAAACAAAAAGCGAAGTTGCTTTTCAGACATGTATGCAATCCACAAACGATAACTCAAAATTGGTGCAGAATTTGAAAAAACTTTCTTCTGCAAACTTTCAATCAGGAGAAAAATGAAAAACAAAAACGTCCTTCTTTGATACATGTTGAGAGAGAGAAATAGAGCACAAAAATAGAACCCCAAAGTATGTAGAATACACACATGAGATGATGTATATATAGAGGGTACATGAGTGCCATATATAGAGAAGCCATATATTGAGTAGCTTCACATATAAGCTCAACAAAATAACGTGACTACCAAACCTAAAGAGCAATGCAAAAACACTTACAAAATCGGCCTTAAATGATGCCCACCTGCCGCTTCCCAAGTGGTGTGAGCTCCCTGCCTCTACTCGCGCTTTGGCTGCGTCCTTTTGTTGCTTCCGCTTCTCACGATTTTTGTGTGCTGCTCGCTTCGCATTCTTCCAATCTTCTTTGGCCACCCAATCTGGTCTGTTCCACCCATGCTTGTTGCTTTTTTCACTTCAGAACGCTCGTGCTTGTAGTATTGCACATTCGAACCTTCATCAGGTCTTCATTGAAGCAGTCATCCCGTGTTGACATGGGAAACTTGTCCTGCAACATCCTGATGACTCTGTCTTTTAATTCACTTGGTACTTCACTCGAGGTGTATAGTATGTAGTGTCTAAACACCTGAGAGCAAAGACCGCGCATGCGCGAGATCACCTTCTTGCCTTCATCATCCAAGATGATGCCGTCGCTGAAGTCGATGGAGTATGGCAAGCCCTCTCGCCTGTGATGCGTGAAACTGGGTGTCCCGGCAAAGGTCTCTAGCGGTGTGTCGATGGGGGGTACGGACGTTAGGTGTCTCCAGTGGAGTCTGGGCCTCGAAGCGAGGAGTGTTTGGGATGACTCCTATGCGTGCTGATCGCATGCTCTGTATCCGCTTGTTTGAAGCCCTGCATGTATACAGTATTTGAGCTTGAGAAAAAACAACATTTATAGTGTTTGAGTTTGAGTGTAAATCACCTGATTTTTATGTTAGTCCAGGATAGTCATTCATGGTCCACATTAGAATACCTTTGATCAAAGCATTCCGTCGACATGTGTGTCAACTCATATCCACGACTTCTATGCCAATCCACAATTGTTGTAGCTCTTCCAATTGCGGATCAAGATACACATCCATATTCTTCATTTTATACCACCCCCGCACAATCAAGCTTAGCCACAGGTGCCCCTTCTTGGTAGTCAACCACGGGGGAATGTTGTAGTTGACGATGACAACGCGCTGTCGTGTTGTGACATGTACATAGTGGGAACGCATGCTACAAGATCTATCTTGTATTTTTTTAGATACATAATTATATTTCCTATAGTGTACATATGCATATTTAAGTATAATAATAAGCCTTATATCTCATCCTATTATTTTTCTCAAGGGTAACATATCCTTACTTTACCATCAGAAAATACTATGGGAAAAGCATCAATAGCTCCGCCTCTTTAACTTGGGGCAAAAAGCATTGATTCTTTATTTCTACTATTTCATTATCATCTCACACCCTAGCTAGATCCTATATCTAGGGTAAACTCCAATATATATATATATATATTCTATGTATTTTTTATACTTTTCTTATATTTCTTTTTAAATAGCTACTAGGAGAGAATCAAATCCTAGTGGGACACTAGGTGGCATGATTTCAAAGATACACTTATTTTAATGCATTATTGCAAGCATGATTACAAAACTTTGTCAAGGAGCAATGTCATGCTTTCATATGGCATGAGGTGTCCTTTGGAATTAAATGAAAGTCTAAGCTAAGGAGACCACATGAAGACTTTTGCTGCCATAAATGGACCCTATTTTGATGAATTCTTTACACAAGGTTCCAATCCGAATTGGAAAACAATTTTAAAATGAAAATCGTAGCTAATGAGCTGATGTTTTTGCCCCTATTTTTACTTTTTTATTTGGAGCCACGGTTGAGGAGATATGATCAAAATACTGGACCCCAGTCTACCCACATCATGCAGGGACAGCTCATTTCCAACTTTTCCAATTCCTGTTCACACTGGCTCCTCTCTTCTTGTGTAAACCCTTGGGGGTTCCCTTCACCTATAAAAGGGGACCTCTTCTTCCTTGAAAAGGAACTCAAGCATTCAAGCCATTGATGAGAGGAATTCATGAGGGAGTGAGTAGTAACGCCTAATTGTACTTAGCCATTAACATAAGCCCAAGCTACACTTTTTCCTAGAAGAAGACTAGCCATTTTTGCAACAAGCTAGCCATGGAATCTATGGTTTAACTCCTTCATATAGTTTTTGTCGAGTTCTCTCACAAACTCTCACAGCCATAAGCTCGGTGCTTTCTTGGCAAGACCGCAAATTTCTCGACATAGTTTTGGTGAACTCGACGCGAATCTGCTAGGGTGAGAGTTTCTGGGTAACCATGGGTGATCATGTTGAGCAACAGGGTATGCATTTTGACCCAGCAACAATGCAAATGTTTCAAGCATTTGCAATGTTCATGCAACAACAACATGCTACTGAAAGAAGGGAGATTTCAGCAACGAAGGCCATACAAGCGGTCGTCAACAGAATGGATCAGTTCAATGGCAAAGATGTAACCAAGTACTTACGCGAGTATGTGAAGGAGATGGAGCTGTATCGCGTGTCAGAAGGTCAGATGATTCAAAGCTTTGAGCTAGTTGTTGCTCCAGAAATTAGGGAGCATATTAGGGGAGTTAAAGATGGGCATGGGAGAAATTGGGAAGAACTCAAAGTAGCTTTAAAGGAGGAATATTTCTTGGAGGACTCGGAGAGAGTGACCAAAAGGACATTCTTAGAATGGGTAGTCGAGCCAAAGCAAGGACTAACAATAACAGAGCTACTTAGGGAATTTGAGCGGCGCTATGCACAACTCACTAGGACAGAAAGGGCCACACTAGATGCAGAGAAGACAGATCTTTTCTTACAAGCTGTAGGTAAAGAGTTTCAAGAAAATTTGGAGCTTCTTCTTGAAGATAAAGATGCTGAGCAAGGACCAAAGACCGACTGGAATGAGGTTGAAGGTGCTGTCTCACTGGTTACCAAACGACAAAGAAGAAGGGACAAGATGGTACTAAACACTACAAGTCCTTCCACCTCAACTCCTGACAAAATGGTAAAGCTTACTTTTATCGCTCCTAAGTTTGATGAGTCCATGCTAGATGAGCTTGTGAAGGGAATGCGTGACTTGAAGGTGAAGCTTGCAAAGCTTGAAGAAAAAGGCCGACCATCAGGGCCACTTCCTAGGCAAAGACAACAGCCCAAAGAAGGGTTTGTTAATAGATGTATTTGGTGTGATAGTACAGACCATGTAAGAAGGGATTGTGATGATTTTAGTGATGCTTTGTCAAAAGATGTTGTCTTTTTTAAGGATGGTAAAATCCACTTAAGAGAGACAGGTCTACCCTTGAGAACTAACTTTGGGAAGGGGGGAATGCAAACCTTAGTTGAAGATATGGCAACCAAGCATGCCACCTCTTCAGTTGAGGAAGCTACTTATGGAGTAAAAATTGAACATTTTTGTGATGAAGAGGTGAGTGACCATCATGGTCAAATTTGGCCAAACGTCATGCAATTAGCTAAAAAGGGAAATCTTACAAAAGAGATTCTACATGAAGCAAGTGATTGCATACGTCTAGAAACAGGATGGAATGATCCAATGGACTCATTGTGAGTGCATGCCTACATTACAAAATGCCAACAAAATGAGGCAATTGTAGAAGATAAGTGCAAACGTGAGAATGCTGATGAAGGACCATCAAAAAGAGCTTCTAGAACTGGGGGAAGAAGTGACTCAATTCCTTCTCAAACACCCTCAACAAAAGGAGCATCTCTACCTGAAGTACTCATGGAGGAGTCTACAACAGGAAAGAAGAAAGATCCAACGAAAGGTAAGACAAAAGGCCCAACTTGTAAACTACAATCTGATATTGAGGTTGCTACAGATTTAAAGAAAGTCTTGGAGGAAAGGATCTTGAATAGCAAGATTGAGTTTACTCTGGGAGAAGTTCTTGGCATTGCAAAGCATGAATTCCATGAGGAGATCATTGACATCATCAAGAGAAAGAGGCAAACCCTTGCTGAAGTTTCTCATCCACAGGTTGAAGGGGAAACCTCAAAGACACAAGGGATGCAACTCCAAAATAAGGAGAATGATGGAGCTGTGGTAGGATGCTACCAATCTAGTGGGAGAGTGAAGTAAGTGTATTTCTCAAATAATGATGAAGAAGTTGAAGATATTCCTAGGAGTTACTATTCATGAAGTCATTGGGCAAGGGTTACTACAGAAACTTTGGTCAAGGTAGGTGATCTTGAAGAGCCATTTGTTGCCTTGATTGACCATGGTTCAGAAATAAACATAATGTCAAAGAGTCTGTACAACAAGTGCAAATGGCCGATGGACATAGATCATGGCTGGATGGTAAAAGTGGCAAACAATTCATCCGGTGAATTGTATGCAGCATGTCCAGGTGTGAAGGTAACAATAGGTGATGTAAAGATTGACCAAAACTTCTTTGTACAGGATACATCTTCATATCATCTCATCCTTGGACAACCCTACATTGTGGGAGTTCGAATGGAAACAAAGGTAATGGACGATGGTTCAGCATATGCTAGAATACGTAGCAAAGATGGTAAACGAGTTGTCCAATTTCTCACAGTCTGTGTAAACCATGAAAGAAATCATGACAACCTCAGAGAACATCCTCTACCAAAGGTAAGCAAAGAGTTTCATGATCATAGAGAAATGATGGGTTTTGGCCAAGTACCATTGTAAAGCGGGATTGCAGTGGTATAGAAAGAAAAAGGGTCTCGCTTGATCCAAAAATAGGTGAAACTTTCTCGATGAGCTCCTTGATAACAAGGAATGGATCAGTATGTTTTACAAAACTTGAAGATTTGAAGAGATATGAGAGGCAATATGTGCATAATGTACAAATAGGCATGAAAAAGAGTGGGTTGCTAAAGCCTACTGAAAATGTTTTGGGTTTGTGTGAACAAGTTTCTTTTGTAGATACTATGGGTGAGCTTGATGCTATAATGAGGTCTAGTTTGCATCTTGAAAATGAAGTTGTGGAAGTTTTCTCTATGGAAATGTATCAAGTAATAGAAGCCTTTAAAGAAAGCCAAACAGTTGACCCAGAAGTCCATGTTGAAACTAAATACAAGAGTGTAGCAAAGAAGGTGAAACCAGTAGCTTCACCCTTACCACCCAACAACAGGGAAAAGATTGAACAGGCTTCTTTACAACCAAGTTTGCGGAATCCTAAAAAGATCGGGCATACCTTCACAAAGGAGTCTTTTCAAGAGTTGCAGATTGGTTGCGAGGAGTTTCTAACACAGGAGGAGACAAAGTGCTTCAAAGAAATGCTTTCAAAGCATGGTAAGGCTTTTGCATTTGAGCCACATGAGATAGGATGTGTTGATCCTTATATTGTAGCTCCTATGGTAATTTTCACAATACCTTATGTGCCTTGGAATCTGCGGCCTATTCTGGTTCCAAAGGCTCATTTGCCAAAGTTAGTAGAGCTACTGAATGAGAAAATCAAAATGGGAATCTTGGAGCCTTCTTGTGCTCCATACTCAAACAGGTGGTTCACAGTTCCAAAGAAGAATGGTTCTCTACGCTTCATCCAAGATATGCAACCAGTGAACAAGGTGACAATTAGAAATGGAGGAACAGGTCCAATTGTGGATGAATTTGCAGAGGCGTTTGCAGAGAGGGCAATCTACTCAATGGGGGATCTCTACTCAGGGTATGATCAATTTCAGCTTGCAATCGAAAGCAGAGACTTGAAAACCATGAGGACACCTTTGGGTTTGGTAAGGATGTGTACCTTGCCACAGGGAGCAACCAACTCGGTTGCACATATGATGAATGGGATGAATAAGGTCTTACGTGACTTTATTCCTCAAATCACAATGCCTTTCATTGATGATTTGCCTATCAAAGGATGTGAAGAAAGTGACAAAGATGAGGCTTTGGATCTCAAGGGATGTCGCAGGTTTGTGGTAAACCACATAAATGATTGTGATAAAATTTTGTCTAGGTTGGAAGAAGTGAATCTTACATTGTCAGGGAAAAACTCTATGTTTGGTGTCAAAGAAGTGCTCATTGTGGGGCACATGTGCGGGCCATATGGTAGGAAACCTTGTCCATCAAAGGTAGATGCCATCCAAAGAATGAAAGAAACATGCACTAGCATCACTGAGGTTAGAAGGTTTCTGGGAGCATGTGTCTTCTATGTTATTTGGATTCCACATTATGCACATGTAGCTGATCCTCTTTATCAGCTGCTTAGAAAGAATCAAAATTTTAAATGGACAGAAGCACATGTAAAATCCATGAAAAAGCTAAAGGAGTTACTCCAGTCAGCAACGACTTTGAGAAAGGTAGACTATGAGTGTCAAAGGCTAGTGATTGTGACAGTAGATACCAGTCCTACAGGGATTGGATGGGCAATAGGGCAAGATGACAAAGAAGGACACAGGTATGTAGTAAGATTTGGAGCAAAGGTACTAAGTGCTCGCCAAAGAAACTATCCACAGATAAAGAGAGAGTTATGGGGTATGGTTACAGCCTTGAAAAGTGGGAAAGAGTACCTAATTGGTGCATGTGTGGTTGTAGAAACAGATTGTCTACCACTTCTTGGGATGATTACAAGCTGCTCAACACCAGACATTGCTATGTTGCGGTGGATTGCCTACATTAAGTCCTTAAATCCCGAGTTTAAGCACATTGCAGATAAAGACAATACAGTGGCAGATATGCTATCAAGGGCAAGGTATGAAGATGAGTCACAAATGATTGATGAGGGAGATGATGTAGGCACAAAATTCTATTCTATCTCTCATGTCAAAGGTAACTATGTCTGCATGACTAATTCACTTGAATTGTTCTTGAAAGATCTTTATGAAGGTGATTGGCTTTCTATTGGAAGGTACTTGAGTACTCTAACAAAACAGGATGATTGGTCTGAACAAGAATTCAAAAGGATACGCAGGAAAGCATATGGGTACTTTTTAAGGGATGGTTACTTGTGGAAGCATCCTCAACAAAAGGGTGCTACACCACAACGGGTTATATGTAAAAAAGAAACTCAAGTAAAGCTCATGCAAGAGTTTCATGAGAGTCTATGGGCTGGACACAGGGGTGTGTGGACAACCTTCTCCAAGTTGAAAGAAAAATACTGGTGGAAGGGTATGTATAAAGATGTATCTCAGTTTGTAGAGTCATGTGTAACTTGTCAAATGTATTCAAATGTTCGACATCGTGATGGATTGCACCCTACAT
Source organism: Adiantum capillus-veneris (assembly GCF_014529385.1). Classification (NCBI taxonomy): domain Eukaryota; kingdom Viridiplantae; phylum Streptophyta; class Polypodiopsida; order Polypodiales; family Pteridaceae; genus Adiantum; species Adiantum capillus-veneris. Next base: position 71,680,027 of record NC_140941.1, read on the forward strand.
ATCCACTAGCCATGCACTATAAATGGGTTTTGGATCTAGTCACGATGCCTTTAGGACTCTGGCAGATGAGATACTTGGTTCTTGCACGAGAGGACCTAACTAACCAAGTTGAAGGAAGAGCATTAAGAGCTAAGACCACAGAAGTTGTGTGAAAATTCCTTCTTGATGAGGTGATTTGCCGTTATGGTTGTGTGGGAAAAATCACTGCAGATCGAGGTGAACTGGATGTCGAAGGAGCAAGGGAGTTCTTTTCTAGATTAGGGATCAAACTTTCTCTTACTACAGCTTACAACCCTGAAGGCAATGGAAAGAGTGAAAGAGGGCATCCTCCTATCATCAAAGCTTTGGCCAAGGCTTGCGAAGGAAGAGTTGGTGAGTGGCCAAAATTGTTACCATATGCTTTATGGGCTGATCGTAGAACACATAGCTCAGTAACTGGCTGCATGCCTGCGGAGCTAATGCATGGTCAAAGGCCAGTGATGCCGATTGAGGATACAATTCCCACATGGAATGCACTACCTTGGCAAGAGGGGCTTAGTAGGGAAGATCTCCTTGCACTGCGTATAAGGCAGCTAGAGAGAAGACCTGGAGACATTGAAGCTGCAAAAGAACGACTCAAAATTGCAAGGTTGAAAAACAAGGACTATTTTGATAAGCGACATCGACTCAGGAGCAAAGCAATTGACAAAGGTGACTGGGTTTTAGTGTATGATAGTAGCCTTGATAACCAGCTCACAGTCATGCGTAAGTTCTCAAAAAGATGGTTTGGACCGTATGTTGTAAAGCATGTGCATGAAAATTCTACTTACAGCTTGTCTGAACTAGTTGGTATAGAAGTAAAGATTCCCATTGCAGGAAAAAGGATTAAAATGTTTAAGAGAAGAGGAGACAATGATCTAGAAGATATGGATGAGGAAGAAGAGAAAAACACACGTGCAAATCAAAGTGAACATGAAGCTCTAGAATCATCCAGTGAAGAAGAAGACAAGGAAGATGTACAAGAGGTCTAATCTTACAAAGAAACAATGTGGCACATACCGGAGGATGTGCAGGTTTAGAGGGGGTGGATGTCGTGCTGTGACATGTACATAGTGGGAACGCATGCTACAAGATCTATCTTGTATTTTTTTAGATACATAATTATATTTCCTATAGTGTACATATGCATATTTAAGTATAATAATAAGCCTTCTATCTCATCCTATTATTTTTCTCAAGGGTAACATATCCTTACTTTACCATCAGAAAATACTATGGGAAAAGCATCAATAGCTCCGCCTCTTTAACTTGGGGCAAAAAGCATTGATTCTTTATTTCTACTATTTCATTATCATCTCACACCCTAGCTAGATTCTATATCTAGGGTAAACTCCAATATATATATATATTCTATGTATTTTTTATACTTTTCTTATATTTCTTTTTAAATAGCTACTAGGAGAGAATCAAATCCTAGTGGGACACTAGGTGGCATGATTTCAAAGATACACTTATTTTAATGCATTATTGCAAGCATGATTACAAAACTTTGTCAAGGAGCAATGTCATGCTTTCATATGGCATGAGGTGTCCTTTGGAATTAAATGAAAGTCTAGGCTAAAGAGACCACATGAAGACTTTTGCTGCCATAAATGGACCCTATTTTGATGAATTTTTTACACAAGGTTCCAATCTGAATTGGAAAACGATTTTAAAATGAAAATCCTAGCTAATGAGCTGAAGTTTTTGCCCCTATTTTTACTTTTTTATTTGGAACCACGGTTGAGGAGATATGATCAAAACAGTGGACCCCAGTCTGCCCACATCATGCAGGGGCAGCTCATTTCCAACTTTTCCAATTCCTATTCACACTGGCTCCTCTCTTCTTGTGTAAACCCTTGGGGGTTCCCTTCACCTATAAAAGGGGACCTCTTCTTCCTTGAAAAGAAACTCAAGCATTCAAGCCATTGATGAGAGGAATTCATGAGGGAGTGAGTAGTAACGCCTAATTTTACTTAGCCATTAACATAAGCCCAAGCCTACACTTTTTCCTAGTAGAAGACTAGCCATTCTTGCAACAAGCTACCCTTGGAAGATCAACTCCAATCAAAGAAGGTCTTACACTTGGTGTATCAATCAAAGTGGAATTCTCCACTCTTCTTCTCTCTCCATCAATAATGGTGTCGAAGAGTTTGTCAAGTAAGATGTGTTCTCTAATCCAACATATATATATATATATATATATATATATATATATATATATATATATATATCTAATCTCATCTCTTTAACCAAATCTATCTCTTTCACTCTTAGTAATTCATCCTCTCTACAAATTTTAGGTTCTCCTTGCTACAGGTACATCTCTCCCCGCAGTATCCTTATTGCCTACGGGCAAGAATAGGGTTTGGGAGGGAAACTTCTCATCTCTTTTCTTCTCTTCTCTCATATCTATATTTCTCACATACTATCCTAGATGAATAACCCACATGATGATAATTTCTATCGCTTTCACTCTGTACGATCTATTAGAATTAACGTATGGATTAACCGTAAAATACACTTTCAACAACGTATAGTGTTTCTCTTTGGCCCAGAAAGGCTCAATGAAATACTTCTATCACCGGATCCCATCATACTACCTCTCATAGACTATAACTTTTCTTTTGACGTAAGCGTAGTTATCTTGCTATGAACCAACAGGATTTGTACACACAATTAATCCCAATCACTAGACAAAATATATATTATGGTAAGCACAAAACTACAATTCCAAAGAACAATTTGTAGCCTATTTGGCCAGCCAAGATTGAATGCCATTAACTCATCTGTTAACCCTTTCATATTACCCATGATACGATATGACCATAGCCTTGATGTTTTCATCTTTGTGTTATTTTGACATTTTCTTTTGTGTTCTTTCTTTGTGCGTGTGAGTGCAACAGAGAATGGGTGGGCTTCTTTGATTGTACTTCTTTCCAAACCCTAGTCTTCATGGCATCTATGGTTTAAATCCTTCATATAGTTTTTGTCGAGTTCTCTCACAAACTCTCACAGCCATAAGCCCGGTGCTTTCCTGGCAAGACCGCAAATTTCTCGATAGTGCCATACACTGTACGATGTTGATCTCTGACCAAATGGATTTACGCCATCCACAGCCAGGCCTAGGTGCAAATTTTGAGCTTCCTTGGCAAAATTCAGTCATGTTTCGTCTATATGTTTCCAGGCTGCGCAGTCTGCAAGAATCTGTAGCACACCATCCAAAGATTTATTCTCCTCATGCCATGATGCTAGGGCGGACATTGACTTACATTCGAAGGAATGCTTGATCCAAGGAAGCAGAGAAAAATGTCGGAAAACCTTTTGTGGAATTTTTGTTCCATGGAGATCTACTCGATATCTCTCGGAATCACATTTTGGACACTTCTCCATGTCTATGTATTCCCCTCTGAAAAGAATGCAATTGTTAGGACAAGCGTGAATCGAATTGTAATCCATCCCCAAGTTTTGCAAGATCTTTCTTGCTTCCTCTCTGGAATCTAGCATCACATTATCAGCTGACAGTATGTGCTCTTTGAGCAATCTACACAGCAAAAAAAATACGGTATGCTTGTGTAAGTACTCTATCAGATCATTATACATCTAGAGTTTTTTATTGAAGTAAACACATTGTAATAGACCACCTGAAAAGCGCTATGACTCTAGTGTCACTCCATCCAAAGTTTGACTGCATGTTGAGAAGAACCGGGAGCGCCATCATACAATAACGTATCGGCTTCACTTTTCATATCATCATAGATAAGCCTTTCTGAATCCATGATCATCTCGATCTCGGGCTCAAACACTGCAAAATCTTGAAGCGAGGGTATCCGCATAGACCGGCTGAGCTATAGACCGCATAGATGGCTGAGCTATAGACCGGCTACTGCAGCTGGATCTCTATGCGGTTGTAGCTCAGCATCCGCCATACCGCCTGTCAAGAACCGGATTAATGCCTATATGCAGCTTGATTACCTCAAGAAAGAAATCCAAGGTGGTGCATTTTTGGCATCATCAGCAATACAAAAGAAAGGTGGGTATTAGGTTAAGGAACTTACTCGAGATGGCGTTCTCGTCCTTCACAGTAACGCAGTATAATTAGTAGCTAATTAAACTGCGTGAGCAGCGCTGCAGGTACACTCAAATTGCAGGATAACGCAGCATGAAGTGCACGAGCCAATTAATATATATGCAGGGACAAGATCTCGTGCCGCCAGCTCATCGATCGCATTCCTTAAATCGCGATCAGTGCGTAATTATTTCTTGAAGGCAGGGCATAATTATTTATTATTGTACATGTACATACATATAGATTATCCTCAAAATGCGGCTCACCGAGCCTCGTTCGTGACTAATTCACACCATCTTGTCAGGTGGGATCTACGGTCCAGCATCTTCGAACGATGTGGACCGCCCATGCTACTCGAACCCACCACCTACACAACCAGAGGCCACGACTCTCCCATTAAGCTATCGCGCACCACTTGAAATGGAGGTGTGAACATAGAATCATATAGCAAAAATGAAAGGGTGGAGATCACATGGTGTTCACTTGGAGATCACTTTGGGATGGACGGGGTCACACTGCAATCACTTTGGGATAGTCGGGGTCACACTGTAATCACTTGGTAATGGGTGGGGTCACAAGGTGATGACAATTAAAGTGAACCGCAAGTAAATTTGATGTGAACATCAAGTGATCCTCGTGTGAATCCCAATCAACTTCGGGATTTAACCGCTATTGGACGGTGCAAAACTAATCCCGCCGCCCCCAATTAATAGGGACCGTAGATCCCATCTGACAAAAGTGGTGTCAATTAGTCACGAGGCTCATCGAGCTCATCAACTGGAATATAAATATCCCACTTCAACTTTCGAAGCTTTGCACATACTATTGCGTGCTATAATTTGCACGCCAAACTAGTCAGTGATTAGAGAGCCGCCACAAGTAACCTAATCGAGGAGTTTGGACATTTTGCCAGATTTTACTACCCTTGGAAAACTACACTATATTGCCCAGCTTAATCCTCCGAAAACTATATTGCCCAGCTTAATCCTCCGCAAATAAAGGCGTAGACTTTTTAGTTTAGTGCCACCTTTTTAAGAGTCGCCTCCCGGTTTGCATAGGGTTGGCTTCGTGTGGACTTTTGTAGGGTCACCTTAAGCCGGTTTTCATAAGATCAATTTAGGTTTAACTCGACATGATTGCTTAAGGTTTAGAGTAACCAGATTTAGGGTTTGCCGATGACTTAGTTTAAGGTTTGTTCAAGATTATTTTAGGGTTCGAAATGCCTTACACCAAGCTCACCTCAGAATTCAAGGTTTGGATTTATGGCTAGTTTAGATGAACGTGTTTACAAATGCGTGATCACATCTATATTCACACAACCTTTGCAACGACCGGCTAAAACCTGCTTTGCCTATGAACCCTTCGAGCTTTAGGGTTTACCCGACGGGCCCCGCCAGATAATAAGCTTATCCTCGGGCAAACTCGAAGTCTAACGGGCTATGCCATCACTATCGGATCATTAGGCACATTTTTATCAATCTTTCATTGGGTGTGCAATGTGCATTGTATATATGCTATCAATTTCATGTATCTTAATTTGAAAACAACATCTATATTGCTTAAAGATTACTTGCAATTATCATTCTATGATGCATGAGGTTTAATTAAAATTGATATTTTTACATCTACAAAGGTTAATATCTGAGCATCTTTTAGAGAAGATGAAAACTATCGATGAAAATTGAAGTAGGTCTATATATTTGACTATGCATCCAAAGTAACATCGGTGATCGATTCATAGGTTGGGAGTGTAAACTCTAAAGAGTGAGCTTTGTAGAAAGTGTGAGTCAAGGAGAGAAGAGTGGAATTATCCTGCATGTAGTGGTGCAAAGCTGTAGAGCTACTTAAAGCTCATTTCATAAATGAATAAACACAATTTTATTTTTCATTACATCTCCTTTGTTTATGGTGGACTTGTGATGGCCTAGCAGATTGTGTTTATTGTTGGATCTATATATACCAAACCCTATGCTCTATATAGCTGGGAGTCCACACTATATATATACACTCAGTGTGTAGATTCTACACACTTTCCAAGTTAATTGATCTTGGAACCTAATTCGCTTGAGTGATAATCTACCCATTACACACTCACTTTTGTGCATGATGTCTATCTTTCATCCACCCTAGCGAGCACATTCCATTCCCATCAATTGGTATCAAAGCCATGGTGAGCTAGCTAGGCTCATTGCTATGCATTTGTATTAGCTTTTTATTAGTATCTCCTAATTATCATTAGGATCCTGGGTGCTTTCTCTTCTTCTCTCCCCATTGTATACCTTATGAGTAATTAGCAACAGTAAGTTAGTGTGAGCATGTCCTTGGTCTTAATCACCTTGGGCCACTACTCTCCTAGCTAAATATGAGGCTAATTAACATTAGGCTTCACCACTAGGTGTGTTTGACATTGATCTTCTCATTTTTTTACATCCTTCTTTGTGCCTGTGATGCGTGAAGCTGGGTGTCCCGGCAAAGGTCTCTAGCGGCGTGTCGATGGGGGGTACGGACATTAGGTGTCTCCACTGGAGTCTGGGCCTCAAAGCGAGGAGTGTTTGGGATGACTCCTATGCGTGCTGATCGCATGCTCTGTATCCGCTTGTTTGAAGCCCTGCATGTATACAGTGTTTGAGCTTGAGAAAAAACAAGATTTATAGTGTTTGAGTTTGAGTGTAAATCACCTGAGTATTCTGTTAGTCGAGGATAGTCATTCATGGTCCACATTAGAATACCTTTGATCAAAGCATTCCGTTGACCTGTGTGTCAGCTCATATCCACGACTTCTATGCCAATCCACAATTGTTGTAGCTCGTCCAATTGCGGATGAAGATACACATCCATATTCTTCATTTTATACCACCCCCGCACAATCAAGCTTAGCCACAGGTGCCCCTTCTTGGTAGTCAACCATGGGGGAATGTTGTAGTTGACGATGACAACGCGCCATACACTGTAAGATGTTGATCTCTGACCAAATGGATTTACGCCATCCACAGCCAGGCCTAGGTGCAAATTTTGAGCTTCCTTGGCAAAATCCAGTCATGTTTCGTCTATATGTTTCCAGGCTGCGCAGTCTGCAAGAATCTGTAGCACACCATCCAAAGATTTATTCTCCTCATGCCATGATGCTAGGGCGGACATTGACTTACATTCGAAGGAATGCTTGATCCAAGGAAGCAGAGAAAAATGTCGGAAAACCTTTTGTGGAATTTTTGTTCCATGGAGATCTACTCGATATCTCTCGGAATCACATTTTGGACACTTCTCCATGTCTATGTATTCCCCTCTGAAAAGAATGCAATTGTTAGGACAAGCGTGAATCGAATTGTAATCCATCCCCAAGTTTTGCAAGATCTTTCTTGCTTCCTGTCTGGAATCTAGCATCACATTATCAGCTGACAGTATGTGCTCTTTGAGCAATCTACACAGCAAAAAAAATACGGTATGCTTGTGTAAGTACTCTATCAGATCATTATACATCTAGAGTTTTTTATTGAAGTAAACACATTGTAATAGACCACTTGAAAAGCGCTATGACTCTAGTGTCACTCCATCCAAAGTTTGACTGCATGTTGAGAAGAACCGGGAGCGCCATCATACAATGACGTATCGGCTTCACTTTTCATATCATCATAGATAAGCCTTTCTGAATCCATGATCATCTCGATCTCGGGCTCAAACACTGCAAAATCTTGAAGCGAGGGTATCCGCATGTTTTTGCTTTTGGGTGCAATACACGTGGTCTAATGTGAGGCGGTATGGCAAATCAGAGAGGGATGGGAAGCAGCAAGTAGTGAGAGAAAGTGTATGTCGCAGACATGAGAGAGAGAGAGAGAGAGAGAGAGAGAGAGAGAGAGGGTAACCAGCAAGTAACCTGCATAGTTTTTAAACTATGCCTAGAAAGGCATAGTCACAAAACTAAGCCGGTGAGAGTTGATGAAAAGTTGTTTTTGTCAGTGATGCTCGGCTGCAATTACTGAAAACTAAGCCTCGTGTGAGGGGCTGTGCATGGCTGAGCTATAGAAGGGAGGGTATCCAAAAAAAAATTTACAGCCAAGCTGAAGTATTTTGCAATCGAGAGCTGGTGACGACCACAAGTGGGATGCAACCCAAGTACGTTGTTGATGTGTGGTTTGGCAACCACTCCTTCTATCAAGGCAAGGATACCAGCTTTTTGCAAGACATCGAGAGGGTTGATCGTTCCAATCGACACTTTGGAGGGGAGTCCATGCTTTCGAATGTCCCTGTCCTCACCAACGGTGAATTCGTCATTGACAAAAGGAGGAAGACTCCTATCAAGGGAGGAAAGGGTGGTAAGAAATAGGGCCACCATGTGCATACATGGAATTTTTATATGACTTACTGAAGCTATCTTTACAAGTCTAGCTGAAGGCATCCATTGCTCATATGGAATTAATCCTATCTTTACAAGTCCAGCTGAAGACATCCATTGCTCATAGGGAATGTATTCTGTAGCTCTGTTCTTTATCTGCAATACGGCTTCTTTGTTTTTTAATGGAGAGAGAGAGAAAGAGAGAGAGAGAGAGAGAGAGAGAGAGAGAGAGAGAGAGAGAAACAAAAATGATTTGAGGATTATTTGTCAATGCCTAAGCTTTTGCAAATCCATATGCAAATGTATATCGATGCATTGTAGGTGATGTAATGTAACGATGTATAGAGTAATATAATATGGACAAAGTTTTCCCAAAAAAGGAAAGAGAGAGAGAGAGAGAGAGAGAGAGAGAGAGAGATGCAAGAACCACTCACTGTCATAGAAGCAAAACTCTATATCTAAATAGGTTCAAACTCGAAAAAACCGAGAGAGAGAGAGTTATACCTGCTTAGGAACGATCCTTGATTAAAGACCTCGAAAATCTATCCGACAAGAGTTGAACTCAAGACCTGTTATTCAAGGGGGAACTGCTCTACAGAGGGACAGAGATAGCCAGAGGAAAAATACTAGCTAGTAGCACCCTACCCCTCCCCCTGCAAACCAAAAACGACCACCTCGGACACACACACACACACAGAAAAAAGAGAGAGAATACAAGTATTCTCAAAGTTCTATCAGCAGCTCTATCCTGTACAAAAAAGAAAGAAGTCAGCTATAGTAACTTAAAATCCCCCAACCCCAATTAGTGCTCATCATGGGCCAAGATGTCAAACTCGTTCCTGCAATCAGCACATACATTCTGCAATCCTCCGTTGATGGTGTCCATGCGCACTTTTGGTCTTGACATTTTAAAGTCAGCACCACAAGTGTGTCTTCTAGTTGTTGCTTGAGAAGTAAAGCTGAAACCCACAATGCAAATGCTGCAAACCTTGTATTCTTCCTCCTCCTCGTTTTGCATTATATTACCATTCATCCTACTCTCCACATTGAGTGGACTAGAGCTCTCTGCTGAATATTTGTGTAATAGCCCATCACCTGGACAATATGTATAGTGGACTACTTCCTCTGGAGAGAGCCCTGCGGAAATCATCATAAGAGAAATGGCAGCTTCACTTGCTTCGGTGGACACTTCGGAGTTACTGTATGGTTGCATTCCACCTAATTGGTATTTCGCTTCCTCCTCCTGCTGCTGATCCTCTCCAGCTTCCTCTAAGATCAGTTCTTCTCCTGACTCCTCCTCTGTTGCAGTTTCTTCTCCTTCCGCAATGTCTCCCTCTTCCGCCTCCGCTTCTTCTTCCTCCATTTCTTCTTCTTCTTCGTCTTGTATTTCTTCTTTCTCTTCCACCTCCTTCTCCTGTAGGTGTGTTTCTTCTTCTTGCTCCTGCTCTTTTAAATCTCTTTCTTCTAATTTCTCCTCCTCGACCTCCTCAACATCTGCAGCTTCTTCTTCGTCCTCCTCTATTTCTTTTTCTTCTGCTTTCTCCTCCTCCTCCTTATAATATTGCCCAGAACAGCGCTTAATTATAGTGCTGCTGCTGCTGCTAGCGGATAACCTAGCCAATGTCCCACCTAAAGAGCTATTACGGTTTCTTTCCAAGGTATTGCTGGCAGGAGGGTCAATGCCCCTCCATGTTCTCTTAGGATGTGCACGCATGTGCCCATGGAGTCCTTTTATGGAGGGGAATTCTTTATCGCAAACACGGCATCTATATTGTACGTGCTGCTTATCCATACTGTCATCAGCGTTTTTCTTTTGTGCACCTGTAGAAATAGCGAGATTTTCCAATTTAATTAAATTGTCCACTTTTAATTTCTTATGAATGCCGAGTTATAGTCTACTGATGCATAGGAGCTTTGATATCACAGGACCTTACTATTGTCATCCATGTTGGCCACGTCATGCCCTGAGAACTGCTGTTTGCTGGCATCAATCTCCAATATATTTTCTGGCTGGTAGTTTGGCGGTACTGGCTCTCTCATATCTGCAGCTGCAGGAAATGAAAAACAAGCAATATTGTTATTGACATGGTTGTGGATGCGACGTGTTTGACCGGCTGCTGCAGCTGGATCTCTATGCGGTTGTAGCTCAGCATCCGCCATACCGCCTGTCAAGAACCGGATTAATGCCTATATGCAGCTTGATTACCTCAAGAAAGAAAGCCAAGGTGGTGCATTTTTGGCATCATCAGAAATACAAAAGAAAGGTGGGTATTAGGTTAAGGAACTTACTCGAGATGGCGTTCTCGTCCTTCACAGTAACGCAGTATAATTAGTAGCTAATTAAACTGCGTGAGCAGCGCTGCAGGTACACTGAAATTGCAGGATAACGCAGCATGAAGTGCACGAGCCAATTAATATATATATGTAGGGACAAGATCTCGCGCCGCCAGCTCATCGATCGCATTCCTTAAATCGCGATCAGTGCGTAATTATTTCTTGAAGGCAGGGCATAATTATTTATTATTGTACATGTACATACATATAGATTATCCTCAAAATGCGGCTCACCGAGCCTCGTTCGTGACTAATTCACACCATCTTGTCAGGTGGGATCTACGGTCCAGCATCTTCCAACGATGTGGACCGCCCATGCTACTCGAACCCACCACCTACACAACCAGAGGCCACGACTCTCCCATTAAGCTATCGCGCACCACTTGAAATGGAGGTGTGAACATAGAATCATATAGCAAAAATGAAAGGGTGGAGATCACATGGTGTTCACTTGGAGATCACTTTGGGATGGACGGGGTCACACTGCAATCACTTTGGGATAGTCGGGGTCACACTGTAATCACTTGGTAATGGGTGGGGTCACAAGGTGATGACAATTAAAGTGAACCGCAAGTAAATTTGATGTGAACATCAAGTGATCCTCGTGTGAATCCCAATCAACTTCGGGATTAAACCGCTATTGGATGGTGCAAAACTAATCCCGCCGCCCCCAATTAATAGGGACCGTAGATCCCATCTGACAAAAGTGGTGTCAATTAGTCACGAGGCTCATCGAGCTCATCATTTGGAATATAAATATCCCACTTCCACTTTTGAAGCTTTGCACATACTATTGCGTGCTATAATTTGCACGCCAAACTAGTCAGTGATTAGAGAGCCGCCACAAGTAACCTAATCGAGGAGTTTGGACATTTTGCCAGATTTTACTACCCTTGGAAAACTACACTATATTGCCCAGCTTAATCCTCCGCAAATAAAGGCGTAGACTTTTTAGTTTAGTGCCACCTTTTTAAGAGTCGCCTCCCGGTTTGCATAGGGTTGGCTTCGTGTGGACTTTTGTAGGGTCACCTTAAGCCGGTTTTCATAAGATCGATTTAGGTTTAACTCGACATGATTGCTTAAGGTTTAGAGTAACCAGATTTAGGGTTTGCCGATGACTTAGTTTAAGGTTTGTTCAAGATTATTTTAGGGTTCGAAATGCCCTACACCAAGCTCACCTCAGAATTCAAGGTTTGGATTTATGGCTAGTTTAGATGAACGTGTTTACAAATGCGTGATCACATCTATATTCACACAACCTTTGCAATGACCGGCTTAAACCTGCTTTGCCTATGAACCCTTCGAGCTTTAGGGTTTACCCGACAGGCCCCGCCAGATAATAAGCTTATCCTCGGGCAAACTCGAAGTCTAACGGGCTATGCCATCACTATCGGATCATTAGGCACATTTTTATCAATCTTTCATTGGGTGTGCAATGTGCATTGTATATATGCTATCAATTCCATGTATCTTAATTTGAAAACAACATCTATATTGCTTAAAGATTACTTGCAATTATCATTCTATGATGCATGAGGTTTAATTAAAATTGATATTTTTACATCTACAAAGGTTAATATCTGAGCATCTTTTAGAGAAGATGAAAACTATCGATGAAAATTGAAGTAGGTCTATATATTTGACTATGCATCCAAAGTAACATCGGTGGTCGATTCATAGGTTGGGAGTGTAAACTCTAAAGAGTGAGCTTTGTAGAAAGTGTGAGTCAAGGAGAGAAGAGTGGAATTATCCTGCATGTAGTGGTGCAAAGCTGTAGAGCTACTTAAAGCTCATTTCATAAATGAATAAACACAATTTTATTTTTCATTACATCTCCTTTGTTTATGGTGGGCTTGTGATGGCCTAGCAGATTGTGTTTATTGTTGGATCTATATATACCAAACCCTATGCTCTATATAGCTGGGAGTCCACACTGTATATATACACTCAGTGTGTAGATTCTACACACTTTCCAAGTTAATTGATCTTGGAACCTAATTCGCTTGAGTGATAATCTACCCATTACACACTCACTTTTGTGCATGATGTCTATCTTTCATCCACCCTAGCGAGCACATTCCATTCCCATCAATTGGTATCAAAGCCATGGTGAGCTAGCTAGGCTCATTGCTATGCATTTGTATTAGCTTTTTATTAGTATCTCCTAATTATCATTAGGATCCTGGGTGCTTTCTCTTCTTCTCTCCCCATTGTATACCTTATGAGTAATTAGCAACAGTAAGTTAGTGTGAGCATGTCCTTGGTCTTAATCACCTTGGGCCACTACTCTCCTAGCTAATTATGAGGCTATTTAACATTAGGCTTCACCACTAGGTGTGTTTGGCATTGATCTTCTCATTTTTTTACATCCTTCTTTGTGCATAAATTACTCAGAAGTGGGGCACCATCCCACTTCATCACGCATGTGAGAGAATAGCCCGTCTCAAGAGCTTCCCGTCAAGACTCTCTGTGCTCAAATCACCCTTCATTTTCATAATCTAAAGTTAGATTAATCTTTACTTTTGCACACCCTCATTCCTTGGTTTAAGGAGAAGGATCCAACACCAGATTTTCAAGATGTCATCAACTTTTTTATGTCCGAGGAAAGGAAGCAAGGGAGGAATGCTACTTCAAGGGGAGGAGATTTTGCAGCTAGCTGTAGTAACAAAACTTGTTTCAAGTGTGGCAAAGAAGGGCACATAGCAAAAAAATGTCTAGCATCGAAGACTTGCACCATTTACAAGAAGAAGTGAGGCCACGACTCTCGCATTAAGCTATCGCGCACCACTTGAAATGGAGGTGTGAACATAGAATCATATAGCAAAAATGAAAGGGTGGAGATCACATGGTGTTCACTTGGAGATCAGTTTGGGATGGACGGTGTCACACTGCAATCACTTTGGGATAGTCGGGGTCACACTGTAATCACTTGGTAATGGGTGGGGTCACAAGGTGATGACATGTTGATTAGGATTCACACGAGGATCACTTCGCGGTCACTTGATGTTCACATCAAATTTACTTGCGGTTCACTTTAATTGTGATCACATGGTGATCACTTCGGGATTAAACCGCTATTGGACGGTGCAAAACTAATCCCGCCGCCCCCACTACAAGAGGCTATTCATATTAGCGACGCTCACACAGCGACGCTCAAAAAAAAAATTCCCGGCGTCGCTATGAGCATCGCAAATTTACAAAGAAATTTGCGACGCTCATAGCGACGCCGGCTGGGCTAAAAAAATAACCGAGCGCGCCCAAAAACTCAGATCTCAGATCTGAGTTTTTGGGCGCCCTCAAGCAAGGAGCAGGTAACGCTCCTCTCTTTTTCTTCTCTCTCTCTCTCTCTCTCTCTCTTTTTCTTCTCCACACACACACACACACACACACACACACACACGAGGAGAGGAAGGAGAGCTAGGTATGCTCCTTCCCTCTCCTCATTCTCATGTTCCCTTCCCCTCTTTCTCTCTCCCTCTCTCTCTCTCTCTCACACACACACATAGTGTTTTTGAGAGAGAGAGAGAGAGAGAGAGAGAGAGAGTACAAACAAAAACAAAAACGCACACACACATACATAAACAAAGAATGCACACACACATTGAGAGAGGAAAAGAGAGAGAGAGCATGCATAAACAAAAAACGCACGCATTGAGAGAGAAAAAGAGAGAGAGAACATGCATAAACAAAAAACGCACACATTGAGAGAGGAAAAGAGAGAGAAAACATGCATACGATCCAAAAAAACGCACACACATTGAGAGAGAAAGAGAGAGAAACTAATTTAACGTCGTAGGAAACTAATTAAAATTAAAAGACCTAAAGATCTAGCCGATGAGGAGTTGAACTCAAGACCTATTATTCAAGAGGGAAATGGCATAATCAATCTATCATACTTGGCATGGGTGATAGAAAGGTTATACCATTTATCTCTTTTTATTGGCACACACATCCACACACGCGCACACACACAAGAAGAAGAGAGTTATAATGTCGTAGGAAACTATCTTAAAAGACGTTAAAGATTAGGTTATATGTAGACTTACATTAAATTAGATTTAGGTTTATTTTTAACTAGATTTACATTTATTTACGCTAGATTTAGATTTACGTTATATTAGATTAGATTTAGGTCTCCATAGACTGCGATGCCTGCATGAAGCGGGTGAAGAAAGCCCTCAATGGAATATAGGGTATTGCTGCCTTCACTCATGGTGGGCTCCGTTGATCCAAAAGTACTGGTGAAATGTCTTCAGAAGATAGGGAAGAAGGTGGATCTTCAGGGCGGCAAGAGTCACTACATCCCCGACACAATGACCATCTAGACAACCTCTAGTCATTCAACAACAACTTCAAAGTTAGTAACAAGAGCAAGAACGGTCTAAAGGGCCAATTGCTGTCGTCAGATGTGGATGGAGATGAGGCAGCGTCACCGCCGGAAGTTAACTCTCACATCTTTAGTGATGAGAATGCCAACTCTTGCCGAGTTATGTGAAAAATTATGTGTTAAATCAGTTTTAAGGTTCTTATAATCCCTGCTAGTTTAGTTCTTTGTTTTTAATATAACATAATTTACGTTAGATTTAGATTTATGTTATATTAGATTAGACTTAGGTTTATTTAGGTTTACCCACACACACACACAAGAAGAAGAGAGTTTTAACGTCGTAGGAAACTATCCCAAAAGACGTTAAAGATTAGGTTAGATGTAGACTTAGGTTAAATTAGATTTAGGTTTATTATTAGTTAGATTTACGTTTATTTAGGTTTACGCTTATTTACGTTAGATCGAGTCCACGCAAGAATTACTTACGGTTTAGGGTTTAGAGTTAGACGAACAGTGAAAAGATCTACTGTGAAAAGATGTTAAGATGCGGTGAAGTGCTACAGCTAGAGAAGAGGCAAAGGGGTTTTGTCCACTACATACAGTATCATGTAGACGTGGGTGTGTAGATTTCTTGTACCCACAAATATAGGTATTGGCCAATAAAGACGAGATTATAACCCGGTGGTTCTGATCTCCGTGCACCTCTAGACCGAGGTGTGCGGGGATTGGACATGACTAGAGAATGTGAGGTAAAGAGAGAGAGAGAGAGAGAGAGAGAGAGAGAGAGATAAGACGAAGAATGCCAATAGAATATTAAATTTGTTGTCCAGGTTATAAGTTTTTTATCCTCATTATGAGTAGTGACGAGGATGTGGGACCGTCCAACCGAAACATCTATCTCTCAACGAGGGTCTTATGTCCTTGTAATCAATGCAAGCATGCTGTGCGACAGACAAGACGTGTTTCTTTGCAGCACGTTCGCGAATTTGGCGAGTTCGATCCATCTATTATAGATCGAGTTGTTGCCAATTATAACTCATCGGACTCTGACGCTGGCCAACAAACAGCAATCTTGCAACCCAATAGACGTGTTCGCAGGCGCTTTGGTCAAGCAGCATATGTGAGGCCACAAGATGTAGCCTCTGACAACTCAAGGGATGATCATGCAGAGCACATTCCCAACGAGGCAATGTTTGAGCCCGAGATTGATGAAATGATCGAGACGATCATGGATTCAGAAAGGCTTATCTATGATGATATGAAAAGTGAAGCCGATACGCGATTGTATAATGGAGCACGTATGTCTAGATTGAAAGCACTCCTGGTTCTTCTCAACATGCAGGCAAAGTTTGGATGGAGTGACACTAGCATCACAGCGCTTTTCAGGTGATCTATTACAATTAGTTTACTTTAATAAAACTCTAGATGTATAATGATCTGATAGATTTTTACACGACTGTATCATATTTTTATGTTGTGTAGATTGCTGAAAGAGCACATACTACCAGCTGACAATGTGATGCCAGATTCCCAAGATGAAGCAAGAAAGATTTTGTGAAACTTGGGGATGGATTACAATTCTATCCATGCTTGTCCTAATGATTGCATTCTTTTCAGAGGGGAATACATAGACATGGAGAAGTGTCCGAAATGTGATTCCGAAAGATATCGAGTAGATCTGCACGGGACAAAAATTCCACAAAAGGTTTTGCGACATTTTCCTCTGCTTCCTCGCATCAAGCATTTCTTCGAATGTAAGTCCATGGCCGCCCTAGCATCATGGCATGAGGAGAATAAATCTTCGGATGGTGTGCTACGAATTCTTGCAGATTGCGCAGCCTAGAAACATATAGATGGAACATGGTCGGATTTTGCCTGGGAAGCTCGAAATTTGCGCTTAGGCCTGGCTATGGATGGCGTAAATCCATTTGGTCAAAGATCAACATCTTACAGTGTATGGCCCGTTGTCATCGTCAACTACAACATTCCCCCGTGGTTGACTACGAAGAAGGGGCACCTATGGCTAAGCTTGATTGTCCCAGGGCGATATAAAGTGGGGAATATGGATGTGTATCTTCGTCCACTATTGGAAGAGCTACAACAATTGTGGATTGGCATAGAGGTGGTGGATATGAGCCGACACACAGGACGACAGAATGCTTTGATCAGAGGCATTCTAATGTGGACCATGCATGACTATCCCGGGCTAACAGAATGCTCAGGTGATCTATTGACACTCCTCACTCAGACACTGTAAATCTTGTTTTTCCCATAGTTGATCTATTATCATGTGTATACATGCAGGGCTTCAAACAAGCGGATACAGAGCATGTGTCACATGTGGACCTGGACTGAATGCACGTAGGGCACCCTCACTGAAGAAGCAAATCTACGAAGGTCATCAAGCGTATCTTCCAGAGAATCATGTGTTACGCGATGGCTTTTTGGGAAGAGAGCCACCAAGGATGTCTGCACAAGCATGGTTAGAGCAAAAGGAGATGTGCGATGACGGATTTCCTCCAGGGATGAAGAGACTATCTCTATGGTACGAGTTACCATACTGGCCCCGACTCATGATCAATCACTTGCTCGATCCAATGCACATATTCAAGAATGTGGGTAATCTACTATGGGACCATCTAACCGGCAAGAAAGATACTTTGGGAGCCAGAGTTGACCTTAGAAATGTGGATCGTATGGAGCAATATTGGCCGCAAACAGCGTCTGATGGATCGATAAAACTCCCTAAAGCACCATGGATTTTCACAGGAGCCCAAGAACGCAAAGTAAAAGAGACCATTCGATCTTTGCGGACCCCCACTGGCGTAATGCACTCGCTCCAAACGTGTTTTACTAAAGAAGGAAAGCTTACCGGTTTGAAGTCACACGATTGGCATAAAATGTGTCAGGTACGTTCATAGTGGACTTTAATATCATTGCATAAAATGTGGACTTTAATATCATTGCTGCACATACTTTACAGTTTATTTTACCGGTTGCCATTGAGGGATGTTTGTCTCTCGACATCCGTAACACAATCTACAAACTTGCAAAGCTGGTGCAATGGATCTCACAAAAGGAGATCAATGTAGACTCCATACCATTCACCAAACTAAATGCTGCGGAGCTTGTATGCATGTTTGAGAAACATTTTCCTACTACAATGCTAACCATTCAAGTGCATCTTCTTGTTCACATAGTTGATGAGGTGGAAATAGCTAGCACAGTTCATTCCAGATGGATGTTCTTCTTAGAAAGTTTCATGAAAACGCTTAAGGGATATGTGCGTCAAAAGGCACGTCCGGAGGGTAGCATGGCAGAAGGTTGGTTGGTATCAGAGTCCCTAGTGTACATTGGAGAGTGGCTAGACGGATTTGATAAAGCCAGGGACACGCTATGGCGAACCATAGATGATGAGCGCATATCTGGGATTGTCATGTGCAATCTCGGTGTTGAGAAGAAGATGACGGAAGATCTAGAGGCTAAAATCAACCGATTTTGCATGCTTCACAATCCAGTGATGCAAA
The DNA here is from genome assembly GCF_014529385.1 of Adiantum capillus-veneris. Lineage (NCBI taxonomy): Eukaryota > Viridiplantae > Streptophyta > Polypodiopsida > Polypodiales > Pteridaceae > Adiantum > Adiantum capillus-veneris. Next base: position 71,698,632 of record NC_140941.1, read on the forward strand.
AGTGGATTTCACAATATGAGGATGCAAAGCAAGAGCGACAAAGGGCACTAATCGAGTGGAGACGGGGAAGACGACCACCGATGCACTATCCAACGGTTCTGGAGAGCCTACCAACGTTCATGAGCTTAAGATGGTTTCACAACCAATTGAAAAGCGCACAACAATGCGGTGACGAAGTGACTGAGGAAGAGTGGGAGTACTCTCGGGGTTGCGCGACCAAGGTAAGTTTGCAATGTACGACGAGCAAGTGACTTTATTTATAAACATTTGAACGGCCACTCATAATCTTTGTTCATTGTAGTATAAGTCATACACAACAACATGGTGTAAAGGTCGACATTTTCGGGTGGAACGAATCGACAAAAAGCGTTTTACTCAAGATTGTGGAATCATGGCAAAATTTGAACAGTCTAGTCGACGACGTTCCTCTGATGCAGATCCTGTGGTGGCGGAACTCACTTACTTCGGCACACTGCACGAGATTTTGAGGATCGATTACAGAGGATTTTTTGTCGACTTGTTCGACGTGCAATGGTTCAAGATAATCATGGAGGGTCGCAACGCTACTGTGCGTAGAGGAGAGTCTGGTTTTCTTGAGGTGGATTCTACTAAGACTTCAGCGGCGGCATCATCATGGATGATGACGGCAAGAAGGTGATCTCGCGCATGCGTGGTCTTTGCTCTAAGCTGTTTAGACACTACATACTAAACAAATGGAGTGAAGTACCAAATGATTTAAAAAACAGAGTCATCAGCATACTTCATGATGAGTTTCCCGTTCCAACACGGGATCAGCGCTTCAATGAAGACCTGATGAAGATTCGAATGCGCGAATACTGCAAACACAAGCGTTCCGAAGTACAAAAAGCAATCAAGAATGGGTGGAACAGGCCAGTGTGGCTGGCCAAAGAAGATTGGAAGAATGCGAAGAAAGCAGCACGCGAGAATCCCGACAAGTGGAAGGAACAAAAGGATGCAGCCAGAGCGCGAGTAGAGGGAGGGAGCTCGCACCACTTGGGGAGCGGTGGATGGGCATCATTTGAGGCCGATTTTGTAAGTGTTTTCACATTGCTCTTTATGTTCGATAGTTTAGGGTTTATGAGTTTTTTAATTCTAACATAATGAAATCTTTGTATGTTTTGACAGTGGTCGATAACACGACGTGATCCCACACCGTACGAGCGCGAGTACGCAGGCAGGAAGGGCTTAAACGCCCTGATGGACATTCTCAGTTCTCGCGGCGGCATGGTTAGTATTAGGGTTTACTCTTTTTTATTTTTTGTATTGTTTTATAAATATCGTTATATGTTTATACTTACTGAAAGCTGTCTTATTGTCTTTTTTTGCAGAATCCGACAGATACGCCGCTTGGAGACGATGAGACATCTGACTAGACGACGTTAGTTTAGCCGTAGCTAGATAGCATTAGTTTAGGGTTTCTCATAGCTTATGTATCATGAGACGGATTTTATACGTCTTTTTGAACCATGTATATTATTACATTTGTCACCGTTGTTACCATATACATGTGGTAGTGATGTGTGTGAACACACTAGGACTGCCGGGGCATTTTTTCCCTCTTTAGGAGGTTTTTTCCCCCGTGCATTGTATATATGCCCATCACTCTAGGGCTATCTATCTTTCCATTGCACACTAAGTAACATACTCTCTATTGTGTGCCTTGAGCTTCCTTCGTCTTCTCCAAGCTGTGTATGTTTCTCTGCAACCCTAATTCCAACAATTGGTATCAGAGCAGGTCACATCCTCCCAGGCTTAGTCGCCAGCTGCTCCAGCACACGCCTGCTCACTTTCTCCGATTTCAGTGAGCTTTGGCGAGCGTTCGCAGGTCGACAAATATTTTGGGAGAGCTCAAAGAGCATGGTCTGCTCAAAATTTTGATTTGGGCTCATTTCGGCCTCCGTTTCCACTACAAGCAGTACTACACAGGCTATTTCATCATTTTGTGTAGATTTTCTGTCAGTGTCGTTTTTTGCATAACAGGTGCCTTATAGTCTTCTACGGTTTGTGCTATATAGCACAAGTTGTTCCCGCTCCATTTCTCCTGTTTTCGGGCAGTTTTCACATCAGGTGCAGCATTTACCATGGCTGACAACAACAACACAGATGTGTTCAAGATGTTTGCTGCTGAGGACAGGTTGGATGGGGACAACTACCCTATGTGGGCTTATATGATGGAACATGTTCTTGTGTCAGAAGGTGTTTGGAACATTGTGCAGGGCATTGATGTACGTCCTGGTTCTGAAGATGTAGGCGATGTTGAGGATGTTGCAGGTCTTGCTGCAAGGATTGCAGCTGTTAGAGTTGTTTTGCCTATGGCAGAACAAGCTCGTTGGGATGTTAAGGATGCGCAGGACCATGCATTGATTGCGTTGTCTGTGAAGCGCACCATTATTCCTCACATCCGTTCAGCAAAATCTGCAAAACAGGCTTGGGATATTCTAGCAGGTCTTTATGCAAGCCGCAATGAGGCTAAAATTGCTTTGCTGCGTAAAGAGCTAGAGTCGAAGATTATGCATGAGGAAGATGATATGGACACTTTCCTTGCTAGTGTCAAGCATATCAATGAGCAACTCATTTCTGCAGGTGAAGTCATTTCGGAGAGTTCCCTTGTGCAGACTGTTCTTGATGCCTTACCAGATTCCTACCAGACTTTTGCTAGTACTTGGAGACTCATGACCCAAGGAAATCCTGAAGTTGTCAAGTTTGATGCATTATGCACATTTCTGTTGCAAGAGTCACTTTCTAGAAAAAACAGGACTAGGCAGCGTGCAGTTGAACAGGCTTTTATTGCTTCTCAAAGAAAGGGTGGTAACAGTAATGCAGCCACTTCTTATGGTTCTGCTGCGAGTAGCAAAAATTCTGTTCCTAATGCTTCTTGTGGCAGCACTTCGTCTGGCAATTCTGGTGATAAGGGCAAAAAGAAGATGCGTTGCCATTATTGTAAAGCCAATGATCACTTGATCAAGTCGTGTCCTAAGTTGAAGGCCAAAGAGGCTAAGAAGAAAGAGGGTGGTTCCACTGCAAATGCTGGTTCCACTACAAATGCAGCCATTGTTGAGTCTTCTATGAAAGGAGATTGTGATGCTGATGTTGATGCAGAATGGGCTTTTAGCGCAGAGTGCACTTACAATCCTGCTGTCCATGATGCATGCTTGTCAGTTGCTGCAGATTCACATTTGTGGTATTTCGATAGTGGTGCTACAAGGCACATTACCTCACATCGTGAATTGTTTACCTCTATCGAGTCTGTCCCTCATGGGAATTCAGTCACTTGTGCCAACAACGCCTCTTATCCAGTTCAGGGAGTTGGAAAGATTGTGCTCAGTGCTGTTAATGACAGTTCCTTCACACTTGTTGATGCACTTTATGTACCTGGGATCAAGAAGAATCTCTTATCTGTATCCGCACTTGCTAGACTTGGACTTGTAGTCAAATTTGTGGATGACAGATGTACAGTTCATGATCTCAGTTTTGGTGATGAAATTGTTGCATCTTGGCTTTTGTGCCGTGGGCTGTATAAGCTCACTTTGTATGACAAGTGTGGACAAAATTTTGCAAATACTGTTGCAGATTCAAGGGCTATTTCAGATGCAAAACTTTGGCATGCACGTTTTGGTCATCTGAATTTTGCTAGTTTGCTACGTTTGCAGAAATCTGATATGGTTGCTTCTTTGCCGCCTCTTGAAGCACTTGTCAAACATGTTTGTGAAGGCTGTATTCTGGGTAAAATGCAGCGTTCTAAGTTTCTAAAGGATGGTTCAGTTAGGGCCACATGCAGGTTGCAGCTTGTGCATAGTGATGTTTGTGGGCCCATGCAAACTCCGTCCTTGGGCAATTACCTATACTTCGTGACTTTCATTGATGATTACTCCAGGCATGCATGGGTATTTCCGCTTAAAGCGAAGTTCAAAGTTTTTATGTGCTTCAAACAATTTTTGGCTATGGCTGAAAATGTCTCAAAATGTACTATGGGCACCCTCCGTTCCGATCGAGGGGGGGAGTATATGTCTCATGAATTTAATGCATTTCTGGCTAGTCGTGGGATAAAACACCAATGTACAGTGCCTTATACACCTCAGCAAAATGGTGTTGCTGAGAGGAAAAACAGGTCACTAACGGAAATGGCACGATGTATGGTCAAAAGTCAAGCTTTGCCGCATTCTTTTTGACTTGAGGCCATCATGTGTGCCACTTATGTACTTAACAGGTGTCCTACGAAAGCTTTGCAGTCTATTACTCCATATGAAGCATGGCATGATAGAAAACCTTCTATTGAGCACATGCGTGTTTTTGGTTGTTTGGCATATGCTTTGGTGCCACAAGTGCAGCGCAGAAAATTGGATGATAAGGCTGTCAAATGTATTTTTGTTGGTTACAGTGCTGAAAGCAAAGGTTACAGGTTGTATCATCCGCAAACAAAATGTATTCTGGTTTCACGGGATGTAGTGTTTGTGGAAGATTCTGTTCAGCCCTTGCTGTCATGTACTAGAGACAGTAATGTAAGATCACAGGACATTTATGACACTTTGTTGCCTCTTTTCAGTGGTGGAAATACGAATGTAAGTTCCAATGAGGCAAATGTACAGCCTATGGGGGTTTCTGAAAATGTTTTAGAACAGCCTATTACTGATGCAGATGTACATGATGTACTTGATGAGGAAAGGGCTGAAAATGAGCAAGCTAGAGGTATGCCAAAATGGCTGGTGCACACTTTGCGTGACAGTAAATTGGATGCACCTTTATCTAGTCGTACTCGTTCATGCTCTCGCCATGCATCTTATGCATCAGATTGTTATGCTTTGGCTGTGTCTAGTTTACATGATGTTGAGGAGCCTCTGTCTTTTGATGAAGCACAGAATTCAGAAAATTGGATTGCTGCCATGAAATCAGAATATGATGCACTTATAGAGAATGACACATGGACTTTATGTGATTTGCCTCCTGGCAAAAAGGCCATTGGTACGAAGTGGGTTTACAAGTTGAAACGCAAGCCGGATGGTGAGATCGATCGCCATAAGGCTCGACTTGTTGCAAAGGGTTATGCACAACAAAAAGGCATAGATTATGAAGAGACTTTTGCTCCCACTTGTCGTATGACTACTGTGCGTTTTCTATGTGCATTGGCATCTCATTTTGGTTGGGATGTACATCAATCAGACATTGTTACTGCTTTCTTGAATGGTGACATATTTGAGGAAGTTTATGTAACGCAGCCTCGCGGTTTTGTCATAAAAGGACAAGAGGACAAAGCGTGCAAATGTAAGAAGGCTTTGTATGGGTTGAAGCAATCTCCTCGTGCTTGGTATGAGAAAGCTGACACTCATTTGGTTAAACGAGGCTTTCGTAACAGTCCAACAGAAAGCACATTGTATGTAAAGTGTGAGGATGATGTATTTCTCATTGTGGTTCTTTATGTTGATGATTTGCTGATCACTGGACCAAATGAGAGACATATTGCTGAATTTAAGGCTGATTTGAATGCTACTTTCAAGATGAAAGATTTGGGGCTGTTGCATCATTACTTGGGTATACAGTTTAAGCAGTGTGATGGTGGTATTGCCTTGTGTCAGAAAAGTTACATAGAGACATTGCTATGTAAGTTTGGACTTGAGGATTGCAAACCTATTGCCACTCCCATGGAAACAGGTTTGAAGTTGAGTCTACATGATGCTGGTGATCCTGCTGATGTCACTCTTTACCAAACTGCTGTTGGCTGCCTCATTTATGTATGCAACACGAGGCCAGATATTCAGTTTGCAGTCTCGCAGGTCAGCAGATTTATGCATAGCCCAGGGTCTAAGCATTGGCAGGCTGTCAAGAGGATTTTCCGCTACCTTAGTGGCACTTTACATCTTGTCTTATTTTATCCCAAGGGGGGATCATTGCCGCCAGACTTACATGCTTTTTCGGACTCAGATTGGGCTGGTTGTTTTGACACGCGAGTGTCCACAAGTGGTTTTTGTTTCATGCTTGGCAGTTCATGTATATCATGGTTGAGCAAGAAGCAACCTACTGTGGCCACTTCGAGTTGTGGGGCTGAGTACAGGGCAGTCTTCACAGCTATGGTTGAGTGTGTATGGCTCAGACGCCTTATGGCTGACTTGGGTGTTGGACAGGACACTGCCAACACTATCTACACTGACAGTCAGAGCGCATTGGCAGTTGCGAGGAACCCAGTTTTTCATGCTCGCACAAAGCACATTGAGGTGCATTACCACTATGTCAGGGAGAGGCTCTCAAGAGATCAGCTTGGCTTATGTGCCAACACAGGACAACCTTGCAGATCTTTTCACAAAGGCATTGTCTCGTGAGAAGCTTGAAGCTTTCCGCAAAGCTTTGGGCTTACTCCCCTTTGTGGACTGATCCAGTCCTCAGGGCATGGCACTTCCCTTTACTCATGTGCCAGCTCTCGTTCACCGCATCACTCCAGGGGGGATTTGTTACCATATACATGTGGTAGTGATGTGTGTGAACACACTAGGACCGCCGGGGCATTTTTTCCCTCTTTAGGAGGTTTTTTCCCCCGTGCATTGTATATATGCCCATCACTCTAGGGCTATCTATCTTTCCATTGCACACTAAGTAAGATACTCTCTATTGTGTGCCTTGAGCTTCCTTCGTCTTCTCCAAGCTGTGTATGTTTCTCTGCAACCCTAATTCCAACAACCGCAGTTCCTTTTGCCAATCAATTCTTTATGCCTATGATGTTGTACAATTGTCATTATTACATTTGCTAATCAATTCATTTTGCCTATGATGTGTACAATTGTCAATTTTGCAAACAATGCGTCTTGTGGGTGACTATTTTGGGTCTATTATCTACCCTTGCACTTTTTTTAAAAAGTGAATCAAGTACAATATGGTTGATGGGTGGTAGGGCATTCAATGCCCTGCCACCAAAAGAAAATTCTCTCGGGCGTCGCTATTTATGGCTCTGTAGCGTCGCTATGAGCGTCGCTATAGTCTTCAGTGTAAATGTCGCTATAACCGTCGCTATGAGCGTCTCTATATAGCGACGGTTATAGTGACGCATATAGCGACGCTCGTAGCGACGGTTTTAGCGACGCCGGGGGTTATAAAAACCCAGTGTATTTCCGTCGCTAACAGTGTCACAAGAGCACACAACCTCTTGTAGTGCCCCAATTAATAGGGACCGTAGATCCCATCTGACAAAAGTGGTGTCAATTAGTCACGAGGCTCATCGAACTCATCAGTTGGAATATAAATATCCCACTTCCACTTTTGAAGTTTGCACATACTATTGCGTGCTATAGTTTGCGCGCCAAACTAGTCAGTGATTAGAGAGCCGCAACAAGTAACCTAATCGAGGAGTTTGAACATTTTGCCAGATTTTACTACCCTTGGAAAACTACACTATATTGCCCAGCTTAATTCTCCGCAATTAAGGTGTAGAATTTTTAGTTTAGTGCCACCTTTTTAAGAGTCGCCTCCCGGTTTGCTTAGGGTTGGCTTCGTGTGGACTTTTGTAGGGTCACCTTAAGCTGGTTTTCATAAGATCAATTTAGGTTTAACTCGACATGATTGCTTAAGGTTTAGAGTAACCAGATTTAGGGTTTGTCGATGACTTAGTTTAAGGTTTGTTCAAGATTATTCTAGGGTTCGAAATGCCCTACACCAAGCTCACCTCAGAATTCAAGGTTTGGATTTATGGTTAGTTTAGATGAACGTGTTTACAAATGCGTGATCACATCTATATTCACACAACCTTTGCAATGACCGGCTTAAACCTGCTTTGCCTATGAACCCTTCGAGCTTTAGGGTTTACCTGACGGGCCCCGCCAGATAATAAGCTTATCCTCGGGCAAGCTCGAATCCTAACGGGCTATGCCATCACTATCAGATCATTAGGCACATTTTTATCAATCTTTCATTGGGTGTGCAACGTGCATTGTATAAATGCTATCAATTTCATGTATCTTAATTTGAAAACAACATTTATATTGCTTAAAGATTACTTGCAATTATCATTCTATGATGCATGAGGTTTAGTTAAAATTGATATTTTTACATCTACAAAGGTTAATATCTCTGCATCTTTTAGAGAACATGAAAATTGAAGTAGGTCTATATATTTGACTATGCATCCAAAGTAAGTTTTTAAAGTAGTTGAATAATATACACAATACTTAAAGTTTTTAACTAGTTTTAAATTTTTGTGTTGCTACATTTTATCATCAAAATCAGTGTATGTTTGTGTAGAGATGTACGTTGTTGTAATACGTGAGTATTTCTGTGTTACTTTAGTTATGTATTCATTGTTCCATGCTTTCTTGAATAGGTTATTTAAGATGGAAGGAAACGTTGGGTCTAGTGATAGAAATCAAATTCAAACTAGAAAGAAAAAAAAGGCACCTACGATAGGGTGGCAATATGCAATTAACATCGGTGATCGATTCATAGGTTGGGAGTGTAAACTCTAAAGAGTGAGCTTTGTAGAAAGTGTGAGTCAAGGAGAGAAGAGTGGAATTATCCCACATGTAGTGGTGCAAAGCTGTAGAGCTACTTAAAGCTCATTTCATAAATGAATAAACACAATTTTATTTTTCATTACATCTCCTTTGTTTATGGTGAGCTTGTGATGGCCTAGAAAATACTCAAAATTGTGTTTATTGTTGGATCTATATATACCAAACCCTATGCTCTATATAGCTGGGAGTCCACACTATATATGTACACTCAGTGTGTAGAGTCTACACACTTTCCAAGTTAATTGATCTTGGAACCAAATTCGCTTGAGTGATAATCTACCCATCACACACTCACTTTTGTGCATGATGTCTATCTTTCATCCACCCTAGCGAGCACATTCCATTCCCATCAAGTGGTATCAAAGCCATGGTGAGCTAGCTAGGCTCATTGCTATGCATTTGTATTAGCTTTTTATTAGTATCTCCTAATTATCATTAGGATCCTGGGTGCTTTCTCTTCTTCTCTCCCCATTGTATACCTTATGAGTAATCAGCAACAATAAGTTAGTGTGAGCATGTCCTTGGGCTTAATCACCTTGGGCCACTACTCTCCTAGCTAATTATGAGGCTAATTAACATTAGGCTTCACCATTAGGTGTGTTTGACATTGATCTTCTCATTTTTTTACATCCTTCTTTGTGCATAAGTTACTCAGAAGTGGGGCACCATCCCACTTCATCACGCATGTGAGAGAATAGCCCATCTCAAGAGCTTCCCGTCAAGACTCTCTGTGCTCAAATCACCCTTCATTTTCATAATCTAAAGTTAGATTAATCTTTACTTTTGCACACCCTCATTCCTTGGTTTAAGGAGAAGGATCCAACACCAGATTTTCAAGATGTCATCAACTTTTTTATGTCCGAGGAAAGGAAGCAAGGGAGGAATGCTACTTCAGGGGGAGGAGATTTTGCAGCTAGCTCTAGTAACAAAACTTGTTTCAAGTGTGGCAAAGAAGGGCACATAGCAAAAAAATGTCTAGCATCGAAGACTTGCACCATTTGCAAGAAGAAGGGTCACGTTCCTTTCAAGTGTTTCAAAAGAGACAGAGGTAGCACCAACACAAATCCAAGGTCCAAATTTTATTTGACTGAAGAAGACAAAGGTGAAGATGAAGAAGAGGGCGGCAGTAGCCTTCTAGTCTATGACGAGGTTCTCTACCTTTTATGTTTTTCCTTTCCTTTCCTTTTATGTGATGAGTGTCTCTTGGATTAGAAATCATTTGTCTCCTAGTTTGGAGATGTTCTTTTTGCTCCTGAATGGGAGTGTGCGAGAGACGTCAAATTTTCTTCAGTTTCTTCGTAGTCCAAACCTCAAGGGGATGATTTTAAAGTTTGATATTTTTCCTAAAGTGTGAGTCAAGGAGAGAAGAGTGGAATTATCCCACAAGCAGTGGTGAAAAGTTGTAGAGCTACTTAAAGCTCATTTCATGAATGAATAAACACAAGTCTATTTTGCATCACATCTCCCTTGTGTATGGTGAGCTTGTGATGGCCTAGAAAATACTCAAGATCGTGTTTATGAGTCCAAGTTAATTGATATTGGAACCTAATTTGCTTGAGTGATAATCTAGCGAACACACACTTACTTGTGTGCATGATGTTTATATTTCATCCACCCTAGCTAGCACAATCCCATTCCCATTATAACTTATGCTATATAACAAAATTTGGTGGGGCACCTCCACTAACAGAACAGTTTCTAGGTGTAACGAATAGATAGGGTCGCACATGTAGCCACCCCAATGCAACTGCACTGTTTGTAATAGGACTAATCTTTGAAGTTCTTAAAGTCGAAAAGAATGTAGTAGGGCATATCTTTCGTTTAGCACGATTTGAAAGATCGTTGAATAGTCTATTAAATAGAGCTTATATGAATGAGTTTGAGATATTAAGAGAGAACATATATTCTTTTTTAAATAATACACTAAAGATGTATTTGATAAAGATTAATGAATAACAGATAGTCTGTCTATGAACAGTAAAATTGAGATTTTTATTAATATCAGTGTTTTATATTTATGTGTTTTAGCTTAAAATGCATGGGTAGGCTTAAAATAAGTTGAAAAAGTAGCGGAGATCCAAAAATAGAGGTTTTAGGAGTCGCGACATAAAAATTGCGTTTTCAGTCAAAGAAAGACGTTTTTTGCAATTCTGTCCGCGATACCTTGTAGGCCAAACTTATTCCCGTCGTTTTGAGTACCTGGATTGCTCTGTTCTGAGTTCATTTGTAAAAGCTATAATAAAAACAAACAGAAGGCAGCAGTAGGGTAGTATACACAGGGACAGGCAGACATACAACATCATACAGCTCTCCCTGCTATCAACCAAGAAGTGGATTTTTTTCTTCATGGTAGACTATTGCAATTGAGATTATGAAGGTACATAATTATGTTTGTTTACTTTGATTATCATGTTGAATTGGTTGCACGAGTATGTTCTTTTGGCTATTTTGTAGGCGATGCAAAAATCTATGTGTGAAACAGGATCTGTGCAAAGTGTCATGATAAAAATCTAACTTTCACGGTTTGCTTAGCAATCACGTTCTTATCTTATTCTCGCAGGTATACTTGGTGCGAAAATCGAGTTGACTGAACGTCTAAAAAGCAACTATTTTGAGAAGTCGCAGGCTTTTGGAGGAAAAGAAGGATAAAAGCACGATGAGTGGTGCGTTTGGGGATCATTCACAGATCTCCTCTTCTGCGAGTGCGAGTGTGAGTGGGAGTGCGAGTGCGAGTGCGAGTGAGACGCTGCATGCAAGCGAACTGAAGCTCGGGGGTGGTTGGGAGGTTCGAGCTCTGTACAATGGAGTGCGCCCATATATTTTATTGCTCCTCTGTTGTATCAAAATTCTATCAATACAAAGATGTCTTTCTCTATCTTTTGTTGTCTATCTCTATTATTCTGTTCCTATGACAATTGGTATCAGAGCAAGCGGTTGATTCTGGACATGGACGGATACAAGTGTTGGAGCTATATATACCAACCCCTATGCTATATATAACTAGGAGTCCCTACTATATATATGTACTCAATGCGTGCTCTACACACACTTTGGGGTTTGCATATGATGGTGTCTCCTCTCTGTCTTCTCATCTAACTGCACTCTTTGCTTCCAGTTCAACATGGTATCAGAGCCAATCTACATGCATTCTCTATCAAGATGGCTATGGAGAGCTCTTCGTTATGCTTCAAGCACAAAGATAAGTTTTACTTGTTTCTTCTTGATTGTCTATCTTGTCTTTAATTGTAGTTGTTTTTTTTTTTTTCCTGAGTTGTAAGTTCAAGATGTAGAGATTGGTTGCAAGGCTTCAAGCCGAGATCATGGAAAAAGAAAGTGAGCCTACAAGAAATAAGCACAACAGAGGAGGGATCTTTTGAGAACCACAAATTAGGACTTATGTGATGGGAGTGTGCTTATCGCTATTAGAAATCTGTATCTAGGTGAATAAGGTCGAAGTCATGAGGCTAAATAAATAAATTGTATATTCTGTCATGAGACTCAAGATCAGAACAGATCTAAACCTATAATGGTGGCGCTGTGCATACTGCAAACTGCATAGAGCCAAAGTTAAAAAGAAAAAAAAAAGCTTTTGTAAAGCCGTACGTAGCTTGCGCATCAATTTTTTGATTTGTACAGCCGTAAGTAGCATCCAAAAGAAGTGTTGCTGGTCGCTATCGTTTTCTGTCCAAAATAGCCGACTAAACCTGACTGCAAGCTACCCTCGCACCTTCCATACTGGTATGGGTGGCTAATGGCGGCAGCTGGTTGCAGCCATGTCTAGCTGCGGCCATGTCTAGCTACCCGTGAGCAAGAGTGGGGGCAGTTTGAAATAACAAGCAGCCATGGTGCAGACTGTTGAGAGAGAAGGAGAGAGCACAGAAGTAGAACCCCAAAGTGTGTAGAATACACACATGAGATGATGTATATATAGAGGGGACCTGGGTGCCATATATAGAGAAGCCATATATTGAGTAGCTTCACATATAAGCTCAACACCCCCGCTCAAATAAGGGTCCCTAACTGTGGATGAAAAAACCCTTGGGGGATCAAGGGAAAAACCCACAGCTCTATATACACCCACCGTTATATTATAAAAATCATTGAATATACAAATGTTTACGAGGAGCTACATCACTCCTTTTACAATGAATGTTTTATGAGGAGTTACATTACTCCTATCAAATAGAATAATGAATACAAAGTTTCAATAAAGAGGTGTAAAAGCTATTGATTAGCTTGTAATCAAAAGTGTCTCTGTGAATCTGCTGTGTAGCTTGTCATCAATATCGCATCACCAAACATGTCTTCATGTTGTCATCAATATGGCATCACCAAACATATCTTCATAAATCTTTTATTGTCACCAAGTTTGTCTTCATAAAATCAATTCTTTGATCAATCCTACATAGATCATAGACTCCAAAAAAAAACATGTCATGAAAATTATTAGCATCGTTAATGAAATAATTACGTTCACAATGCCATAAAAGATGGTTCGCGATGCCACTCTTTTGACGACATATATACGCACGACAACATATGGTACATAAAGTATAAACGTAAAAGTACAAAATGTGTGATTACGTGATACAAATGATATGTGTATATACTACATAAAACAACATTTATCAATGTAGTGATCAATGAATACCATCAAAGTATTAACAAAATATCATCATTATGTCAATAAAAATGAATAAATGATCATGGTATCAACGAAAAGCATCATGATATCACCGAGAATAATCATTGTATCAACGAAACAACATCATGGCATCACCGAGAATAACCATGGTATCAATGAAATATCATCATGGCATCACCGAGAATAACCATGGTATCAACGAAACAACATCATGGTATCACCGAGAATAACCATGGTATCAACAAAACATCATCATGGTATCAATAAAAATCACCATGGAATCAACGAAATATCATCATGGAATCACCGAGAATAACCATGGTATCAACGAAATATCATCATGGCACCACCGAGAATAACCATGGTATCAATGACATATCATCATGGTATCAACGAAAATCACCATGACCAAAGTATTAACAAAACATCATCATGGTACCATCAAAATCACTATGGTATCAATGAGAAATTATCAATAAAACGACGTAAACTATATCTCTAAAAGAATAATTATAAGAGAATCAATGAACGAGTATATCATATAACAAAAGATCATGTACCAACAGTAGCTCGATAGAATTTGGACGATCATCAACGGCTCGACTGAATCGGAACGATGTGTAACTGGCTTTTCTGCAGCAAAGTTACGTCAGTAACAAATATATGATTGATGAAGAAAAATATAATTGAGAAGTTTTCAATTATGAGAAAAATCATGAGAATAATCAAAAGCAAAAAGTAAAATTTTGATTTTCAAACATATTCGCAGTCCGAGACGATAACCCAAAATTGGTGCAGAATTTAGAGAAACTTTCTTCTGCAAAGTTATAGACCACATCGATTCCAATCCCCATCGCGGGTAGTTTCTTCTGCAAAGTTGTAGAACACATCATTCCGGTCTCTCACGCGGGTAGTTTCTGCAAAATCATTTTCAATAAGCAGAAAAATAAAAACAAAAAACGGAAATTGCTTTTTAGGTATGTACGTAGTCCGCGAACAATAACTCAAAATCGGTGCAGAATTTGAAAACACTTTCTTCTGCAAAGTTGTAGACCACATCGATTCCGGTCTTTCCCGCGGGTAGTTTTTGCAAAATCGTTTTCAATAAGCACAAAAATCAAAAACAAAAAGCGAAAATTGTTTTTCAGGTATGTACGCAGTCCGCGAACGATAACTCAAAATCGGTGCAGAATTTGAAACATTTTCTTCTGCAAAGTTGTAGACCACATCGATTCCGCTCTCTTTCGCGAGTAGTTTCTGCAAAATCGTTTCCAATTAGCAGAAAAATCAAAAACAAAACGCGGAAGCTGTTTTTCAGGTATGTACGCAGTCCGTGAACAATAACTCAAAATCGGTGCAGAATTTGAAAAAACTTCCTTCTGCAAAGTTGTAGACCACATTGGTTCCAGTCTCTACAGCGGGTAGTTTCTGCAAAATCGTTTCCAATTACCAAAAAAATCAAAAACAAAACGCGGAAGCTGTTTTTCAGGTATGTACGGAGTCCGTGAACGATAACTCAAAACCGGTGCAGAATTTGAAGAAACTTCCTTCTGCAAAGTTGTAGACCACATTGATGCCGATCCCTTTCGCGGGTAGTTTTTGTAAAATCGATTTTGATCAGGAGAAAAATCGAAAACAAAAACGTACTGCTCTGATACCATGTTGAGAGAGAAGGAGAGAGCACAGAAGTAGAACCCCAAAGTGTGTAGAATACACACATGAGATGATGTATATATAGAGGGGACCTGGGTGCCATATATAGAGAAGCCATATATTGAGTAGCTTCACATATAAGCTCAACACAGACTAGCTTCTGCTTACGAAAGGCTTAGAAAAGATGAGCGCCAGCTTGCACAACATCTTTGCTATTTGTGGCGTCTGCACATGCTTTTTATTTTTATTTTTATTTTTCATAGACCGATTTACCGCTGCCACCAATTAATTACAAAAAGCAGCGTTTGCTCATCCCGCTAGCCTGATTAGGCGCTATTTTAAGAAAATGCCTCGTCCTGTCTTATATGTATGTTTTACAGTTTCATATCAAAGAAAGCGGTTTCATTGCAGCAGGCAGCTCTGAAGCACGCCTTCAACCAGAGGCAGCTCTGCTCGCTTATTCAACTTAGCACCCCGACGCTTTTGACACCTTGTTGCATGCTACAAATTGCTAGGATCCGACCATCTTCCTAGCAAGCATATTGGCGGAATAAACTCTTCCTAGCTAGAAGAGAGGCTTCAAAGCAAGCTGCAGTCGCTCATGTGTAGCGAGAAGCGTCGTGTCAATGCTGAAAGTCGAAGGAAGCTGCAGTCGACGTGTAGCAAGAAGCCTCTCGTCTCAATGATGAAAACAAATAAAAGCCTAGTTGACACAGGTAGCCAAGTTCTGATATCCATGGGTTGTCCACTTTGTCAAACACAATTGCAAAACCAATCTCTATGTTGCCTGTGTGTGGCTTGTCTGCTCTGCACACTATTGCGTAACTCTAGTGGATGGCTAAAGGCAGCACATGGTGATCAAGAGCCGAGACTAAAGCTCCTCGAAGACGAGTTAGTTGTCGACGCCATGCTTTAACACACTGCTGCCGCGAAGCAGCTCTTTCCAGGTTTCCCAGTGGTTACTATTCAAGCTAGCGCTAGCTAGAGTTACATTAGTAGTGTTATTGTTTGTGAGTGTATGCTGGTGTTGAACGTGACGAGAAAGATCAACCATGGTCTTTGCACACAAACCTACCCATCAAGAGTATGTTGCTGCCCAGTTTATCGTATCTCCTATTAGCCCTTGACTGATGCCAGAATTAGATGCAGAGATGTGCACAGGCCGACTCAGAAATGACGCGATAACTTCTTCTTAAAATAAGGTGATATCTTGAGTTTAGAATATTATTACCCTGTTCTTGCACCATATTATTCTATTTCCTTGTGCTATTTATAACTTCCAAAAGTCGGGCAGGTTGATGTATAGTGTCGTCCTACTTTCATACGCACCTGTGTGGCTTTTATAGCCAAATAGCAATCAGTTATATAACACTTTTGGCCTCACGTACAAGGCTAGAATGACAGTGTCAAGTGTAAGTTTAAGTGCAAAATCTTCAAAAATTTGACCCAAACATTGAGAGAATTTCAAAAAAAAAAATTCTTATTTTAATCTAGCTAATTTCTATAGCAAGGTTTCTTATTTATTAATGCGTTATGTCAAGCTTTATGATACATGGCTATGTTCGTCAATGTCATAAGGATTTCTCAAGAAATGGTACATCAAGTTTGTCATTGATAAGGATTTCTCAAAAAATGGTACATCAAGTTTGTCATTGGCACCATGACGATAAAATATCTCGTCTCATGAGAAGCATATAAAGGTATGAGGCAGGTTGTTTGACTAATACTGACATCAGGTTTTCTTATTTGCTAATGCTTCATGGCATGTTTTTACGATGCAATACCACGTTCTCGATGCCATAATGATTTCTTAAGACATGGTACATTAGATTTGTTGTTGATACCATGGAGAGTTTCATGATGCCATGGTACGTGAAACCATGATGATTACATAATTTGAATTTGTCTAGGCCCCATCATGTTATGTCAACCTATCGAGCTTGCGGCATGTCGGATGATCTAGCATAGAGATTGATGGAGATTGTGGCATTTCAAGATAGTAGCAGGTAGGCACGATTGATCAAAGTTGTGCAAGCAAGGACCAATTTAAGCGGCAATGTTCTGAGATGAGACTGCACACCTGGATTCACGCGCAACAAATTTCACCTTTGTTCTCTACCTTGTAGCTACCTACCTTGACCTCATTCTGCAAACATTATTAGTAAGAGACTCGTGAGACCAAGGACCATGGCGGCGAAAAAACAAAATAAATAGAAGCTCATCGCTTTTGAGATTTGGAAGCTATGAGAACACGCGGTGGCAAAAGTAAAAGTGTGTGCCCTTTTTTTCACGATGATATTAGCACATCTCTAAAATCTAACTACTCTATATTTGAGTGATAACAAAATTAGAACGTCAATAATATACGCAGCAGTAACTTCATACAAGCACATGTTGTATAGAGACTCTATCTAGGGATCCCACGAGTATGGGCTATTATTAAAGCTACCTATGACCTACTGCACCAGCTTCGCCTTTGTCTCTTTAGGCTGCATCTTTGTCTCAATGTTTTATAGGGAATCGATGAAGCTTCTCTATAATTAAGCATAGCTTCTCTACTACTTCAGCTTAATTTGTCTTTGCTTCTTGTGGTTGTGTCTTTATCTTGATGCATAAGGGGAATGGTCCTGCATGACAACGAGGCTTGGGTTTAGCTCATGGTAATCGTAGTGGATGGTTCAATGCATGGTAATCATCGCAAATGGTTCAATATATCATTATTATATTGCTTATTTTGGTGCTATTTCCTTTTATCATGCTCAAGTTTGCATATACTCTTGCGTATTATGATAAAGTCTCAACAAGTTACAGTATTTGGAGAAATATTATTCATGGTTCTTGTCATGAAAATGAATGTCATTTGATGTGCAACATTAATACATGATTCGTGCAATTTGACACATATGCTTTGTACATAATGACTTTACTAATAATTTTCTTGATGATATGATAGATTACCTCCAATCACTCACAAAGTTTATGTTGGAGCCTATTGTCGAGCTCAGTGCTATGCTTGTGATTATCATATCTCACCTTTCTAATCAGTATTAGTTCCTCGATATCTAATGGCACTATGGTTGTTATCGTCTCAATGCTCCCTCGTCGTCATGGTGCTATCACTCTTCTCGTCTTATTACACCCTCATGGTCATTACCATCATCGTCTTTGGTCCTATGAATATTATCGTCTTATTGCACCCTCGTCATCATTGGTGCTATGGTTGTTATTGCCTTATTGCACCATCATCGTCATTGGTTCTATGAATGTTATCGTCTTATTGAATACACCCTCGTCATTAGTGGTGCTATGGGTGTTATCATCTTATTGCACCCTCGTCGTTATTGATGCTATGGTTTTTATCATCTTATTACACCCTCGTCATCATTGGTGCTATGGTTCTTATCATTATCGTCTTATTGAATACACCCTCGTCATCAGTGGTGCTATGGGTGTTATCGTCTTATTGCACCCTCGTTGTTATTGATGCTATGGTTTTTATCATCTTATTACACCCTCGTCATCATTGGTGCTATGGTTATTATCATTCTTGTCATTAGGGAATTGGCAGTTGTGACTATGCACCACTAGTGTTTCATAGCATTTATGTACAGTCTTAGTGCACATATGATTGCATCGACATAACATTTGTTTCTCTGTCGTCTCTAAAGAGGCATGGTGAACCGTCTCTTAGGACAATCTGATGTGATTATTTTTAACCTTCACATTTTGCTATGTTTCTTGAGTTGATTTCATTTACAGGATAAAAGTCACGTCAAGCAGCATGTACAGGGGCTCAAAGATATTGAAGCTACTCAAAGATATTGAAGGATTTGCATCAATTCAATTATAGGGTTATTAAACTTCCAAAGACGCTTGAAAGCGCACAATGTATATTATGGAGTGATGTTGCTCCTAGAAAACAAATTTTGTAAACTTTGATAATTGTTAATATAACAGTGCATGTATATGGTGCTGTGGATTTTTCCCTTGTTCCCCCAAGGGTTTTTTCATCCACAGCTAGGGACTCCTATTTGAGTGGGGGTGTTGGAGCTATATATACCAACCCCTATGCTATATATAACTAGGAGTCCCTACTATATATATGTACTCGTGCGTGCTCTACACACACTTTGGGGTTTGCATATGATGGTGTCTCCTCTCTGTCTTCTCATCTAACTGCACTCTTTGCTTCCAGTTCAACAAGAAGAAGAAGATAAAGGAGCAAGAAGACCTGATTCAGTGACTACGAGAAGATCTAGAAATTACAAATTGGGAGCGTACTGAGGCTCTGTGGTGCAAAGCATCACGAGAGCCTAATATCTATGTGGACATTCATGGCGAACATGAAGGCGAAAACCATGATACTCCACCAGAAAACAATAATCATCGTGGCGGCACTGGGGCACCTGTTGGTGGTGATAGTGGTGATGGTGGGAACAGTGGTGGTGGACGTAGAGGTCATCAACGCGAAAAAGAAGATGATGACGATATGGGAGAAGCGACAACCAAATCATTCTTAACGAAGACTAAGCTTAAAGAGTTTGATGGCATAAGAAAGATATGCGAAGATTTAGAAGCGTGGATTGAAGAACTCAAAGATTTGAATTATACTTTCAATATCGAGGACACGATCACTAGACTTTCGAATGCTCGAGCAAGGTGACCGATAAGATAATACGTACCAAGATGGCTCAATTGGAGATTTTTGGCGATGCTTATGATAAAGGTAAGTCATCTACCCCTTCTTTGTGATGTTTTATGTCTTTGATATGTCCTTTGAAAGCTTTTGTGAGATCGAATTTATGCGTAGAAGTTGAGATTTAAATTTGAATTTCTTAATTGATTTGGATAGTATTCATTGCTTCTTATCGTCTAAATTGATTGAGAAATTAAACTTTAAATTAAATCAAGAAGTTAAAAGATTTGTGGACTTAACTAGTGGCAATAATAGTTTCACGAAAGAGTTAGTAGAATTTTTTTTTTCTTTGAAGAGTCGGAAGCATAAAGATGATTTCTATATCATAAACATTGATATGCATGATGTTATCATTGGTATCAATTAGATGATTGAAAATCATGTTTTGATTGTTTGTTAAGAAAGAAAAATATATCTTTAATCATTTGATGATGATAAGTCACACTCTTCGGGGAAAGAAAGAGATTCTAAATCTAGTTTTGGCCATGGAATTGATAAGGTGACTTAGATAAGAGTGTGAGATGTTTCTTGTGTTTGCTAATGAGATTAAAGAAGAATCTGGGGATAAAGAGAAAGAGGCAAATCCAAAATTTGTAGAAGATCTCTGACATGAATTTAAGGATGTGTTTTCGGACGATCTTCCTGGTATACATTCGCCTAGACCGGTAGACCACGCCATAGATCTATGTCCAGGAGCAACACCTTATTCAAGGGCTCCATACAGGTCCAACATTGATGAGCTTAAAGAGCTCAAGATACAACTTGATGATCTTTTGAAAAAGGGTTTCATTAAACCTAGTGTATCTCCTTGGGGTAGTCCTGTGTTATTCCAAAAGAAAAAGGATGGTACATATAGGTTATGCATTGACTACAAGGGATTAAACAAACAGACCATTAAGAACAAATATCCTCTTCCTCACATAGATGAATTGCTTAGCCATTTGAGTGGTGCCACAATATTTTCAAAGGTTGACACTACAAGAGGTTGTGTGCTCTTGTGACGTTGTTAGCGACGGAAATACACTGGGTTTTTATAACCCCCGGCGTCGCTAAAACCGTCGCTAATAGCGTCGCTATAACCGTCGCTATATAGCGATGGTTATAGCGATGGTTACACAAAAGTCTATAGCGACGCTACAGAGCCATAAATAGCGACGGTTATAGCGACGCCCGAGAGAATCTTTTTTTGGTAACAGGGCATTGAATGCCCTGCCACCCATCAACCATATTGTACTTGATTCACTTTTTAAAAAAAGTGCAAGGGTAGATAATAGAACCAAAATAGTCACCCACAAGACTCATTGTTTGCAAAATTGACAAGCGTAAAATTGACAATTGTACACATCATAGGCAAAATAAATGGATTGGCAAAATGAACTCCGGTGACAAATGTAATAATATACATGGTTCAAAAAGACGTATAAAATCCGTCTCATGATACATAAGCTATGAGAAACCCTAAATTAATGCTATCTAGCTACGGCTAAACTAACGTCGTCTAGTTAGACGTCTCATCGCGTCCAAGCGGCGTATCTGTCGAATTCTGCAAAAAAAGACAATAAGACAGCTTTCAGTAAGTATAAACATATAACGATATTTATAAAACAATACAAAAAATAGAAAAGAGTAAACCCTAATACTAACCATGCCGCCGCGAGAACTGAGAATGTCCATCAGGGCGTTTAAGCCCTTCCTGCCTGCGTACTCGCGCTCGTACGGTGTGGCATCACGTCCAGTCATCGACCAGTGTCAAAACATACAAAGAATTCATTATGTTAGAATTAAAAAACTCATAAACCCTAAACTATCGAACATAAAGAGCAATGCGAAAACACTTACAAAATCGGCCTCAAATGATGCCCATCCACCGCTCCCCAAGTGGTGCGAGCTCCCTGCCCCTACTCGCGCTCTGGCTGCATCCTTTTGTTGCTTCCACTTGTCGGGATTCTCGCGCGCTGCTTTCTTCGCATTCTTCCAATCTTCTTTGGCCAGCCAATATGGCCTGCTCCACCCATGCTTGATTGCTTTTTGCACTTCAGAACGCTTGTGTTGGCAGTATTCGTGCATTCGAATCTTCATCAGGTCTTCATTGAAGCGCTGATCCCGTGTTGGAACGGGAAACTTATCATGAAGTATGCTGATGACTCTGTTTTTTAAATCACTTGGTACTTCACTCCATTTGTTTAGTATGTAGTGTCTAAACAGCTGAGAGCAAAGACCACGCATGCGCGAGATCACCTTCTTGCCGTCATCATCCATGATGATGCCGCTGCTGAAGTCGACGGAGTAAGGCAAGCCGTCTCGCCGGTGATGCGTGAACCTCGGTGTCCCGGCAGGGGTCTCTAGCGGCGTGTCGATGGGGTAACGGACGTCAGGTGTCTCCACCGGCATCTGGGCCCCGAAGCGAGGAGTGTCGAGTGGGGTGGCTCCTGGCGGAGTAGGTAGAGGTGTGTAGCAGCTAGGAACAGTCAGGCGTGCAAAACCTGGCGTAGATGGCGATGCTGTGGCTGGTGTGGGGGCGGGCAAAGAAGGGGAGGGTAAAGAGCCTCGTCGAACACGAGGCCGTGTGGAGGCATTGGTGGCGGAATCCCCACAACATTTGCCACCGCCACCACTAGAGCGCCGGTGTCTAGACGAGTGTGAAGCTCGTCTCGTCGACGCCGAAGCTTCGGAGCGCGCCGAATGCTCCGAAATAGAGGGAGATGCGGATGGAGTAGGAACGCGCAATGATGCGCCAGAGCGATGACGCTCCACGTACCACTGTCTCTGCTGCGGTGACAAAGAAGAAAGAAACTCCTCATCATCCATACCTGCATTAAACACACGAATATTTAAACTTAATATTGAATGAATAGAGTAGACAATGACGCAAAGACCATTAAATACAATGATGTAATGACGCATATAAATACAATGATGCAATGAATTGAGTGATAGAAGAGGCAAGTCGAAAACTCAGAATTTTCAATCAAAAGATGTGAGCGCGAGTAGAAAAGAGCGTTATACACCATGGAAGGTACTTAGAGAGCCAGAGCTTTTACAACACGGAGCAAAATTGTTCAAATACAATATTTGTGGCTTTAAGAGATCTCTCTCTCATCCTCGCATAAGTCAGCATAACTTCCTATATCTATATAGAGCTCTCCGTTTAAACACATACCCTCTGTTTCATTTTGTAGCTCCTCTGCATCCACCCCATATAGAGTAGTAGCATCTTGATGCTCGTCTGGCACCACCGCAGCGGCTTCTGATTGAGCATCTTCTCTGATCTCCTCCATTGATGCCGTTGTGATTGGCACATGGTAGCCTTCATACGTCCTTGCACTACGAGGGGCTACCTCTATGACGTACCACTAGTTTGATGTAGACTTTGTAGGATGAAATATTACCTTCCAGAGCCACATAACTTACATGAGAGCTTTCAAGCACATAACTTGTAAAAGGGGGATGTTAACTATTTACATACTTACTTGTTCACAATGCTCACGTAGTACGAAAGTGTCTCTTAGGTCAGTCCATTTCTTAGTAGAATCCACCTCAAGAAAACCAGATTCTCCTCTACGCACAGTAGCGTTGTGACCCTCCATGATTATCTTGAACCATTGCACGTTGAACAAGTCGACAAAAAATCCTCTGTAATCGATCCTCAAAATCTCTTGCAGCGTGCCGAAGTAAGTGAGTTCCACCACCACAGGATCTGCATCAGAGGAACGTCGTCAACTAGACTGTTCAAATTTTGCCATGATTCCACAATCTTGAGTAAAATGCTTTTTATCGATTCGTTCCACCCTAAAATGTCGACCTTTACACCATGCTGCTGTGTATGACTTATACTACAACGAACAAAGATTATGAGTGGCCGTTCAAACGTTTAGAAATAAAGTCACTAGCTAGTCGTACATTGCAAACTTACCTTGGTCGCGCAACCCCGAGAGTACTCCCACTCTTCCTCAGTCACTTCGTCACCGCATTGTTGTGCGCTTTTCAATTGGTTGTGCAACCATCTTAAGCTCATGAAGGTTGGTAGGCTCTCCATAACCGTCGGATAGTGCATCGGTGGTCGTCTTCCCCGTCTCCACTCATTTCATACCCTTTGTCGCTCTTGCTTTGCATCCTCATATTGTGAAATCCACTTTTGCATCACTGGATTGTGAAGCATGCAAAATCGGTTGATTTTAGCCTCTAGATCTTCCGTCATCTTCTTCTCAACACCGAGATTGCACATGACAATCCCAGATATGCGCTCATCATCTATGGTTCGCCATAGCGTGTCCCGAGCTCTATCAAATCCGTCTAGCCACTCTCCAATGTACACTAGGGACTCTGATACCAACCAACCTTCTGCCATGCTACCCTCCGAACGTGCCTCTTGACGCACATATCCCTTAAGCGTTTTCATGAAACGTTCTAAGAAGAACATCCATCTGGAATGAACTGTGCCAGCTATTTCCACCTCATCAACTATGTGAACAAGAAGATGCACCTGAATTGTTAGCATGGTAGTAGGAAAATGTTTCTCAAACATGCACACAAGCTCCGCAGCATTTAGTTTCGCGAATGGTATGGAGTCTACATTGATCTCCTTTTGTGAGATCCATTGCACCAGCTTTGCAAGTTTGTAGATTGTGTTACGGATGTCGAGAGACAAACATCCCTCAATGGCAACCGGTAAAATAAACTGTAAAGTATGTGCAGCAATGATATTAAAGTCCACATTTTATGCAATGATATTAAAGTCCACTATGAACGTACCTGACACATTTTATGCCAATCGTGTGACTTCAAACCGGTAAGCTTTCCTTCTTTAGTAAAACACGTTCGGAGCGAGTGCATTACTCCAGTGGGGGTCCGCAAAGATCGAATGGTCTGTTTTACTTTGCGTTCTTGGGCTCCTGTGAAAATCCATGGTGCTTTAGGGAGTTTTATCGATCCATCAGACGCTGTTTGCGGCCAATATTGCTCCATACGATCCACATTTCTAAGGTCAACTCTGGCTCCCAAAGTATCTTTCTTACCGGTCAGATGGTCCATAGTAGATTACCCACATTCTTGAATATGTGCATTGGATCGAGCAAGTGATTGATCATGAGATACGCTTGATGACCTTCGTAGATTTGCTTCTTCAGTGAGGGCGCCCTACGTGCATTCAGTCTAGGTCCACATGTGACACATGCTCTGTATCCGCTTGTTTGAAGCCCTGCATGTATACACATGATAATAGATCAACTATGGAAAAAAACAAGATTTACAGTGTCTGAGTGAGAAGTGTCAATAGATCACCTGAGCATTCTGTTAGCCCGGGATAGTCATGCATGGTCCACATTAGAATGCCTCTGATCAAAGCATTCCGTCGTCCTGTGTGTCGGCTCATATCCACCACCTCTATGCCAATCCACAATTGTTGTAGCTTTTCCAATAGTGGACGAAGATACACATCCATATTCCCCACTTTATATCGCCCTGGCACAATCAAGCTTAGCCATAGGTGCCCCTTCTTCGTAGTCATGAACCACGGGGGAATGTTGCAGTTGACGATGACAACGGGCCATACACTGTAAGATGTTGATCTTTGACCAAATGGATTTACGCCATACATAGCCAGGCCTAAGCGCAAATTTCGAGCTTCCTTGGCAAAATCCGACCATGTTCCATCTATATGTTTCAAGGCTGCGCAATCTGCAGGAATTCGTAGCACACCATCCGAAGATTTATTCTCCTCATGCCACGATGCTAGGGCGGCCATGGACTTACATTCGAAGAAATGCTTGATGCGAGGAAGCATAGGAAAATGTCGCAAAACCTTTTGTGGAATTTTTGTCCCGTGGAGATCTACTCGATATCTTTCGAAATCACATTTCGGACACTTCTCCATGTCTATGTATTCCCCTCTGATCAGAATGCAGTCATTAGGACAAGCGTGGATAGAATTGTAATCCATCCCCAACTTTCGCAAAATCTTTCTTGCTTCATCTCGGGAATCTGGCATCACATTGTCAGCTGGTAGTATGTGCTCTTTTAGCAATCTACACAACATAAAAATACGATACAGTTGTGTAAAAATCTATCAGATCATTATACATTTAGACTTTTATTAAAGTAAACTAATTGTAATAGATCACCTGAAAAGCGCTGTGACGCTAGTGTCACTCCATCCAAACTTTGCCTGCATGTTGAGAAGAACCAAGAGTGCTTTCAATCTAGACATTCGTGCTCCATTATACAATGGCGTATCGGCTTCACTTTTCATATCATCATCGATAAGCCTTTCTGAATCCATGATCGGCTCGATCATTTCATTAATCTCGGGCTCAAACATTGCCTCATTGGGAATGTGCTCTGCATGATCATCCCCCGAGCTGTCAGAGGCTACAACTTGTGGCCTCACATATGCTGCTTGACCAAAGCACCTGCGAACACGTCTATTGGGTTGCAAGATTGCTGCTTGTTGGCCAGCGTCAGAGTCCGACGAGTTATAATTGGCAACAACTCGATCTATAATAGATGGATCGAACTCGCCAAATTCGCGAACGTGCTGCAAAGAAACACGTCTTGTCCGTCGCACACCATGCTTGCATTGATTACAAGGACATAAGACCCTCATTGAGAGATAGGTGTTTCGGTTGGACGGTCCCACATCCTCGTCACTACTCATAATTAGGATAAAAATCTTATAACCTGGACAACAAATTTAATATTCTATTGGCATTCTTCGTCTCTCCTCTCTCTCTCTCTCTCTCTCTCTCTCTCTCTGTCTCTCTCTCTCTCTCTCTACCTCACATTCTTCGTCTTATCTCTCTCTCTCTCTCTCTCTCTCTCTCTCTCTCTCTCTCTCTCTCTCTCTCTCTCTCTCTCTCTCTACCTCACATTCTCTAGTCATGTCCAATCCCCGCACACCTCGGTCTAGAGGTGCACGGAGATCAGAACCACCGGGTTATAATCTCGTCTTTATTGGTCAATACCTATATTTGTGGGTACAAGAAATCTACAGACCCACGTCTACATGATACTGCATGTAGTGGACAAAACCCCTTTGCCTCTTCTCTAGCTGTAGCACTTCACAGCATCTTAACATCTTTTCACTGTTCGTCTAACTCTAAACCCTAAACCGTAAGTAATTCTTGCGTGGACTCGATCTAACGTAAATAAGCGTAAATCTAAATAAACTTAAATCTAACTAAAAATAAACCTAAATCTAATTTAACGTAAGTCTACATCTAACCTAATCTTTAACGTCTTTTGGGATAGTTTCCTACGACGTTAAAACTCTCTTCTTCTTGTGTGTGTGTGGGTAAAACTAAATAAACCTAACTAAACCTAAGTCTAATCTAATATAACATAAATCTAAATCTAACGTTGTGAGCGGGATGAAAACACACACAGTGCCTCTATAACGACCCGACACACACTCTTGGGAAGATACACACACACACTATGGGGCACCACTCGGCTTAGACAACACACCTGGCCGAGACAGGGAACACACCTCTGGAGTGAGAGGATAGAGACTATCCACTTGCCCACTCCACACAGACACACACACACACACACACACACACCCAAAAAACTCAGCTCAAAATAGGAGAATTTCTGATGTTTAGATACAATTGAGCTTGGGTCAACACCAATGGGGCAAATAGCTCACACAATATGGGTAAAATAAGCCAGATACAATCACAAACTAGAGTAGAAACTTCGCTCATAGGAGAAACTTACACAGAAAAACAGCACGAAAAGAGTGAGGAATTTGGCAAAATGGACAGCGCCATCGCGTCCGGAACGGCCCAAAACCCCAGTCTACAATGTCAAAGTGCTCAAATCCGACCTCGGATGAGCAGTTTACGGCCAAAACAGGCTCCAAAAACCCAAAAAACACACCTGCGGCTGTTCCTCCTCTCTTCTCCACGTTTTTTCTAGTCTTCTCTCTCTTTTTTCAGTTCCCACACTTAGCTTTATTACTTGGGCACCCTTGGCCTTTTAGATGACCTCAAACGGACCCCGAACAGGCCAAAAACTGACCTCGCAGTGCATAGTTGTCACCTGTTTGCATCATCCGCACACCTGGCACTCATTTCTTTTCAATAATGCATCCCGCCACCACGTGGAGTGGCCCCAAAAAGTGGTCCTCATGATGACCTTTCTGCATAATTATCACAAGCAAACACCCACGTTGTGTCCGTACTTCTCCGCGTGCAAGTATTGACCCCATTCGCCCTCCTGACGCCACTAGATTCCATCTGACGCACCTGCTGACCTCACGTCGTCGGCCCGCGGATAGCTTCCTCGAGAAGTTTTACGCGCTATAAACTCCTCATTATTGTAGAAAAAACACACTAGTACTGATAATAGTGAAAATCGCTGCACTATGTACACCCTGTCCTACCTGTACACACGTGGGCCCCACGTAACCACCTGGCTATGGAAATTGGGCAATCCTTTATTTGATGCACCATGCATGTATATGTACATATGCGCAATCCCTTGCTCCAAAAAACTCCTGACATAATTTGCCCACCCCCTAGCCTGCTAGAGCATTCATGCTCAACAGCAACAACACTAGTAGATGCTCATTCCACCTGGATCCCACACAAAAACACTTGGCATTCCTTGCATCAAAAGCTTAATCAAACTTTCACCTGGTTCCCAAGGAAAACCTGTAGAGATGCCATTTATCAACCTCCCATCAAGAAAATCATCAATTACTTTGGCATAGACTTGCATGTGCAAATATATCTCCTTCTCCATAGCTGAGAGGTCTCCACTGATCATTTGTGTCATTAATTCCTGCTTCTTTGACAACTCAACCTTCGTTTGCATCAACCCTTCAATCACTTCATAAGTCCCTTCACTTTCATCTTCAACTTCATTCGCAAATGCGACTAAACCACACTCCTGGATTTCTTTATCCATCAAAAGAAATGCAACATCAGCATCCTCATCACTGCTGGTAGTGCTATCACTGTCCTCATCTGTCACCGTGGAAGAGTCTTCATCACTAGACTCATCCTCATCTTCATAGAGCTCCTCTAATCGTTTCCTTGTGTCCATATTATAAAGCTTCTTGGTACCTGTCTTTCCATAGAGGCTAATCGTACCATGTCGCCAATCTTGAACAGTTCCCACTGCACGTAACCACGGTCTGCCCAGTATAATAGGATATGCTCCCAACCCTGCTGGCATCACATGAAAATCAACCACTGCCTTTGCATCATATGCCTCCACTTCTAAGCTCTTTACAACACCCAAGCATTTTACTTTTTGATGGTTTGCCAATCTGATCCGAAACCCTGACACCCCAGCCACTGTGAGACCCATCTTCTCAACGCATGAGTGTGTTATGACGCATATTTGGGCTCCGCCATCCACATAACCTTGTCCCAAATTTTTCCTTTTATGCCACACATCTACTATTGGACAAATGTCTGGTAGCTCGTCCATTGCCAACACATTTACTGAACCTCTCTCTGGCTCTTTCTCCATTCGGTTAACCATCCTCTTCCACTGTCGCTTTAGCTTAGGCACCATCTCTATAAGCTGCCCAAAAGTAGCATCTGCCTTCCTGCTCATCAGATCCTCCCTCAAGTCATAGCTTAATTGCCCATCCCCTAGTGGAAAATCTGAAACATGAAACTTTCGACGAGCTCTCCTTTTCCTCTTGGCCTTGACATCCTCGTCTTCATGGCTCTTTCCTTTCTTCTTACTAGGACCTGGGGCACTTCTTCCTTCCTTTTCCTCTGTGGTCCTCTTCCCAATAGGCATCACTAATGTATCCTCTAGCTTTGATGCCTTCTCCAAGGTGACTACACTTAGCACTTTTGTCTTTCCCTTTTCCTCCTGGGTCAGTACACTGGTTCCTTCGTCTCCCTTAATCTCGATGCCATAATCATTTGACCTAGTTAGCACTTGTCTTGGCAATGGATACATGTCTCCCCCCATCCTTGGTGGCTTATCACATTGCGGGCTGATGTGGCCCAACTCTCCGCAATTATAACATGTGGATGTCTGCCTCCAAAACCTACTATTACTTTGTCCAGCACCATTCCTAGGTCTTTCTTCACCTCCTGGCTGATTTGCAAACCGCCCTCGACCTCGATTATTTCCCACTTGACCTAGCATGTTTAGGCTAAGATTCTTCATCAAATCAACCACTTGCCTCATGTCTTGCCTTAGGCCATCATCTTGCACTGCTGTAGTGACCACTGATGGCATAACCTGAGTAGTAACAGGAACCACTGGTTCGTGATGAACCCCTGACATGCGACCTTGTAAAGACTCTATAGGCTGAAATTCAGACCTCATTGGCAAAGACTCCACCCCTAACTGGCTCATTTTCCTCAGCTTCCACTCTTTGTTCCTTGCTACCTCTAGTGCATCCTCATATGTCCTAGGCTTCTTTAGCTCCACTCTCCAACGTATATTCTCCCAAAGACCAGCCAAGAACATGTCCTTCTTCATCATGTCAGGCGGGGGTACCTGTGGTGCTAAAGCCTTGCACATCCGCTCCGATGCCAATGAAAACTTTCATATATATGCATCTACTGGCTCACCTTCCTTTTGCACCAAAGCCTGTACTTCTTGCCACACTTTGTCAGGATCTTCTATCTTCACAAACTCCACTTCCAACCCATGTCGTAGATTGTCCCAACTCAACCTTACAGGTGGATCAGCCACACGCAACTCCTCTTCAAATGCTTTAGACCAAACTCGTGCATCACTCTTCAAACAAATTTGGAGAAGGCGTAACATCTGCGCAGGGTCATGAATTTGGTTGCTAATACAGGCAACCTCCATCTTTTCCAAAAATTCTTCCACATCTTCGTCACTTCTTCCATGAAACTCCGGATAAGAGAAAGCCATGGCTACCCAAATTATGATGCTTTGAGAACCCCTTCGAACACACGTGCAAGAACCCAAAACTTTTCACTACCCAATCCCAAGAAACTTCAATGGAGCTCAGCTTTAGATAAGGACAAACACATGCACATCAAATGAGTTTTCATAGTTAATCATCGGAATGACAACAGGCAAAGGACATTCCAGGATCTCTCTCAATCTTCTTGGCCCAAACATAAAGACTATGCGCTGCTGGAAAAAGATCTTCCTGGACACATGAACATTAATCTGAATTCTTTGAGTTAAATGAAAAGGAGTGAAATGAGGGCCATTTTGATCATCCATTAAAGCCAACCATGAAGCTCCCAAGAAGGCATACCTGACTCAACCTCTGATTTTGCCAAAATTTCAGCAGCATAACAGCATAAATGGCTCAAAATACCAAAAAACCAGCCATCATAACTTGGGAAAATTTTGATAGAGTTTCCCCAGAAGTAGAGCAATGAGAACCCAAAATATAGATTGTATCTGTATGCATAAATTGCCAACAATAGAACCCGAGCATCAAATAGGAATCACTAATACATAGCCTATGGCGAGGTCACGAAAAGGGTGCTCCAGCTACCTGTATCACCGAAAGGATCTCCACATTTGAGAATCCCCAAGCTCAATAAAAACCTCACGCTATCGACCCTCACACGAAGGCTAATGCAAATCGCATATAGTCAAGTCTCAGAAATGACTATCTTCCAGACCAAGTCTCAGAAATGGCTGGGACTGCCAAATACAACCAAGTATGGCTCCACAAATGCGTACAATGGCAGTTTCCACAAGTAACGTACAATCCAACAGACAATGCGCTCAAATAGGCGCCAAGTGATGCATTCCCACAACAACTGCAAGTGACATCACTGCTAGTATATCACTGTTCTCCAGCTACCTGTACCTGTGTGAATCACCTGTACCTGTACCTGTCCTTGTAACCTGTAACCTGTAATCTGCAACCTGTAATCCCGAAGCTCGAAGCAGAAGGTACTCGAAGAAGATCCTCCGTGGGGGCGCCAAAAGAATGTGAGCGGGATGAAAACACACACAGCGCCTCTATAACGACCCGACACACACTCTTGGGAAGATACACACACACACACTATGGGGCACCACTCGGCTTAGACAACACACCTGGCCGAGACAGGGAACACACCTCTGGAGTGAGAGGAGAGAGACTATCCACTTGCCCACTCCACACAGACACACACACACACACACACACCCAAAAAACTCAGCTCAAAATAGGAGAATTTCTGATGTTTAGATACAATTGAGCTTGGGCCAATACCAATGGGGCAAATAGCTCACACAATATGGGTAAAATAAGCCAGATACAATCACAAACTAGAGCAGAAACTTCGCTCATAGGAGAAACTTACACAGAAAAACAGCAAGAAAAGAGTGAGGAATTTGGCAAAATGGACAGTGCCATCGCGTCCGGAACGGCCCAAAACCCCAGTCTACAATGTCAAAGTGCTCAAATCCGACCTCGGATGAGCAGTTTACGGCCAAAACAGGCTCCAAAAACCCAAAAAACACACCTGCGGCTGTTCCTCCTCTCTTCTCCACGTTTTTTCTGGTCTTCTCTCTCTTTTTTCAGTTCCCACACTTAGCTTTATTACTTGGGCACCCTTGGCCTTTTAGATGACCTCAAACGGACCCCGAACAGGCCAAAAACTGACCTCGCAGTGCATAGTTGTCACCTGTTTGCATCATCCGCACACCTGGCACTCATTTCTTTTCAATAATGCATCCCGCCACCACGTGGAGTGGCCCCAAAAAGTGGTCCTCATGATGACCTTTCTGCATAATTATCACAAGCAAACACCCACGTTGTGTCCGTACTTCTCCGCGTGCAAGTATTGACCCCATTCGCCCTCCTGACGCCACTAGATTCCATCTGACGCACCTGCTGACCTCACGTCGTCGGCCCGCGGATAGCTTCCTCGAGAAGTTTTACGCGCTATAAACTCCTCATTATTGTAGAAAAAACACACTAGTACTGATAATAGTGAAAATCGCTGCACTATGTACACCCTGTCCTACCTGTACACACGTGGGCCCCACGTAACCACCTGGCTATGGAAATTGGGCAATCCTTTATTTGATGCACCATGCATGTATATGTACATATGCGCAATCCCTTGCTCCAAAAAACTCCTGACAACGTAAATTATGTTATATTAAAAACAAAGAACTAAACTAGCAGGGATTATAAGAACCTTAAAATTGATTTAGCACATAATTTTTCACATAACTCGGCAAGAGTTGGCATTCTCATCACTAAAGATGTGAGAGTTAACTTCCGGCCTTGACGCTGCCTCATCTCCATCCACATCTGACGACAGCAATTGGCCCTTTGGACCGTTCTTGCTCTTGTTACTAACTTTGAAGTTGCTATTGAATGACTAGAGGTTGTCTAGATGGTCATTGTGTCGGGGATGTAGTGACTCTTGCCGCCCTGAAGATCCACCTTCTTCCCTATCTTCTGAAGACATTTCACCAGTAATTTTGGATCGACGGAGCCCACCATGAGTGAAGGCAGCAATACCCTATATTCCATTGAGGGCTTTCTTCACCCGCTTCATGCAGGCATCGCAGTCTATGGAGACCTAAATCTAATCTAATATAACGTAAATCTAAATCTAGCGTAAATAAACGTAAATCTAATTAAAAATAAACCTAAATCTAATCTAATTTAACTTAAATAAACCTAAATCTAATTTAACGTAATTAAGTCTACATCTAACCTAATCTTTAACGTCTTTTAGGATAGTTTCCTACGACGTTATAACTCTCTTCTTCTTGCGTGTATGCGCGTGTGTGGATGTGTGTGCCAATAAAAGGAGATAAATGGTATAACCTTTCTATCACCCATGCCAAGTATGATAGATTAGTTATGCTATTTCCCTCTTGAATAATAGGTCTTGAGTTCAACTCCTCGTCGGCTAGATCTTTAGGTCTTTTAATTTTAATTAGTTTCCTACGACGTTAAATTAGTTTCTCTCTCTTTCTCTCTCAATGTGTGTGCGTTTTTTTGTTTATGCATGTTTTCTCTCTCTTTTCCTCTCTCAATGTGTGCGTTTTTTGTTTATGCATGTTCTCTCTCTCTTTTCCTCTCTCAATGTGTGCGTTTTTTGTTTATGCATGGTATCTCTCTCTTTTCCTCTCTCAATGTGTGTGTGCATTCTTTGTTTATGTATGTATGTGTGCGTTTTGTTTATGCTTGTACTCTCTCTCTCTCTCTGTCAAAAACACTATGTGTGTGTGTATGTGTGTGTGTGAGAGAGAGAGAGAGACAGGGAGAGAGAAAGAGGGGAAGGGAACATGAGAGTGAGGAGAGGGAAGGAGCATACCTAGCTCTCCTTCCTCTCCTCGCGCGTGTGTGTGTGTGTGTGTGTGTGGAGAAGAAAGAGAGAGAGAGAGAGAGAGAGAGAGAGAGAGAGAGGGAGAGCGTTACCTGCTCCTTGCTTGAGGGCGCCAAAAAACTCAGATCTGAGATCTGAGTTTTTGAGCGCTCTTTGTTATTCTTTTAGCCCAGTCGGCGTCGCTATGAGCATCGCAAAATTTACAAAGAAATTTGCGACGCTCATAGCGACGCCGGGAATTTTTTTTTGGAGCGTCGCTGTGTGAGCGTCGCTAATATGAATAGCCTCTTGTAGTGTGACCTTCATTCTGGCTACCATCAAATCCGCATTAAGGCCGAGGATATTGCAAAGACTACTTTTCGTACACGTTATGGGCATCATGAATTTACAGTTCTTGCTTTTGGTTTGACTAATGCACCAGCAACTTTCATGTGCTTAATGAATAATATTTTTCACCCGTATCTTGCTAACTTCATTCTGGTATTCTTGGATGATATTTTTGTGTATTCTAAGAATGAAGAAGATCATGCATTGCATTTAAAGAAAACATTTGAGGTTTTGCGTGAGCATAAATTGTATGCCAAAGCAAGTAACTGTTCTTTTGCAAAGGATCAGATTGTGTATTTGGGAAGAGTGATTTCTAGAGAGGGGATTCACATTGATCTTGACAAAGTTAAGACTATTGTGGAGTGGCCAACGCCTATGTCATTAAGGGATGTGATAAGCTTTATGGGTCTAGCACAATATGAGGGCGCACACATTAAAGATTTCTCTAAGATAGCAAGTCCTTTGACCGAATTGACCAAGAAAGACATGGGATATTTCTGTGGACTTCTAGCTGTGAGATTGCTTTTGAGACCTTGAAGGCTAAAATAGCGGAAAATTGTGTTTTAAAGGTTACTGAGATGGGCAAACCATTTGTCGTGTCCTGTGACACTAGTGGTGAACAATTAGGTTGTGTTTTGACACAAGAAGGAAGAGTGGTTGCATATGAATCTAGGAAATTAAGACGACATGAATTGAACTATGCAACATATGATCTAGAATTGCTTGCTGTTGTTCATGCATTGAAGCATTGACGTCATCTTTTGCTTGGTGTAAAATTTGAATTGCGTACTGATCATCAAAGCTTGAAGTATATTTTCACTCAGCCATTGTTAAATAACAGACAAAGAAGATGGATTGAATCGATAGTTGAGTATGACTTTGATTTGAAGTATTTGTGTGGAAAAGAAAATAAAGTTGTAGATGCATTGAGTCGTAGGCCCATGTGTAATTTGTTGATGGTTGTGCGGTCCAATTTGATTGATGAGATACATGCTGAAGTTAAAAATGATTCCTTTTATATGCCTATTTTGAAATTCTTACGTGAAAATATTGGTGAGATGTATGAGAACAGACATCACTTGTATAAGGAAAATCTGTATTATTATGACTGCTTGTGTATTCCTGTAAATTCTGCTTTTAAGAGTCAAATTCTGCATGAGTGTCATAATTCACCTTTTTCTGGTAATCCTGGATTGAATAAGACATATGAAAAGATTAAAAGTTCATTCTTTTGGCCGCATATGAAATTGGATGTTAAGAATTATGTGCGTGAATGCTTTCAAAGTCAACAAGTTAAGATTGAACATAAGAGGATGCCTGGTGACCTTCAACCCTTAGACATTCCTTTACAGAAGTGGGAGTCTATATCCATGGACTTTATCATTAGACTTCCTACTACTCGTGGAGGGTATGATTCGATCTTTGTGGTGGTAGATAGACTCACAAAACAAGCTCACTTCTTTCCTGTAAAAATAAATGATACTGCATTGACCATTATATGCTTGTTTGTGAAATAGATATTTTTTTTGCATGGCATGTCCGAGAGCATAGTGTCTAACAGAGATTCTAAGTTCACTTCTCATTTCTGGAGAGCGGCTTTTAACTTTATAGGCACCCAGTTACGCATGTCTATCGCTTTTCATTCTCAAACAGATGGAGAAACGGAGAGAGTGAATCGTATTTTAGAAGATATTTTACGAATGTATGTCAATGAAAAACAATCTAATTGGAATGAATATCTGCCTTTGGTTGAATTTGCATATAACAGTTCATATCATTCATCTATTAGGATGACTCCGTTTGAGGCAATGTATGGCTACAACTATCCCACACCTGTTAATTTCCTTAACTGGAGGAATAAGGTAGAACTATCACGTGAGATGCTTGAGAAAATGGATAACGAGTTGGCCAAAATCAGGGGGAATATTAGAGAAGCTCAAAAGAGGCATAAATTGTATTATGACAAGAAACATCGGGTTGTGGAGTATGAAACTGGTAATATGGTTTTCTTAAAGGTTATTCCCGAGAAGTCTCATTTCATTCTTGAAAAGGATAAGAGATTGTCTCCACGATTTGTTAGGCCATTTAAAATTTTGAAGTGCATTGGTTCATTAGCTTACAAAATTGGAATTGCCTTCTCATTTTAAAGTGTATCCTGTATTTCATGTGAGTTTATTGAAAAAGTATGTTTTTAATGTGCATCATGTTTTACAGAATAACTCTAAGTTGAAAGATGACAAGACATTGACTGTAGAACCAGACTTAGTGCTAGATAGGCGTGTTAAACATATGAGAAATAGAGACATTGTGGAAGTTTTGGTTAAGTGGCAGAACTATCTTGTAGAGAATGCATCATGGGTTGATCTTAGTGTTTTGCAAAGAGAATTTCCCTCCTTCCAACTCTGAGGACAGAGTTAATTTTGATAAGGGGAGAATGTAATAGGACTAATCTTTGAAGTTCTTAAAGTCGAAAAGAATGTAGTAGGGCATATCTTTCGTTTAGCATGATTTGAAAGATCGTTGAATAGTCTATTAAATAGAGCTTATATGAATGATTTTGAGATATTAAGAGAGAAGATATATTCTTTTTTAAATAATACACTAAAGACGTATTTGATAAAGATTAATGAATAATAGATAGTCTGTTTATGAATAGTAAAATTGAGATTTTTATTAATATCAATGTTTTATATTTATGTGTTTTAGCTTAAAATGCATGGGTAGGCTTAAAATAAGTTGAAAAAGTAGTGGAGATCCAAAAATAGAGGTTTTAGGAGTCACGATCTAAAAATTGCGTTTTCAGCCAAAGAAAGACGTTTTTCGCAATTTTGTCCGCGTACTCCTGTAGGCCAAACCTATTCCCGTCGTTTTGAGTACCTTGATTGCTCTGTTCTAAGTTCGTTTGTAAAAGTTATGATGAAAACAAACAGAAGGCAGCAGCAGGGTAGTATACACAGGGACAGGCAAACATACAACATCATACAGCTCTCCCTGCTACAACCAAGAAGTGGATTTGTTTCTTTATGGTAGACTATTGCAATTGAGATTATGAAGGTACATAATTATGTTTGTTTACTTTGATTATCATGTTGAATTGGTTGCACGAGTATGTTCTTTTGGCTATTTTGTAGGCGATGCAAAAATCAATGTATGAAACAAGATCTGTGCAAAGTGTCATGATAAAAATCTTACCTTCACGGATTGCTTAGCGATCACGTTCTTATCTTATTCTCGCAGGTATACTTGGTGCAAAAATCGAGTTGACTGAACGCCTAAAAAGCGACTATTTTGAGAAGTCGCAGGCTTTTGGAGGAAAAGAAGGATAAAAGCACGACGAGTGGTGCGTTTGGGGATCATTCACACATCTCCTCTTCTATGAGTGCGAGTGCGAGTGCGAGTGAGACGCTGCATGCAAGCTAACTGAAGCTCAGGGGTGGTCGGGAGGTTCGAGCTCCGTACAATGGAGTGCGCCCATATATTTTATTGCTCCTCTGTTGTATCAAAATTCTATCAATACAAAGATCTCTTTCTCTATCTTTTGCTGTCTATCTCTAGTATTCTGTTTTTGTGACAGTGTTAAAACGATTGAAGAAATAAAATGAAAAGAAAGAATCAAAGAAACATTACACTTCTACTACTAACGTCTTCAGAATGCTAGAACATATTGGTTCCAACCAACAAACTCTGGAGGCATCATCGACTTGCACTCTGAATCCCAATGTGTAGCCAAAAAGCAATCTACCCGTGCATCATCATCAAAGCGTCATTTTGACGTGGAAAAGGTGTCTATGAGTCAAACTTCATTGCAAGAAAGCTTACATAATGGTATACTCAATGATGAACAACTCGATATTGCTGAAGCGATTTACTTTTCAGTGCTATGATGATGGTGGACAATGAGCATTGGAAGAAAATTGGTGAGTTTGGATCAAGGTTTTCACCGTCCACGTACCATGCTATGTGAAATGATCTATTGGAGAAACTCTATGTTCAAGTGTAGAACGTGTGCAAAGGGTAGTTCTTAGCAATATAGACCTTTCTATAGATTTACCATAGTTAGCGACGACTGGTCCAATGTACAAAGAAAACCACTAATTAGTTTAATGATTGTTTCATTTGGAGGTGAAACATTTGTTCGAGTTGTGGATTCACATGGTTCCATTAAGTTTGGGGTTTATATTGCTGATATAATTGCCTCTATGATAGAGGAAGTGGGTGCTAAACATGTAGTCCAAATTGTAAGGGACGATGCAAAGAATTGCAAGAATGCCGGCAAAAGCTTGAAGCGATACCCGCATGTTTTTCCTTCCAGGTGCAATACACATGGTTTGAATCTTGTGATAAAATATTGATATAAAAGTGACGATACCAAGTGGTTTGCCTCTATTGTTGATGCTATGCTAAAAAGACAGAGAGTATTATAATTTTTTTGACCTCGCATGTCAGTAATATTAAAACTACCTACAGAGACTAGATTTTTCACTCACTTCTACACTTTTGCGTTTCTTCTTCAAACCAAAGATTCAGTCATAGCTACATTTACATGTATGGCATTTCATGATTGGGAGAGCAAGCAAAACGTAACAGTGAAAGAAAAAATCAAAGTCTTAAGGGCAGCGTTTACGAAAAAAACTTGGTGGAGTAGTGTCATGGTCCATGGATGCATATCGTGTAATGATGCCTATTATGTATGCCATAGACAATCTTGAGTAGAGGGCACCCAATCTTGGAAAAGTATGAATGCAATGGTGGACAAGGATTTTGGAGTGTCTTGAAAAATTAGAGCAGTCGGTGGTGGAAAAACATTGCCAGGTTCCATTCTCTCGTTGCAAAATTAAAGTCCCCTTGAAGTACTTTCATGCTAGATGGATTAGAGCACATACACCATTACACATTGCTACTTACATGCTTTACCTTGAATATTGGAATATGGAATTCATGTCCAATGTTGAAGTGGTTCATGAATTTTACACAGTGGTAAACACTTTCTATGCCAATGTTGATGATTGTATAAGAGGCATAAAAGAAATCTCCTTTTTCGGTT
The DNA here is from genome assembly GCF_014529385.1 of Adiantum capillus-veneris. Taxonomy (NCBI): domain Eukaryota; kingdom Viridiplantae; phylum Streptophyta; class Polypodiopsida; order Polypodiales; family Pteridaceae; genus Adiantum; species Adiantum capillus-veneris. Next base: position 71,737,753 of record NC_140941.1, read on the forward strand.
GAAAGAAGGTCTAATTTCAAACTCTCTCATTCAACAAATGGCAAGCAAGCAGCTTGCATGGAAATGGTAGATGATGAATGGTTAAGAATACTATGCTCTCGGGGGGTTCAGTGTTCAATACACCCTTATATAACTATGCGTACACTAGGAGTTTCCCTCTTGCACCCTGGTGGTTTGTATTCGTTGGCCATGCCAAGTATGGTATATAGGCCTTCATTAGTTGCTACACTGCACAATGCGCATATGGATATATTTTGCATTTGCCTCACCAAGAATATAAGATGATAATAGTGTCCACATGGCACCATATAATGGCCGCTCCAATCGTCAAACACTTTGTAGCATAGGGATAGTGGAGGAACTTCTAGCCACATTTGAAACACCCACAATCTCAGGATGCATTAAAAAGTGGGACTGTAACTGCCTTGGCGTATAGAAATTAATGTTAGGAAATAAGACGCAGCTAAATAGATAATTGAGTAGATTACTTAATGGAGAGAGACAGATTTACATACACGAGATTATAGAGTAGAGAGAGAGAGAGAGAGAGAGAGAGAGTACACACGATATACGTGGTTCACCCAATGTGCGCTATGTCCACGGGAAAGCAGCCACTCAATGGCTTTAGTACTTCAAAACAAGAACTAGTTTACGAAGGGATTATACCCTTAATGGAGCTCCCGCTTTGCTTCACTCTCACCACCTCACACTCACCTTGTTGCATCAACTTCACACTATGAAATGTGTGTAGAAATGGCCTCCTTTTATAGGCCAAAAGGGCTGCCCTCTCTCATGAGAGGCAGCCAGGTGTAGCCGCCCTTGTGTAGATAAGTCCAAATCGGACCCTCTAATCCGCCCATGTGTGGACGCCCTTGAGAAGACAAGTCCGCTTATGAATTCGGCCATCGACCACCGGCCATCAGCCATTGACTACCGGCCACCGGCCAACCGACGGTTGTTTTCCGACCACTTTTTGGCCGCCGTCCGGCGATAAGAAATATTCCAGCGAGGGAAAAAAAAAGGTCTCTAGGGATTCCGCCCCCGAGGCCCCTAAAGTTGCCCCTAATTTTTTGCCGTGAAAATTTTGGTTTCTAGCGAGTGATTTTCCTTCACGCACGATGGCTTCTCCTCATAATGGGGGCCTTACAAATGTGCGCTTTTACCACAGAAAATTACAAGGGTAAATCAGGCTCCATACTCAACAATCTCCCACTTGGAGACTGATCTCCAAACTAAACTTGTGACTGCTTTCCATTCTGGCTTCTTATCCTTGAATGCCGATTGAAGATGAACAAAAGCTCAACTTCTCCTTGTGGACCACCTTTGTAAACATGTCTGCAGGATTTTCACTTGTATGCACCTTTCCTAGCTTTAGCTGTCCCTCTTCCAAAAGAGTGCATATGAAGTGATATCTCACCTCAATGTGCTTTGTCCTTGAATGAAAGGCTGAGTTCTTCGCAAGATGGATAGCGCTTTGGCTATCACTGTAGAAGAAACAATTGTCTTGTTTGAATCCAAGCTCTTCGAAGAATCTGTGAAGCCACAGAATTTCTTTGCTTGCCTCCGTCATTGCTCCATACTCAGCTTCCGTGGTAGAAAGTGAAACCACTTTCTGTAGCTTTGAAGCCTAGCTTACTGCTGTGCCTCCAACCATGAACACATAGTCAGTAGTGCTTCTTTGAGTATCTTTGTAACCTGCCATATCTGCATCATCATACCCTTCTAGAAAAATATCAGTTTCTCCAAAATACAAAGCATTTGTTGTTGTCCCTTTTAGATACCTAAGTATCCATTTCACAGCTTGTCAATGCTCTTTACCTGGGTTGTCCATGAACCTACTCACAACTCCCACTGCATGTGCAATGTCTGGCCTTGTCGAGACCATAGCATACATTAGACAACCTACCATTGCAGCATATGGAACTTTAGACATATAGGCTATCTCCTCTTGTGTCTTTGGACACATATCCTTTGTTAGTTTAAAATGACCAGCCAAAGGTGTAGAAACTGGTTTTGCATTTTGCATTGCAAACCTTTCTAGTACCTTCTCGATGTAATCTTCTTGAGATAGCTTTATTGTCTTCTTCGTCCTGTCCCTTGATATTTTCATACCAAGTATCCTCTTTGCAGCACCTAAATCTTTCATTGAGAAAGATTTAGAGAGATCCTCTTTTAGGTCTTTGATGTCCTGCATGTTAGTACTTGTAATCAACATGTCATCAACATACAACATTAGGATGATGAATTTCCCATCTCCCAAATTCTTCGTGTAGATGCAGTGATCCGAGTTGCATCTTGTGAATCCATGATCCAACATCCATCGATCAGACTTCAAGTACCATTGTCTTGATGCATATGCTTGCTTTAAACCATACAAGATCTTCTTTAATCTGCAAACCATTTTCTCCTTACCTTTTACTTCATACCCCTTTGGTTGAAGCATGTAGATTTCCTCCTCTAAGTCACCGTGAGGGAATGCCGTATTTATATCCATTTACTCGAGATTTAGATCATGAGCAGCCAAAAGGCTTAAGACAAGCCTAATTGAGTTCATTTTTACAACAGGAGAAAATATTTCATTGAAGTCAATACCCTTCTTTTGAGAAAACCCTTTTACCACAAGCCTAGACTTGTACCTTTTCTTCCCACCTTCTTCTTCCTTCAGCTTGTACACCCATTTGTTTTGAAGTGCCCGCTTACCTTTAGGCAGCTCAACCAACTCCCATGTTTGGTTGCGATGTAGTGAGTCCATCTCCACTTGCATGCTCTTCGTCCATTCTTCTTTGGATTCATGTTGCATAGCTTCTTCGTATAATTCTCGCTCTCCAGAATCTAAGATCAAGAGATGGTTGAAGGAAGGAACAAACCTTTCTGGAGGTCTACTTGCTCTTGTAGATCTTCGGGGAATAGGTTGAGGCTCCTCATAAGGTTGACGTTGTTGCACATTGTCACCGTTTGCAGTCCTTGAGTCTTCACCGTCCTCAAGCTCCATGTACTCATCACCTGTTTCTTTTGTTTGATTTCTTTCCAAGTAATCTTTGTATATATTTTTTTTGTTAAAAATTACATCCCTACTCCTTAAGATTTTACCATCTTCAGGATTCCATAGGCGATACCCAAAGTCACCTTCTCCATAGCCAATGAAGAAACACTTTTTGGACTTTGCATCTAGCTTTGATCTTAGGCTTCTATCTATGTGCATGAAAGCCTCACACCCAAACACTTAAATAAATGCATAATTCACCGTTTAACGTGTCCATGCCTCTTCTGGAACTCCCCCATCCAGTGCCGTTGAGGGTGACCGATTGATTAAGTACACAGACATACTTACAGCTTCCACCCAAAGCTCAAGCGGTAGGTTTGCATGTAGCCGCATGATTCGTGCTCGCTCCATGATTGTCCAGTTCATCCTTTTCGAAATCCCATTTTGTTGAGGTGTTCTTGGGGTTGTCCTTTGCCTCCGAATACCATTGCTAGCACAAAAGCTTTCAAAAGCTTGGCTGCAATATTCGCCTCCATTGTCGGATCTGAGGCATTTAACCTTGGTACCTGTTTCATTCTCCACAAAGGCTTTCCACCTTTGAAATATGGAAAATACATCGGACTTATTCTTCATGATATAAACCCATGTTTTTCTAGTCGCATCATCTATGAATGTTACATAGTACAATGAGCCACCAAGTAATGGTGTACTTGCAGTACCCCAAACATTAGAATGAACCAACTCAAGTTTTTTTTTTTTTCTTTCATTTCCTAATTTTTGAAATTTCACCCTCTTTTGTTTACCATAAACACAATCTTCGCAGAACTCTAAGTCCACTTCCTTCAAACCTGGTAGAAGCTTCTTTGTTTGAAGAATTTGCATTCCTTTGGCACTCATATGCCCAAGCCGGTAGTGCCACACCGCACTGTCAACCTCTGTAGTTGCTGCACAAGCTAAAGGTTGCGTGCTAATAGTACACAAGTAATGTGTATCGACTTTTTCTCCCTTGGCAACCACAAAAGATTCCTTTGAGATCTTCCACCGTTTGTTTCCGAATGCAATGTTGTGACCTTCACCGTCCAATTGTCTTGTAGAGATCAAATTTTTGCGAAGAGAAGGAACATGGCTAACATCTTTAAGCTTCCACTCATTTCCATTAGAAGTTTTGACAGAAACTGTACCTTTGCTGACAATGTCACAAGCTTCATCATCTCCCAAGTATACATACCCAAAATTACCTTTGCTGTAATCTTGGAAATGTTTCTTGTGTGGTGTCGCATGGAATGAAGCCCCAGAATCTACTATCCAGGAATTAGACACATTGTCTAATGAGAGAATTAGAGCATCTTGCTCTACTTTACTTGCCACATTGGCCTCTGATGTTGGCTTGTTGTCTTGCGACTCTGTCTCCTTCTTCTTCTTGTTGGAGCTATATATACCAACCCGTGTGCTACATATAGCTAGGAGTCCCCACTATATAAGTGTACTCACTGTGTGCACTCCACACACTTTGGGGATTGCATATGATGGTGTCGTCTCTCTCTCGCTCTCTCTCTCTCTCTCTCAACATGGTATCAGAGCCATCTTTCCAAGACAAGGTTTGTTTTGCAAGACATCTAAGGAGAGGCTGGATGTTCGATGATGTGGTGCGCAACACAGGGCTTCCAAGGTAGAATTTTGACCAAGGAAAGGGTCGATGACTGTGACGAAGCTTTGGGACACATCAATCATCATGCAATCATCGCAACACAGATCATCAAAGATAAGTCATGCTTTTCTTGTTCGTTCTAAAAGTTCTTTGCCGGTGAGTGTGACGAAGCTTTGCGACAAAACAAAGGCAGTTCTACGTGAATCTGCCTTGCTTTCAGACGCTCGTAATAGCTAGCTGGTGGTTATGCTTGCTTGTTTTTCTTAAAATAACGCGTTGTTTTTCTTAAATATGGGGCGATCTGCTCGAGGCAGCTCTACGTCAATATTTTGCCCTGCTTTTAGATGCTCATAATGTTCATAATGTTTTGGTAGACCTGCTGCAGAGGTTGACGTGGCTTACAAGTAGAAATCTTACGCAAGCATAGAGAAGCAAGTAGGTGCATAAAATTGCGACAGGGTTGACGTTTCAGTAGAGAGAGCGAGAGAGAGTGAGAGAGTAGAGAGAAAGAGAAACAACTTGAGTTGGAGCACGCAAGCTGAAGCACACAAGCATGGATCAATTGAAGCGGTGGAGGTGTAAGATGGTAAAGCAGACCCGGATTTAGGCAGCTCTACACAAAACGAGCGTATATTAGACACAGAGAGGATCTCTCTCTCTCTCTCCACACAAACAAACCAAGGTGGAGACGCAGATCGTTGCTGTGAGTGAAAAATCTTGTTACGCGTTTGACGATGGCTACCATGGGCACCAGCAACATGCAGGAAAAACTATTAGCACTCTAGTGTCTAGGAAGCGTGATGATTACGTAGTGCAGTCTGTTATAATATCTATTGTAGGTCTAGCCTATGCTTGATGCTAGTTCATGGACACTTGAAGCAATTATATTAGGACTAATGCATAGCAATGGCAAAGACCACCTGATTTGTGTCTTGTGAAGCCCGTGCCTCACGACGGCGACAAGCCCCATGTGCCCCTATTTTTGACAGTTGGCAGTAACGAGCAAAGGTACGACGGTACACCGGCTGAGGAAGGTAATTAGAATGCTGCTATGTCATGTCGTGTCAGTAACGAGAAAAGGTACGACGGTACATCGGCTGAGGAAGGTAATTAGAGTGCTGCCATGTCATGTCGTGTATGCGTCCGGTTATTTTTGTTGCCATAATTTGAATGTACTAATCTGCCTACTATATTTAGGGTGATAAATAAGCTCGACGTCCAAAGCGAGCACTGTCATAGCAGTTCAAGAATAGCGTCTTAGGTGTTTTTGCTCGCTTTATTTATAAGTGCTTTGCCATGTTTAGCACTACCCTTCATGTTCGCCAAAGAAAAAGAATTTGTTTACTAAGCTTCATTTATTTCATTGCTTTGGGATGCTCATATTAAATAAGAGGTCATACAGGGATGGTGGTCGTCTATTGCATGGCATCAAACGATGATAAGGTTTAAGAGCACAAAAGCATGTCGCTTTATGTTGGTATTCATCCATGCCTATCACAACTGACTGTTACACGTTTTTATTTATTTATTATGATCATATATGGTGTAGTCATGGCGTGCCTGCTTGTCACCCCCTGCAGACCACCATAAAACAATTTCAAATTTACACTTGTTTTCATAAGTGATTGTACTGATTATTTTAGATGCACGATGAAGTTACATGATGTGTCTTCATCCACGGTTCAAGAGATGACAAGATTTACCAAGCCATTATCTATTGACTAGTCATTTTCTTGAGGTTTTGCAGATTTTGCACAAAACTAGCGTCTCTGATGCCATGGTACGTAAAGCCATGATGATTGCTATTTCGAAGTTTTTTCTGAGCGTCTCTAATACCATACTGAATACTCTGATTCCAAGGTACGCAAAGCTATGATGATGATTATATTACTATTTCAATATTTTTATTTGTTGAAAGCGTCTCTGATGCCATGGTATCTAAATCCATGATGATTATTCTTATTTCAAATTTTTGTGAGCGTCTCTAATGCCATGGTCAGAATCATGATGCCATGGTACATAAAGCCATGATGAAAAAAAAATTAAAAAAAATGTTCCGCAATTTGTTAAAAGCGTCATTAATGCCATGGCAAGAACCATGATGCCATGGAACGTGAAGCCATGATGACCATAACTATTCCACAATTTTTATATAGATATATATTTTTTGGAAAACGTCTCTAATGTCATGGTACGTGAAGCCATGATGATGGTTACTATTACATAAATTTTCTTAGATTCGTTGAAAGCGTCTCTACTGTCATGGTGAGGTACATGATGCCATCGTACGTGTCCCCATCATGTTTATTTTGTGTCAACATTGTTTATATGTGTGCACATATGATTACATCGACATTATGTTTGTTTATCTGTTGTCTCTAGAGCGGCGTCGCGAACCGTCTCTAAGGACAATGTGGAGTGATTATTTCTAACCTTCACATCTTGATATGTTTCTTGAGTTGATGTTGTTTACAGGATAAAAATCACATCAAGCAGCATGTACAGGTGCTCAAAGATATTGAAGTTGCTCAAAGATATTGAAGAATTTGCATCATCGAATTGTATATATAGGTTTATTAAACTTCCAAAGATGCTTAAATCACACATTGTATATTATGGAGTGATGTGGCTCCTGAAAAATGTATTTTGTAAACTTTGATAATTATTAATATAACAGTGCATGTATATGGTGCTGTGGGTTTTTCCGTTGTACCCCCAAGGGTTTTTTCATCCACAGTTAGGGACTCCTATTTGAGTGGGGGTGTTGGAGCTATATATACCAACCCCTGTGCTACATATAGCTAGGAGTCCCCACTATATAAGTGTACTCAGTGTGTGCACTCCACACACTTTGGGGATTGCATATGATGGTGTCGTCTCTCTCTCTCGCTCTCTCTCTCTCTCTCAACACTTCTTGGACCAGCAATCCTTCTTGACGTGGCCCTTCTTGCCGCAGTTCCAACATTCAAGAACTGACTTTGTGTGTGACTTGCTCCGCCTTGAGGGATCACAACCCTTTTGGTTTTTGAACCTCTCCGTAGGCCTTCCTCTTGTTTCCACTGACAGTGCAGCACTTGATGATTCTCCTGTGCTTCTCCTTCGTATTTCCTCGCTTAGGAGAACACCCACAACATCATCAAACTTAAGAGTATTTGTGCCAGAAATAGAATTACTTACAGCCCCATCACAAGGCTGTCCCAACTATCCGGTAGAGATGATAGTATAAGGAGAGCTTGCACTTCATCATCAAAATTGATTTTCACCGATCGAAGTTGAATTATGTTTGTGTTAAAGTCATTTAGGTGTTCTGCCAACTGAACCATTCTCTGCCATCTTTAGATTGAACAAGCGCTTCATAAGAAATACCTTATTGGATGCTGATGGTTTCTCGTAGAAACTTCGTCAAGTGACATTATCAAGTCCTCGGTGGTCTTCATCTCCGAAACATTGAAGGCCACCGTTGATGCCAAGCTTAACCGGATTGTTCCCAGTGCATTTTGATCAAGGACAATCCATGCTTCATCTGCCATTGTTGCGGGCTTCTTCGCAAGACCGCCTAGTGGCAAATAGAGGTCCTTCTGGTAGAGATAGTCTTCAATCTTCATCTTCCAATTTTGGTAGTTTTTTCCGTTGAACTTATCAATCTTGAGCTTCCCTTCCTCCACTATAACTCCCACTCAATTCAAGGAATCCTTTCCTTGAGATAACTTAGCTACGAGCAAACCTTGCTCTGATACTAGTTGTTAGGAAATAAGACGTAGCTAAATAGGTAATTGAGTAGATAACTTAATGGAGAGACAGATTTACATACACGAGATTATAGAGTAGAGAGAGAGAGAGAGAGAGTACACACGATATACGTGGTTCACCCAATCTGGGCTACGTCCGCGGGAAAGCAGCCACTCAATGGCTTTAGTACTTCAAAACAAGAAGTAGTTTACAAAGGGATTATACCCTTAATGGAGCTCCCACCTTGCTTCACTCTCACCACCTCACACTCACCTTGTTGCATCAACTTCACACTATGAAATGTGTGTAGAAATGGCCTCCTTTTATATGCCAAAAGGGCTGCCCTCTCTCACGAGAGGCAGCCATATGTAGATAAGTACAAATCGGACCCTCTAATCCGCCCATGTGTGGCCGCCCTTGAGAAGACAAGTCCGCTTTTGAATTCGGCCACCGGCCACCGGCCAATGACTTCCGACCAATGGCCACCGGCCATTGACTACCGGCCACCGGCCAACTGACGGTTGTTTTCCGACCACTTTCCGGCCGTCGTCCGACCATAATATTCCGGCGATAAGAAATATTACGGCGAGGGAAAAAAAAAGGTCTCGGGGGCTTCCGCCCCCAAGGCCCCTAAAGTTGCCCCTGAGTTTTTGCCGTGAAAATTTTGGTTTCCAGCGAGTGATTTTCCTTCATGCACGATGGCTTCTCCTCATAATGGGGGCCTTACAAATGTGTGCTTTTACCACAGAAAATTACAAGGGTAAATCAGGCTCCATACTCAACAATTAAATGTTAAGAAAGACCGTGCACATCTTGACTAAGCTTTGTTAAGTTGCACTTCAACTCTTGTGGTGGTCAAGGGAGGGGTCTCTGCTTGCGATAGTCTAAATGCTTCTTGCTCTTTCTTCGCAAGATTTGCTCCCATGCTTTCCTTAACCTTGCTAAACTCCATTCCAATTGCGTCCACGATAAGAGCAAGCTCTTGTCTTGTGAATGTCACTATCTCCTAACAAATATCTTGGTTGCTAACGGTGGCATCTCTAGATGCAAATTCCACTGGCCTATCCGCTATGAGAGATCGTGGTGTTTACTGCAGGCCATTACCGCAAAACAAGAGAGAGGAATTCAAAATGAGGAGAGAGAATCCTTTTGATGCTGAAGCGGCACTTTACCGCAATTATTAACGCGTAAATCTCCGCGATTATTGCCGCTCACATTACCGCTAAGACAGGCTCGACTCCCTTCCCCCTCCCTCTCCCGCAGGTTTCCATTTAAATCCAATACAACTCCTACACTCTCCAGAATGCTTGCTCACTTCACTTAATCTCTCTTTCACTCTAAAAATTCTATACATAAATCATTGAACTCACAACAAAACCATTACAAATACTATTCATAAGCACATAACGAAACATTTGCAAATTAATCATATACTACACCAAATGAAAGAATGGAGAGTTTTATTAATTCTCATCTTGTATAAGATCTCTACAAGCACTAGGATCCATATTTAGACCCATAGTATTCAAATCAATAAGCAAATTTAGAGATTCTTCCTCCTCTCCATCACCTCCTGTAGAATCATCATCGCTTTCTCCCTCTTCCTCCTCCTCAAGATGACTATTTGCAAGGCTTGGCTGACCTTCTTCAACTTCTACTACATCTTCCTCTGCATCTTGTGGTGATGGTATGATGGGATCAATTACTAGCTCAATGTCCGTCTCTGCAAAGATAGATCTACCCCGCGGCATGACTAGAATGACATACCAAAGTCTTAATTCTTTGATATATACATGGCACATAAAAGACCTGTACTTCACACACTAAGAATAAGCTGATATACATAACTTAAATTTTTAATTTAAGTTAATTGCACATAGCCTAAATTACCTGCTCGCAGATCTTTTGACCTCACCCGCAAACCATCGACACTCAAAGAGGAATTTGTGAAAAGATCTGAAATCCACTTTGATTATTCTCTCTATAGTACCACAATATCTGACCTCATTTGTTGTTGTGTCAAAGTTTCCCATCACGCCACAATCATTAGTGGTCCAACGCTCATCTATCTTGTGGGTGCGAAAATGTTGGCCTTCGGACCAAATGGAGTTGAAAATGAGACCCTACAATCACAATGCATAAGAGGTTACATCACATTTCATTAAGTGATTTGCATACATGCATACATGCATACATAACATATACACACTCACCTTGCGCAAGCATTCTCGCGCATACTCCCATTCTTTAGGGCTTATTGGTTCTCCTTGTGCTTTGGCATTGGTCATGGCATTATGGATCCACTCTACTTGAATCAAGTCAGGATATTTTGCAAGCTCTTTAGGAAAAGGAGGTGCACGTCTACCTCCATGGGACCTCTTCTATGCATCTCTATCCCTTTCTCTAGCCGCGCGGGCTTCCAAGTACATATTGACCCATTTGGTCATGATAGTGGCATTGAGTAAAGAGTAGTTGTTGACTATGGCATGAAACTCTCTATCCATGACCAAGAGTGAGCCTTTTCCACTGGGAATGGCTGAGTGCTTCCTAGGATCCTCTTCTTCACTCCACAGACGAGGCAATGATGGATCCACTGTGATGAGATACTGTGAGACATACATAAATTCCTCTTGCTCGCCTGAAAACATTAAAACCACATATTTTTATTATTAACTCCATAGTGTATAAATGCTCTCTATATTGTATTTATTTTGCATACCTCCAGTTGTGACCTCAATCTAACAAAATCCTTTAAAGTCTTCAAGAATCTCTCCAAGAAGAACATCCATCTAGAGTGAACCACCCCACAAATGGCAATCTTTTCAACAAGGTGAAGCAATAGGTGTATTTGGCTAACAAGGATTGTACGTGGGAATGCATCCTCAATAGCACACACTGCCTCTAGTGCTAGCTCATGGGCTACTTGTATGGCTTCTACTTCTATCTCCTTGGAGCTCACAAATCTACAGGGCAAACGTTCTATAGTAGATGAAAAAAAATTCCAAAGTTCATGCATGCACAACATGATATAGTACTTGAAAAAAACCCATTACCTCACAATCTCACCCACTTTGAATATTGCAGCCTTCACCTTAGTGTCCCCATAACCACTTATAGTTATGGGAAGTACAAACTACAAGCAATAAAACATCTTAGTGAATGTCAACCTATATATAAGGACACATAGACAAAACAAACTGTTCTACTCTTACCTGAAGGATTTTATGCCAATCATGGGATTTCAATCCATACAATTGAGTGGAGCCACCCTTTTTGGTTTTTGTGAAAGCACCTTTGACTGACCGCATATATCCCATTGGAGTTCTGATGGATGCAATAACTTGCTTTGTCCGCTCTTGGTCTGCCTTTGACATTATCCACGGTGCTTTTGGGAGAATCATCTTTCCCCGCTCCCCCATGCGGGGCGTGGCTGAAGGGGGGACACGTCTAATGGCTCTTAAATCTTCCCTAGCACCCAATGAATCCTTCTTGCCAATTATGTGATCCCACATAGCTTGCCCAACATTTTTGAATACATGCATAGGGTCCAATAAGTGCTGAATTTTCAACGAAGCCCAATAGGGGAGCGACAAGAAGATTGAGTACCTCGATATACCCTTTGGCAACCCATTGGGAGGCGGTGAGGTACAATGATGCTCCTCCCAATGCTTCGCCCAATCAGCCATGTTCCAATGGAACAGCTGCACTCCATTGATAGGGGGAGCATATCTACGATGTGAAGGAGGGAGGAAACGATGGTTGTTGGGATAGATCGCCTTCCCAAGAAGAGGAGGTCTCTCTGTCACAAGGGAAGGGCCACAAGTGGGACACGCACTATGTCCAGATGTTGCCAATCCTGCCAAGAGATAAAAAACGTTACACATGAGATGATAAACCTAAAGCAAAGAGTACAATTAACATGTGCATACTTACCAGATACCTCTCCAAATCCTGGGTAATCATGCATGGTCCACATGAGGATGCACTTGATGACGGCTTTGCGGTCTCGTGGTGGCCGTGAAATGTCAATGACATCTATACCTCTCCATAGTTCTTGAAGCTTCTCAATAAGAGGCTGCAGATATACATCCATGTTTTTTACCTTGTGCTTTCCTGGAATGAGAAGTGATAGTAAAATGTTTCCCTTTTTTGTTGCCTCCCAAGGCGGAATATTGTAGTTTACAACAACCACCGGCCAAGTGCTCCATGAAGTAGAGCGGTGCCCAAATGGATTCACTCCATCACTAGCTAACCCAATCCTCAAGTGACGAGGCTCATCCCTGAACTCTGGCCATGTGTCCTCTATGTGCTTCCATGCTGGTGAGTCAGCTAGCACTCTCATAATACCATCTGTGGAGAAATTTTTTGCATGCCAACTCAAAAGCTCGCTCGTACCCTTCGATCTAAACATGTGTTGGATGCGAGGGATGAGTGGAAAATGCCTCAAAACTTTACGTGGAATTCTGTTGCTCTGCATTCCTTCTTTGAACCTAGGCTCCCCGCACGATGGACATGTGTCACAATCGGCATGTTCATTACGAAAGAGCACACAATCGTTCACACAAGCATGAATGTGATCATAATCCATCCCTAATGCAGTCACCACTTCGCAGGCTTTTCGTCTGTTCTCTGGCATGTGATTGCCAGTTGGAAACATCTTTCCTAGAAATCTATCGCAAGAAAAAAGTACATTAGAAGCTAATTTATGCACTCCACAAGCATCCTTCACAATCTGTATACATACCTCAAAAGTGCGTCGACACTAGCATTGCTCCATCCAAACATCGCATGAAGGTTAAGGACTTCGAGAGATGGCCTTAAAATGGAGTAAGAGCATCTATCATATAGTGCGGTGTGTGCCGAATCGAGTAGCTCACTACTCGTTCGCTCGGAAGCTTCTTCGCATGCACACTCTGGTTCATGCTCCTCCTCTCGTGCAAAGAGATCCTCAACCATTCTATGCAAATGGTTGTCTTCCACTATAAGAGGTTGTGTGCTCTTGTGACGCTGTTAGCGTCGGAAATACACTGGGTTTTTATAACCCCCGGCGTCGCTAAAACCGTCGCTAATAGCATCGCTACGAGAGCGTCGCTATATGCGACACTATATTCGTCGCTATATGCGTCGCTATACAGAGACGCTCATAGCGACGCATATAGCGACGTTTACACAGAAGTCTATAGCGACGCTCCAGAGCCATAAACAGCGACGGTTATAGCGACGCCCGAGAGAATTTTTTTTTGGTGACAGGGCATTGAATGCCGTGCCACCCATCAACCATATTGTACTTGATTCACTTTTTAAAAAAAGTGCAAGGGTAGATAATACACCCGAAATAGTCACCCACAAGACGCATTGTTTGCAAAATTGACAAGCGCAAAATTAACAATTGTACACATCATAGGCAAAATGAATTGATTGGCAAATGTAATAATGACAATTGTACAACATCATAGGCATAAAGAATTGATTGGCAAAATGAACTGCGGTGAAAAATGTAATAATATACATGGTTCAAAAAGACGTATAAAATCCGTCTCATGATACATAAGCTATGAGAAACCCTAAACTAATGCTATCTAGCTACGGCTAAACTGACGTCGTCTAGTCAGACGTCTCATCGCATCCAAGCGGCGTATCTGTCGGATTCTGCAAAAAAAGACAATAAGACAGCTTTCAGTAAGTATAAACATATAACGACATTTATAAAACAATACAAAAAATAGAAAAGAGTACACCCTAATACTAACCATGCCACCGCGAGAACTGGGAATGTCCATCAGGGCGTTTAAGCCCTTCGTGCCTGCGTACTCGCGCTCGTACGGTGTGGGATCACATCCTCTCATCGACCACTGTCAAAACATACAAAGAATTCATTATGTTAGAATTAAAAAACTCATAAACCCTAAACTATCGAACGTAAAGAGCAATGCGAAAACACTTACAAAATTGACCTCAAATGATGCCCATCCACCGCTCCCCAAGTGGTGCGAGCTCCCTGCCTCTACTCGCGCTCTGGCTGCATCCTTTTGTTGCTTCCACTTGTCGGGATTCTCCCGCGCTGCTTTCTTCGCATTCTTCCAATCTTCTTTGGCCAGCCAATTTGGCCTGTTCCACCCATGTTTGATTGCTTTTTGCACTTCGGAACGCTTGTGTTTGCAGTATTAGCGCATTCGAATCTTCATCAGGTCTTCATTGAAGCGCTGATCTCGTGTTGGAATGGGAAACTCATCATGAAGTATGTTGATGACTCTGTTTTTTAAATCACTTGGTACTTCACTCCATTTGTTTAGTATGTAGTGTCTAATCAGCTGAGAGCAGTGACCACGCATGCGCGAGATCATCTTCTTGCCGTCATCATCCATGATGATGCCGCCGCTGAAGTCGACGAAGTAAGGCAAGCCCTCTGGCCAGTGACGCGTGAACCTAGGTGTCCTGGTAGGGGTCTCTAGCGGCGTGTCGATGGGGGTATGGACGTCAGGTGTCTCCACTGGCGTCTGGGCCCCGAAGCCACGAGTGTCGAGTGGGGTGGCTCCTGGCGGAGTAGGTAGAGGTGTGTAGTTGCTAGGAACACTCAGCCACGCAAAACCTGGCGTAGATGGCGATGTTGTGGCTGGTGTGGGGGCGGGCAAAGAAGGGGAGGGTAAAGAGCCTCGTCGAACACGAGGCGGTGTGGAGGCATCGGCGGCGGAATCCCCACAACAACCGCCACCGCCACCACTAGAGCGCCGGTGTCTAGACGAGTGTGAAGCTCGTCTCGTCGACGCCGAAGCTTCGGAGCGCGCCGAATGCTCCGAAATAGAGGGAGATGCGGATGGAGTAGGAACGTGCGATGATGCGCCAGAGCGATGACGCTCCACGTACCACTGTCTCTGCTGCGGTGACAAAGAAGAAAGAAACTCCTCATCATCCATACATGCATTAAACACACGAATATTGAAACTTAATATTGAATGAATAGAGTAGACAACGATGCAAAGACCATTAAATACATGACGTAATGACGCATATAAATACAATGATGCAATGAATTGAGTGATAGAAGAGGCAAGTCGAAAACTAAGAATTTTCAATCAAAAGATGTGAGCGTGAGTAGAAAAGGGCGTTATACACCATGGAAGGTACTTAGAGAGCCAGAGCTTTTACAACACGGAGCAAAATTGTTCAAATACAATATTTATGGCTTTAAGAGATCTCTCTCTCATCCTCGCATAACTCAGCATAACTTCCTATATCTATATAGAGCTCTCCGTTTAAACACATATCCTCTATTTCATTTTGTAGCTCCTCTTCATGCACCCCATATAGAGTAGTGGCATCTTGATGCTCATCTGGCACCACCGCAGCGGCTTCTGATTGAGCATCTTCTTTGATCTCCTCCATTGATGTCGTTGTGATTGGCACATGGTAGCCTTCATACATCCTTGCACTACGAGGGGCTACCTCTATGACGTACCACCAGTTTGATGTAGACTTTGTAGGATGAAATATTACCTGCCAGAGCCACATAACTTACATGAGAGCTTTCAAGCGCATAACTTGTAAAAGGGGGATGTTAACTATTTACATACTTACTTGTTCACAATGCTCGGGTAGTACGAAAGTGTCTCTTAGGTCAGTCCATTTCTTAGTAGAATCCACCTCAAGAAAACCAGACTCTCCTCTACACACAGTAGCGTTGCGACCCTCCATGATTATCTTGAACCATTGCACGTCGAACAAGTCGACAAAAAATCCTCTGTAATCGATCCTCAAAATCTCTTGTAGCGTGCCGAAGTAAGTGAGTTCCGCCACCACAGGATCTGCATCAGAGGAACGTCGTTGACTAGACTGTTCAAATTTTGCCATGATTCCACAATCTTGAGTAAAACGCTTTTTGTCAATCCGTTCCACCCTAAAATGTCGACCTTTACACCATGCTGCTGTGTATGACTTATACTACAATGAACAAAGATTATGAGTGGCCGTTCAAAAGTTTAGAAATAAAGTCACTAGCTAGTCGTACATTGCAAACTTACCTTGGTCGCGCAAGCCCGAGAGTACTCCCACTCTTCCTCAATCGCTTCGTCACCGCATTGTTGTGCGCTTTTCAATTGGTTGTGCAACCATCTTAAGCTCATGAATGTTGGTAGGCTCTCCAGACCCGTCGGATAGTGCATCGGTGGTCGTCTTCCCCGTCTCCACTCGATTCGTGCAATTTGTCGCTCTTGCTTTGCATCCTCATATTGTGAAATCCACTTTTGCATCACTGGATTGTGAAGCATGCAAAATCGGTTGATTTTAGCCTCTAGATCTTCCGTCATCTTCTTCTCAACACCGAGATTGCACATGACAATCCCAGATATGCGCTCATCATCTATGGTTCGCCATAGCGTGTCCCGGGCTTTATCAAATCCGTCTAGCCACTCTCCAATGTACACTAGGGACTCTGATACCAACCAACCTTCTGCCATGCTACCCTCCGGACGTGCCTTTTGACGCACATATCCCTTAAGCGTTTTCATGAAACGTTCTAAGAAGAACATCCATCTGGAATGAACTGTGCCAGCTATTTCCACCTCATCAACTATGTGAACAAGAAGATGCACCTGAATGGTATGGAGTCTACGTTGATCTCCTTTTTTGAGATCCATTGCACCAGCTTTGCAAGTTTGTAGATTGTGTTACGGATGTCGAGAGACAAACATCCCTCAATGGCAACCGGTAAAATAAACTGTAAAGTATGTGCAACAATGATATTAAAGTCCACATTTTATGCAATGATATTAAAGTCCACTATGAACGTACCTGACACATTTTATGCCAATCGTGGGACTTCAAACCGGTAAGCTTTCCTTCTTTAGTAAAACACGTTCGGAGCGAGTGCATTACTCCAGTGGGGGTCCGCAAAGATCGAATGGTCTCTTTTACTTTGCGTTCTTGGGATCCTGTGAAAATCCATGGTGCTTTAGGGAGTTTTATCGATCCATCAGATGCTGTTTGCGGCCAATATTGCTCCATACGATCCACATTTCGAAGGTCAACTCTGGCTCCCAGAGTATCTTTCTTACCGGTTAGATGGTCCATAGTAGATTACCCACATTCTTGAATATGTGCATTGGATCGAGCAAGTGATTGATCATGAGTCGGGGCCAGTATGGTAACTCGTACCATAGAGATAGTCTCTTCATCCCTGGAGGCAATCCGTCATCGCACATCTCCTTCTGCTCTAACCATGCTTGTGCAGACATCCTTGGTGGCTCTCTTCCCAAAAAGCTGTCGCGTAACACATGATTCTCTGGAAGATACGCTTGATGACCTTCGTAGATTTGCTTCTTCAGTGAGGGCGCCCTACGTGCATTCAGTCTAGGTCCACATGTGACACATGCTCTGTATTCGCTTGTTTGAAGCCCTGCATGTATACACATGATAATAGATCAACTATGGGAAAAAACAAGATTTACACTGTCTGAGTGAGGAGTGTCAATAGATCACCTGAGCATTCTGTTAGCCCGGGATAGTCATGCATGGTCCACATTAGAAGGCCTCTGATCAAAGCATTCCGTCGTCCTGTGTGTCGGCTCATATCCATCACCTCTATGCCAATCCACAATTGTTGTAGCTCTTCCAATAGTGGACGAAGATACACATCCATATTCTCCACTTTATAACGCCCTGACACAATCAAGCTTATCCATAGGTGCCCCTTCTTCGTAGTCAACCACGGGGGAATGTTGTAGTTGACGATGACAACGGGCCATACACTGTAAGATGTTGATCTTTGACCAAATGGAATTACGCCATCCATAGCCAGGCCTAAGCGCAAATTTCGAGCTTCCCTGGCCAATCTCGTCTTATTGGTCAATACCTATATTTGTGGGTACAAGAAATCTACAGACCCACGTCTACATGAAGTATGTAGTGGACAAAACCCCTTTGCCTCTTCTCTAGCTGTAGCACTTCATAGCATCTTAACATCTTTTCACAGTAGATCTTTTCAGTGTTCGTCTAACTCTAAACCCTAAACCGTGAGTAATTCTTGCGTGGACTCGATCTAACGTAAATAAGCGTAAATATAAATAAACATAAATCTAACTAAAAATAAACCTAAATCTAATTTAATGTAAGTCTACATCTAACCTAATCTTTAACGTCTTTTGGGATAGTTTCCTACGACGTTAAACTCTCTTCTTCTTGTGTGTGTGTGTGTGTGTGTGTGTGGGTAAACCTAAATAAACCTAAGTCTAATCTAATATAACATAAATCTAAATCGATGGTAAAATATGTTATTTTAAAAACAAAGAACTAAACTAACAGGGATTATAAGAACCTTAAAACTGATTTAACACATAATTTTTCACATAACTCGGCAAGAGTTGGCATTCTCATCACTAAAGATGTGAGAGTTAACTTTCGGCGGTGACACTGCCTCATCTCCATCCACATCTGACGACAGCAATCGGCCCTTTGGACCGTTCTTGCTCTTGTTACCAACTTTGAAGTTGTTGTTGAATGACTAGAGGTTGTCTAGATGGTCATTGTCGGGGATGTAGTGACTCTTGCCGCCCTGAAGATCCACCTTCTTCCCTATCTTCTAAAGACATTTCACAAGTACTTTTGGATCGACGGAGCCCACCATGAGTGAAGGCAGCGATACCCTATATTCCATTGAGGGCTTTCTTCACCCGCTTCATGCAGGCATCGCAGTCTATGGAGACCTAAATCTAATCTAATATAACGTAAATCTAAATCTAGTGTAAATAAACGTAAATCTAACTAAAAATAAACCTAAATCTAATTTAATTTAACTTAAATAAACCTAATCTAATTTAACGTAAGTCTACATCTAACCTAATCTTTAACGTCTTTTAGGATAGTTTCCTACGACGTTATAACTCTCTTCTTCTTGTGTGTGCGCGCGTGTGTGGATGTGTGTGCCAATAAAAAGAGATAAATGGTATAACCTTTTATCACCCATGCCAAGTATGATAGATTGGTTATGCCATTTCCCTCTTGAATAATAGGTCTTGAGTTCAACTCCTCGTCGGCTAGATCTTTAGTCTTTTAATTTTAATTAGTTTCCTACGATGTTAAATTAGTTTCTCTCTCTTTCTCTCTCAATGTGTGTGCGTTTTTTTGTTTATGCATGTTTTCTCTCTCTTTTCCTCTCTCAATGTGTGCGTTTTTTGTTTATGCATGTTCTCTCTCTCTTTTCCTCTCTCAATGTGTGCGTTTTTTGTTTATGCATGCTCTCTCTCTCTTTTCCTCTTTCAATGTGTGTGTGCATTCTTTGTTTATGTATGTGTGTGTGCGTTTTTGTTTATGTTTGTACTCTCTCTCTCTCTCTCTCTCTCTCTCTCTCTCTCTCTCAAAAACACTATGTGTGTGTGTGTGAGAGAGAGAGGGAGAGAGAAAGAGGGGAAGGGAACATGAGAGTGAGGAGAGGGAAGGAGCATACCTGGCTCTCCTTCCTCTCCTCGTGTGTGTGTGTGTGTGTGTGTGTGTGTGTGTGTGTGTGGAGAAGAAAGAGAGAGAGAGAGAGAGAGGGAGAGCGTTACCTGCTCCTTGCTTGAGGGCGCCGAAAAACTCAGATCTAAGATCTGAGTTTTTGGGCGCTTTCTGTTTTTTTTTTTAGCCCAACCAGCGTCGCTATGAGCGTCGCAAATTTACTTGTAAATTTGCGACGCTCATAGCGACGCCGGGATTTTTTTTTTTGAGCGTCGCTGTGTGAGCGTCGCTAATATGAATAGCCTCTTGTAGTATTCTGCATCCACGTAAGGAGATGGGATGTGGTCACTCGGATAAGAGGGAGCAGCAGTACTTAGCTGATTTGATGTGCTTCCTCCCTCTCTAATGGATTCTTGGTGCATGCGCTCTTCCACCCTCCTTTCCCCTCCTCCACCAACCACACGCCAATGAGGGGTGATGTCAATAGCGGCTACAATTAGCGGATCATTTGTTTCCATCCGTGCACGCTTGCGAGGATCGTCCCATAGCTATAGTCCATAATCTTCTACATGGCTCAAGCATATCTGTCGAAGTCGAGTAATGGCGCATTTGCACCGCACGCATGGGCATGGTAATCGCTTGGCCAACCACCATGATCTATCTGGTTGAGTGGACGGGCCAAAATCATCCCAAGCAACCTACATTAATAAATTATATGCACTAATTAAAATCAAATTACCAAAGAATGTTAATAAAATATCAGTAAAAAGTAAAAACTAAACTTTTAGGTAAAAATATCATTTTCAAAGTACTAGGAATACTTTCATTTTATATATATTTTATAAAAAACATAGTACCAATAGATGGATCAATAGTAATAATGTCAGAATGTGGCCATCTGTTTATATGGCCCAAATTTGCGCCGTGGTCATAGACGTGGTAATGATTGCGGTAAGCCACGCGGTAATACTTACAGTAATAGGAGCGGAAAATCAAATTTCAAATTTTTTTATAAATAGGGGCACCCGCGTGCCCCGCGAAGTTCAAAGCCCTAAAATTCGAATTTCATCGTCTTCTCCACAGAATCCGAGAACGCAAACCTCACAACCTTGAGCTCTTCCTCTATCTCTACTCTCCACGATCTCTACTCTTCCACTCTCCTACCCTCTCCCAACAAGCGCTTCAATTCCATGTAAGTTCTGTTATTATGTTTTTTGAGGTTTTCACACGCATACACACATGCATACACTCATACACACGCATGCACACACATGCATACACATGCATACACACACACACACACTAATTACACACACTAATTAGTGCACGTGTACGTTCTTTACACACTAATTACTGCATGTGTTCTTTACACACACTAATTAGTGTAAGTAAAGACACACCAAAACTTAAATTTGTTAATTATTAGTTACTTGCAAAATCTAAACTTGTTAGATTTGTCAAATTTGTTAAATTTATTACTTGCATAACCTAATATGTTAAATTTGGGATTGGCCATGCACACACTAATTAGTGTGTGTTAACACACACTAATTAGTGTGTGCATTGGCCAATGTGATTGGTCAATGCACACACTAATTAGTGTGTTATTAGTGTGTGATTAGTGTGTGCATTGGTCAATGGGATTGGCCAATTCACACACTAATTAGTGCTCATTAACACACACTAATTTGTGTGTGATTAGTGTGTGCATTGTCCAATGTGATTGGTCAATGTACACACTAATTAGTGTGTGATTAGTGTGTGCATTGGTTAATGGGATTGGCCAATTCACACACTAATTAGTGCTCATTAACACACACTAATTTGTGTTTAGTGTGTGCATTGGCCAATGTGATTGGTCAATGTACACACTAATTAGTGTGTGATTAGTGTGTGCATTGGTCAATGGGATTGGCCAATTGATCACACACTAATTAGTGTGTGCATTAGTTTGGGATTAGTGTGTGCATTGGTCAATCGGATTCGCCAATACACACATTATTTAGTGTGTGATTAGTGTGTGTACAAGCCAATTGGATTGGCCAATACACACACTATTTAGTGTGTGATTAGTGTGTGCATTGACCAATGGAATTGGCCAATGCATAGTCCAATTACACAAGCCAATGCACACACTAATTAGTGTGTGCACACACTAATTAGTGTATGTTAACACACACTAATTAGTGTGTGCACGATCTAATGCACACACTAATTAGTGTGTGCACAAGCCAATGCACACACTAATTAGTGTATGTTAACACACATTAATTAGTGTGTGCACAATCCAATTACACAATCCAATTACACAAGCCAATGCACACACTAATTAGTGTATGTTAACACACACTAATTAGTGTGTGCACAAGCCAATGCACACACTAATTAATGTATGTTAACACACAGTAATTAGTGTATGTTAACACACACTAACACTAGAAGAGACTATTCATATTAGCGACGCTCAAAAAAAAAAAATCCCGGCGTCGCTATGTGCATCGCAAATTTACAAGTAAATTTGCGACGCTCATAGCGACGCCCGCTCGGCTAAAAAAAATAACAGAGAGCACCCAAAAACTCAGATTGAGATCTGAGTTTTTCGGCGCCCTCAAGCAAGGAGCAGGTAACGCTCTCCCCCTCTCTCTTTCTCTCTCTCTGTCTCTCTTTATTCTCCACACACACACACACACACACACACGAGGAGAGGAAGGAGAGCCAGGTATGCTTCTTCCCTCTCCTCACTCTCATGTTCCCTTCCCCTCTTTCTCTCTCCCTCTCTCTCTCTCTCTCTTTCTCACACACACACACACACACATAGTGTTTTTGTGAGAGAGAGAGAGAGAGAGAGAGAGAGAGAGAGAGAGAGAGAAAGAGTACAAACATAAACAAAAACGCACACACACATACATAAACAAAGAATGCACACACACATTGAGAGAGGAAAAGAGAGAGAGAGAGCATGCATAAACAAAAAACGCACACATTGAGAGAGGAAAAGAGAGAGAGAGAGAACATGCATAAACAAAAAACGCACACATTGAAAGAGGAAAAGAGAGAGAAAACATGCATAAACAAAAAAACGCACACACTGAGGCGGTCCGGGGCGGGCAACAAGAGAGGCGACCTCTAAACACCCCTCAAGGCTCCCGTGCTGCTCAATTGGGGCTAGGGCAACCACAAGCACAACACAATAACAAACCCACAGCCAAACCCAAACAAGATAGGGGCACCACCTAGTTATGGTATGCGAACTAGGACGCAAGAGAGATTTTGGCACAACCAAGAAGATGCACCACACAACACACACAAACAACCTCACACCAAGACACACACAAACTGGACCAGAGAGAGCTAGAGCAAAGGGAAGAGAGAGAGAAAAGGATCTTGCGTAATACCTTATTTGTGACTTGCAAATGGAGATGGCTCGTTATGATGCTATCGTAGAACTTGTATAAAACTCACTCAATGCTTAGTGATTGCTAAACATTGCCAAAACACACACACATACACTGTCTTAGGGTGTGGGAGACCTCTCACCACAATACCCTCTTACAATGGACAAAAAACTGGCAATGAAAAACACACTAAAACACTCTCTAAAATCAAGATCAATCGATAAAAACTCAAAATACACAAGTCACCTTGAATTCACCAAACCGTATTGCACAAATGGAAGGACGAAGATTTGAACGTCGAATCACGCCTTTGATGCACCAAACCTCAATTTATTGATGATGAAGGAGCATATACAATAGTGGTTTTGAGATTTGTGGAACTCACGCTCTCTCACTTGCAATGTGTAGCTTGAAGGCTTCTCTCACACCAAGAGTGAAGCTCACAAGTGGTTGCTACACCTAAGTCTCTCCTCACGCATAGAGTGTTGGGGTGCTATGTGAGATATTGGAGGTTCTTTTACAAGAAGGAGAGGGGCCTATTTATAGGTTGGAGACCCCTCATTAAGATTATTGGAAATCCTAATTTACAAGCTAACAAATCAGGATTATGATTTTTTGAATATCAAAACATTGCGGGCCTTCTTTGTCTGCTTGAGTCATGGGTGTGGGCTCAAAAGAGAGCATTATTGATGGTAGATAAGGTGAAAGTAAGTTTTAAGGAAGGGGGGAGAGAGAGAGAGAGAGAGAGAGAGAGAGAGAGAGAGAGAGAGAGAGAGTTACTATACATGTCTTGAAGTGAGGTGTCTTTTATGGTTAGGTCAATGCTATTTTGTGTTAGTATGTTAGTCGTTAGTAATCACTAGAAAGTTAATGTTACATTTACAATGGGTAGAGTGAGTTGATTTGATGAAGGAAGAGGGGTGAATTAAAAGAGAATCATTGAGATAGTGAAGCTTTGAAGAAGCTTGAACTCACCCTTGTGTAGATTGTGGAAAAAATGACCGCTGGTCTTCTTCTTCTTCTTCGCTTCTTTACGCTGCCGCCACGGTTGACCACCACGATGAAAAGAGGATTTGTTGATGAAAAATCCTCAATTTGCAGAAGTTATCATGGTTAAGATGCTGAATTTTAGATATTTTAGGAGAGGTAAATGAAATTGTAACATAGAAGCAATAGAGAGAGACATGGAGAGGGTGTATGTATGTAGAGGTTCATAAAAGAACTATAGGGATGAAAGAGAAGGGTAATGGTGAAGAGGGTGGGAGAAGCCATGGAAATTGCAGGTTTGAGTGAGGGAAGGAGAGGGAGGGATGTGTAAGAGTGAGTAGGTGTGTGGAAGGGTGAGAGAAGACTAAGGGCTACTTGTGAGAAAAGTGGGCAGACTGGGGTCCACTCAAAAAATCATAGCTCACCGCTGGTAGCTCCAAAAATCATGAAAAAATTTGAGGTGATTATTCAAAGCGTGGGCTACATTTTCTCTTTTGACCACCGCTCCAAATTTGGAGTGGAGATAGGTGCCAAAATTCTCACCAAAAAGCCTGTTTTTTATGCCTGCAAAAGTCTTTTAGTGGCCCCCTCCTTTGTTGAATTTGTACAATGCATCCAAGAGTGAGCCCCTCCTTTGTCATATTATAATACAAAGCATTCAAGTTTCCCTTGACCCATGCATGGAGGAGGATTATTGGTGAAATAAGAAATATATACATGGTGGGACTAGTGTATGGACTATTCATGGACTTTAGCTCAATGAGCACATGGTGTTAGAATAATGAGTAATAATAATAATAAAAATATGGAGGAGTTATGGATATGGAAAGATATTGGAATCATATGATATGGCCCCCCCTTGAACTATTTTGGGTGAAAGAGGAAAAGGTATGCAAGTAAATAATATAATAAAAGTAACCAATGAGTAGAAATCAATTTTTTGTTTTCACGAGGGTGAGGGTGAAAATGTGGGAGTGATTTGTATAAAGGAAAAATATGAGGTTAGAGTATGTACATATTGGCAAAAAATATAATTATGGTGTAAGAAGATGAAAGAAGGTGTACATAGGTTTAATAAAACACACACCTAAGTAGAAATATATAAATAAAATACCAAAATAATTATAAAAAATCCCTATATTTAGGCCATATATACAATGAAATATTTACACACAAAGAGGCCATAATATACTTTTATTTTTTTATTTTTTTTATTTTTTTTGGCTCACCTAGCCCAGTGACTAGCTAGCTGAGGGTTTTTTAAGAAGATATGGGAAAAGCCCCCTAACTCACACACGCCTATTTACAGTGAAATGGTAGGGATAGCCATAGTGTTTGGGTGATTTTGGTAGGGTGAGGTAGCTTACTATGGCAATTATGGAGAGCCGAAAAACGGCTATCAACACATTGAGAGAGAAAGAGAGAGAAACTAATTTAACGTCGTAGGAAACTAATTAAAATTAAAACACCTAAAGATCTAGCCGACGAGGAGTTGAGCTCAAGACCTATTATTCAAGAGGGAAATGGCATAGCCAATCTATCATACTTGGCATGGGTGATAGAAAGGTTATACCATTTATCTCTTTTTATTGGCACACATCCACACACGCGCACACACACAAGAAGAAGAGAGTTATAACGTCGTAGGAAACTATCATAAAAGACATTAAAGCTTAGGTTAGATGTAGATTTAGTTAAATTAGATTTAGGTTTATTTAAGTTAAACTAGATTAGATTTAGGTTTATTTTTAGTTAGATTTACGTTTATTTACGCTAGATTTAGATTTACGTTATATTAGATTAGATTTAGGTCTCCATAGACTGCGATGCCTGCATGAAGCGGGTGAAGAACGCCCTCAATGGAATATAGGGTATTGCTGCCTTCACTCATGGTGGGCTCCTTCGATCCAAAAGTACTGGTGAAATGTCTTCAGAAGATAGGGAAGAAGGTGGATCTTCAGGGCGGCAAGAGTCACTACATCCCCGACAATGACCATCTAGACAACCTCTAGTCATTCAACAGCAACTTCAAAGTTAGTAACAAGAGCAAGAACGGTCCAAAGGGCCAATTGCTGTCGTTAGATGTGGATGGAGATGAGGCAGCGTCACCGTCGGAAGTTAACTCTCACATCTTTAGTGATGACAATACCAACTCTTGTCGAGTTATGTGAAAAATTATGTGTTAAATCAGTTTTAAGGTTCTTATAATCCCTGCTAGTTTAGTTCTTTGTTTTTAATATAACATAATTTACGTTAGATTTAGATTTATGCTATATTAGATTAGACTTAGGTTTATTTAGGTTTACCCACACACACACACACACACACACACACACAAGAAGAAGAGAGTTTTAACGTCGTAGGAAACTATCCCAAAAGACGTTAAAGATTAGGTTAGATGTGGACTTACGTTAAATTAGATTTAGGTTTACTTTTAGTTAGATTTATGTTTATTTAGATTTACGCTTATTTACGTTAGATCGAGTCCATGCAAGAATTCCTTACGGTTTAGGGTTTAGAGTTAGACGAACAGTGAAAAGATCTACTATGAAAAGATGTTAAGATGCTGTGAAGTGCTACAGCTAGAGAAGAGGCAAAGGGGTTTTGTCCACTACATGCAGTATCATGTAGACGTGGGTCTGTAGATTTCTTGTACCCACAAATATAGGTATTGACCAATAAAGACGAGATTATAACCCGGTGGTTCTGATCTCCGTGCACCTCTAGACCGAGGTGTGCGGGGATTGGACATGACTAGAGAATGTGAGGTAGAGAGAGAGAGAGAGAGAGAGAGAGAGAGAGAGAGAGAGAGAGAGAGAGAGAGAGATAAGACGAAGAATGTGAGGTAGAGAGAGAGAGACAGAGAGAGAGAGAGAGAGAGAGAGAGAGAGAGAGAGATAAGACAAAGAATGCCAATAGAATATTAAATTTGTTGTCCAGGTTATAAGATTTTTATCCTAATTATGAGTAGTGACGAGGATGTGGGACCGTCCAACCGAAACACCTATCTCTCAATGAGGGTCTTATGTCCTTGTAATCAATGCAAGCATGCTGTGCGACGGACAAGACGTGTTTCTTTGCAGCACGTTCGCGAATTTGGCGAGTTCGATCCATCTATTATAGATCGAGTTGTTGCCAATTATAACTCGTCGGACTCTGACGCTGGCCAACAAGCATCAATCTTGCAACCCAATAGACATGTTCGCAGGAGCCTTGGTCAAGCAGCATATATATGTGAGGCCACAAGATGTAGCCTCTGACAGCTCAGGGGATGATCATGCAGAGCACATTCCCAACGAGGCAATGTTTGAGCCCGAGATTGATGAAAGGATCGAGACGATCATGGATTTAGAAAGGCTTATCTATGCTGATATGAAAAGTGAAGCCGATACGCCATTGTATAATGGAGCACGTATGTCTAGATTGAAATCTCTCCTGGTTCTTCTCAACAAGCAGGCAAAGTTTGGATGGAGTGACACTAGCGTCACAGCGCTTTTCAGGTGATCTATTACAATTAGTTTACTTTAATAAAACTCTAATGTATAATGATCTGATAGATTTTTACACGACTGTATCGTATTTTTATGTTGTGTAGATTGCTTAAAGAGCACATACTACCAGCTGACAAAGTGATGCCAGATTCCCGAGATGAAGCAAGAAAGATTTTACGAAACTTGGGGTTGGATTACAATTCTATCCACGCTTGTCCTAATGACTGCATTCTTTTCAGAGGGGAATACATAGACATGGAGAAGTGTCCGAAATGTGATTCCGAAAGATATCGAGTAGATCTCCACGGGACAAAAATTCCACAAAAGGTTTTGCGACATTTTCCTCTGCTTCCTCGCATCAAGCATTTCTTCGAATGTAAGTCCATGGCCGCCCTAGAATCATGGCATGAGGAGAATAAATCTTCGGATGGTGTGCTACGAATTCCTGCAGATTGCGCAGCCTAGACGCCGGTGGAGACACTTGACGTCCGTACCCCCATCGACACGCCGCTAGAGACCCCTGCCGGGACACCCAGGTTCACGCGTCACCGGCCAGAGGGCTTTCCTTACTCCATCGACTTCAGCGGCGGCATCATCATGGATGATGACGGCAAGAACGTGATCTCGCGCATGCGTGGTCTTTGCTCTCAGCTGTTTAGACACTACATACTAAACAAATGGAGTGAAGTACCAAGTGATTTAAAAGACAGAGTCATCAGCATACTTCATGATGAGTTTCCCGTTTCAGCACGGGATCAGCGCTTCAATGAAGACCTGATGAAGATTCGAATGCGCGAATACTGCAAACACAAGCGTTCTGAAGTGCAAAAAGCAATCAAGCATGGGTGGAACAGGCCAGATTGGCTGGCCAAAGAAGATTGAAAGAATGTGAGGAAAGCAGCACGCGAGAATCCCGACAAGTGGAAGCAACAAAAGGATGCATCCAGAGCGCGAGTAGAGGCAGGGAGCTCGCACCACTTGGGGAGCGGTGGATGGGCATCATTTGAGGCCGATTTTGTAAGTGTTTTCACATTGCTCTTTATCTTCAATAGTTTAGGGTTTATGAGTTTTTTAATTCTAACATAATGAAATCTTTGTATGTTTTGACAGTGGTCGATGACAGGACATGATCCCACACCATATGAGCGCGAGTACGCAGGCAGGAAGGGCTTAAACGCCCTGATGGACATTCTCAGTTCTCGCGGCGGCATGGTTAGTATTAGGGTTTACTCTTTTCTATTTTTTGTATTGTTTTATAAATGTCGTTATATGTTTATACTTACTGAAAGCTGTCTTATTGTCTTTTTTTGAAGAATCCGACAGATACGCTGCTTGGACGCGATGAGACGTCTGATTAGACGATGTCAGTTCAGCCGTAGCTAGATAGCATTAGTTTAGGGTTTCTCATAGCTTATGTATCATGAGACGGATTTTATACATCTTTTTGAACCATGTATATTATTACATTTGTCACCGCAGTTCATTTTGCCAATCAATTCTTTATGCCTATGATGTTGTACAATTGTCATTATTACATTTGCCAATCAATTCATTTTGCCTATGATGTGTACGATTGTCAATTTTACGCTTGTCAATTTTGCAAACAATGCGTCTTGTGGGTGACTATTTTGGGTCTATTATCTACCCTTGCACTTTTTTTAAAAAGTGAATCAAGTACAATATGGTTGATGGGTGGCAGGGCATTCAATGCCCTGTCACCAAAAAAAAATTCTCTCGGGCGTCGCTATTTATGGCTCTGGAGCATCGCTATAAGCGTCGCTATAGACTTCTGTGTAAACGTCGCTATAACCGTCGCTATGAGCGTCTCTATATAGCGACGCATATAGTGACGCCTCTAGCGACGCTCTCGTAGCAACGCTATTAGCGACAGTTTTAGCGACGTCGGGGGTTATAAAAACCCCGTGTATTTCCGTCGCTAACAGCGTCACAAGAGCACACAACCTCTTGTAGTGTAATTAGTGTGTGCACAAGCCAATTAAACAAGCCAACACTAAAACACACACTAATTATGTTAAATTAAACAACAATCAACACAAAAATAGAAACATACCTCCATGATTAAGTCGTAGGTGACGTATTAGGCCCCAATGACCGTCCAAGTGATCGCGCAATCGGTCACACTAATCATAAACACAATAATCTCTTATTAGTTAATACACACACTAATATCTTATTAGCACTCAAGGCTTTGCAAGACTCTTTTATAGGTTGTAGACACACATTGGATTCTTTCAACATAGGATACTATAGAGAATCCAATGTTTGAAAAAAATCAATGTGTAAATTTTTAATCATATATTCAAATTTTATACCGTAGTTTAATCTTTGTCGTAATAAATGCAGACCATGTCTTCTTCTTCCACACCACGCTTTTGCAGCATTGAAGATTTCATGGCTGACGGGATGTCATATCCCGACGCTCTCTCTGCCTATCATTCACAGTCGTCTCCTTAGCAGTCATCATCAGGGTTCGGCTGGTTTCGGGACGCTCTAGGTGGGTCCACTACCGTACCTATGACCGATCCAGATGTGGAGAGGGCATTGCGTCTTCGGGCTGAGTGGTTAGGTTCACAGCAAACCCTTATGCAATTCTATTCACCGGTGCAGCTAGCAGCTTTTGGATTATCAGAGGTCTCTACTCCGACTGGTGGCACTCCATACCTACAAAGTTTTCCAGCTATAGCTCTAGGTTCAATTTTTCCTTCACAGGGTCCAACGCCCCAGGGTCCGACGCCATTGGGTGCGAAGCCACAGGGTCTGACGCCACGAGCGTCCACCTATCCATCACCTATCCCACCTTCTGTCCCAGATTCACGTCGGCGCTCTTTTGGCAGTCAGCGTCAGGGCAGCTCACGCGCTAGGGCCGATCGATCTTGACGAGGGAGTGGAGCTAGTTGTTGTTTGGGGGGGGCGGGGGGAAGTACTACAAATTCTCCTCCACAGCCACCGCTCCCTGCTCCAGCAGAAGATGAGGACCATGACATGCCTTCACCAGATGCTCGCGGGTTATACTACCTGGTTCATAGAGGAGGTATGGTGGATCTCGGGACAGCGCAGGGCAGGAGATTCCGCACACACGTCAACCAATTAATCCACTCCACATATATCAATTGTTTTCTCAAATTTGATCAGCAAGATCCCTACAACCTCACATATATAGAGACAACCGTGTACATGCGTTTCCCCAACCCTGAGGGGCGACGATTCTCAAGGCAATGGTTGCAAGAGCATGTCAAAACATTTCTGAAGAACAAAAAATATAGTGTGAGGAGAGCGGCAAAGAAGACAATGGAGTCTCCACAGCATAGCTATCGGCCAGGAAATGTCCATGATGTGGAGTGGGAGACCGCTATGGGCGAGAAAGAGGACAAAAGGGCAACGGGTGCGAGGATGTATACGCGAGGATGTATACGCATCAAGTTGAGGCCAGATCCCATCAGACTCCTACGCATTATGGTTCGGGAGGAAAAACGGCTTGGAAAGACAAGTAAAAAATATTAGTTTTATTGTTAAACATCTAATGTTTTTCATTTAATTAATTGGTTGCTATTTTTTGTCAGTATAACATTACCATGAGTCGCCCAACCAGAGATGTGCAGAGATATAGAGAGAACCATACCAAGAGTTGGTTGTTTGAAAATCAAATGATCTCTTGAGAGGAGTTCGAAAATGCGCGCAGAAGTCTGCAACATGTAAGTTTAATCTTATCTAAATAATCAAATTGTTGATTTTATATCAAATATTAAATAACAAAGTGTTAATTGTTTCTTTTTTATGGTTTTGCAGAGTCAAGGAGTTCCACGTGAAATGCCGCCAACTCCCACATGAGCATCCTCTATTTTGTATATGCGGGCCCCGTTTGCCCTATCCCACATGACCATACTCTATTTTGTACACGCAGGCTTTTTTTGCCCTTTATGTAAATGCAATACCTAACATTTTTTGGCTCAATACCTCCCCCAATTGTAATCCCACTTATGTAAATGAAATTAACAATCTTTTTTTCGCTCAATGTATTGTCCAATTGTGATATTTTGTTGTAATTAATAATAATTTTGTAAAATAAATAAAAAAATAAATGACCTTTTGGATGGTCCTGCAAAGGACAATCCAAACGGTCATCTGTTTTTTTATAATAGATCCCGCCGCGGTAATGCTCACGATAACTCTGTCGCGGTAATGTTTGCGGGTATCTGTGCAGCAAAAGGCGCGGTAATGTTCGCGGAAATATTGCCGCAGCCATTACAGCGGAAGTTACCGCTAGACTAGTACCGCAAACTTTGCCGCAGTATTTTCCGCATTCAAGATTTTTTATATTTCAAGTTTGTTTGTTTTTTTGCGGTATTGTGAGCGATAATACCGTGCATATGTTATAGTGATCGTGAGTAAAATTCACATAAATAATTTTAGTGAAGTGAAGTAGAGTGGGGAATCTGCATGATGGAGCGGATGGCTGTACACCTCTAGGAAGATCCGCTCAGTGTGGAGTTTGATGTCCCGAAAGAAATGCTGACAATGAGACTCCTAGAGCTTCCACTATTGAAGCTCCAAAAGAGGATGCTCATTGCAAAGGATCATCTCTCTCCTATGCTTGAGGAAAGGTAAGGGAGCATGATTCCTTTATCTTCTTTGACCCTGGCTCTACACACAAATTCATATCAACAGAGTTGGCCACCAAGTTGGGAATTCAAGATTTTGAGATGTAAGATATTGTAATTGTTGACACAAATTTCAAGGGACAGCAAGCGTCCGTTACTCCCTTGATTGGGAAGTTGAGGCTTCATGTCCAAAGCTATGTCGACAAAGAAGACTTTTTCATCTCTCCTCTCCAACATGAGGATGCTATCCTAGGGGTCCCATGGTTTGATTGCATCCCATACACACAAATTCATATCAACAGAGTTGGCCACCAAGTTGGGAATTCAAGATTTTGAGATGTAAGATATTGTAATTGTTGACACAAATTTCAAGGGACAGCAAGCGTCCGTTACTCCCTTGATTGGGAAGTTGAGGCTTCATGTCCAAAGCTATGTCGACAAAGAAGACTTTTTCATCTCTCCTCTCCAACATGAGGATGCTATCCTAGGGGTCCCATGGTTTGATTGCATGGCTGCCAACATTAAGTTCCCTGAAAGGAGAATCTACTTCACTCATAGGGGAAAGGACATATATATAGATGCTAATGAGTCTGGTCATACTATACCACTTATAAATCCACCAGCTTTTGATAAGTCAATGAAAAGATCCATTTTTGCGTACATGGTTTTTGTCAAAGAATCCACTAATGACTCTAATGGTTTATTCAGTGAAAATGGTAGGAATCTAGAAAAGTTAGACTTGCCTAACTTTCTAAAACAATTCCAAGATGTGTTCGTCAATGATATCCCTATGGAATTACCTCCAAAAAGAGGGGATGATGACCATCAAATTGAGCTCCTATCAGGAAGATCACCACCTAACAAGCCTCCTTATCGAGTTTCCCAAGTTCAACAAGAGGAGATTATGAGGCAAGTACAAGAATTGGTAGACAAAGGTATGGTGGGGCCTAGCTCCTCTCCCTTTTGCTCTCCAGTCCTTTTAGTGCAAAAGAAAGATGGTACATACCGTATGTGTGTGGACTATCGGCACTAAACCATATCACTATCAAAAACAAATTTCCCATACAGCGGGTAGAAGATCTGTTTGATAAGCTATAATGCTCTACCTACTTCAGTAGGATTGACCTTAAAAGTGCCTACCATCAAATAAGGATAGTGGAGGAAGATATAATAAAGACCGCGTTTTGTACAATGTAAAACAAATTTCCCATACCTCGGGTAGAAGATCTATTTGATAAGCTATAAGGCTCTACCTAATTCAGTAGGATTGACCTTAAAAGTGTCTACCATCAAATAAGGATAGTGGAGGAACATATCATAAAGACCGCGTTGTCGTGCTGTGACACGTACATAGTGGGAACGCATGCTACAAGATCTATCTTGTATTTTCTTAGATACATAATTATATTTCCTATAGTGTACATATGCATATTTAAGTATAATAATAAGCCTTCTATCTCATCCTATTATTTTTCTCAAGGGTAACATATCCTTACTTTACCATCAGAAAATACTATGGGAAAAGCATCAATGGCTCCGCCTCCTTAACTTGGGGCAAAAAGCATTGATTCTTTATTTCTACTATTTCATTATCATATCACACCCTAGCTAGATCCTATATCTAGGGTAAACTCCAATATATATATATTCTATGTATTTTTTATACTTTTCTTATATTTCTTTTTAAATAGCTACTAGGAGAGAATCAAATCCTAGTGGGACACTAGGTGGCATGATTTCAAAGATACACTTATTTTAATGCATTATTGCAAGCATGATTACAAAACTTTGTCAATGAGCAATGTCATGCTTTCATATGGCATGAGGTGTCCTTTGGAATTAAATGAAAGTCTAGGCTAAGGAGACCACATGAAGACTTTTGCTGCCATAAATGGATCCTATTTTGATGAATTTTTTACACAAGGTTCCAATCCAAATTGGAATACGATTTTGAAATGAAAATCGTAGCTAATGAGCTGAAGTTTTTGCCCATATTTTTACTTTTTTATTTGGATCCACGGTTGAGAAGATATGATCAAAATACTGGACCCCAGTCTGCCCACATCATGCAGGGACAGCTCATTTCCAACTTTTCCAATTCCTGTTCACACTGGCTCCTCTCTTCTTGTGTAAACCCTTGGGGGTTCCCTTCACCTATAAAAGGGGACCTCTTCTTCCTTGGAAGGAACTCAAGCATTCAAGCCATTGATGAGAGGAATTCTTGAGGGAGTGAGTAGTAATGCCTAATTGTACTTAGCCATTAACATAAGCCCAAACCTACACTTTCTCCTAGAGGGAGACTAGCCATTCTTGCAACAAGCTAACCTTCGAAGATCAACTCTAATCAAATAAGGTCTTGCACTTGGTGTATCAATCAAAGTGGAATTATCCACTCTTCTTCTCTCTCCCATCAATAATGGTGCCGAAGGATTTCAAGTAAGATGTGTTCTACATTGATGTTTTCTTGATTTCTTGTTGTTTTCACTTTCCTCTCTAATCCAACATATACATATATATGCATCTAATCTCATCTCCTTAACCAAACCTATCTCTCTCATTCTTAGTAATTCATCCGCTCTAGGTTCTCTTTGCTACAAGTACATCTCTCCCCGCAGTATCCTTATTGCCTACGGGCAAGAATAGGGCTTGGGAGGGAAACTTCTCATCTCTTCACTTCTCTCATATCTACATTTCTCACATACTATCTTAGATGAATAACCCACATGATGATCATTTCTATCGCTTTCACTCTGTATGATCTATTAGAATTAACATATGGATTAGCCGAAAAATACACTTTCAACAACGTATATTGTTTCTCTTTGGCCCAGAAAGGCTTAATGAAATACTTCTATCACCGGATCTCATCATACTACCTCTCATAGACTATAACTTTTCTTTTGACGTAAGCGTAGTTATCTTGCTATGAACCAAGAGCATTTGTACACACAATTAATCCCAATCACTAGACAAAATATATATATTATGGTAAGCACAAAACTACAATTCCAAAGAACAATTTGTAGCCTATTTGGTCAGCCAAGATTGAATGCCATTAACTCATCTATTAACCCTTTCATATTACCCAGCATACGATATGACCATAGCATTGATGTTTTCATTTTCTTATTGTTTTGACATTCTCTTTTGTGTTCTTTCTTTGTGTGTGTGAGTGCAAGAGAGAAAGAGTGAATCTTCTTTGATTGCACTTCTTTCCAAACCCTAGTCTTCATGGCATCTATGGTTTAACTCCTTCATATAGTTTTTGTTGAGTTCTCTCACAAACTCTCACAGCCATAAGCCCGGTGATTTCCTGGCAAGACCGCAAATTTCTCGACATATTTTT
The DNA here is from genome assembly GCF_014529385.1 of Adiantum capillus-veneris. Taxonomy (NCBI): domain Eukaryota; kingdom Viridiplantae; phylum Streptophyta; class Polypodiopsida; order Polypodiales; family Pteridaceae; genus Adiantum; species Adiantum capillus-veneris. The sequence continues at coordinate 71,773,378 of NC_140941.1, forward strand.
TGTGAACCCGACTCAAATCTGCTAGGGTGAGAGTTTGTGGGTAACGATGGGTGATCATGTTGAGCAACAGGGTATGCATTTTAACCCAGCAACAATGCAAATGTTTCAAGCATTTGCAATGTTCATGCAACAACAACATGCTACTGAAAGAAGGGAGATTTCAGCAACGAAGGCCATACAAGCGGTCGTCAACAGAATGGATCAGTTCAATGGCAAAGATGTAACCAAGTACTTACGCGAGTATGTGAAGGAGATGGAGCTGCATCGCGTGTCAGAAGGTGAGATGATTCAAAGCTTTGAGCTAGTTGTTGCTCCAGAAATTAGGGAGCATGTTAGGGCAATTAAAGATGGGCATGGGAGAAATTGGGAAGAACTCAAAGTAGCTTTAAAGGAGGAATATTTCATGGAGGACTCTGAGAGAGTGACCACAAGGACATTCTTAGAATGGGTAGTCAAGCCAAAGCAAGGACTATCAATAACAGAACTACTTAGGGAATTTGAGCGGCGCTATGCACAACTCACAAGGACTGAAAGGGCCACACTAGATGCAGAGAACACAGATCTTTTCTTACAAGCTGCAGATAAAGAGTTTCAAGAAAATTTGGAGCTTCTTCTTGAAGATAAAGATGCTGAGCAAGGACTAAAGACCGACTAGAATGAGGTTGAAGGTGCTGTCTCACTGCTTGCCAAACGACAAAGAAGAAGGGACAAGATGGTACTAAACACTACAAGTCCTTCCACCTCAACTCCTGACAAAATGGTAAAGCCTACTTTTATCGCTCCTAAGTTTGATGAGTCCATGCTAGATGAGCTTGTGAAGGGAATGCGTGACTTGAAGGTGAAGCTTGCAAAGCTTGAAGAAAAAGGCCAACCATCAGGGCCACTTCCTAGGCAAAGACAACAGCCCAAAGAAGGGTTTGAAAATAGATGTATTTGGTGTGATAGTACAGACCATGTAAGAAGGGATTGTGATGATTTTAGTGATGCTTTGTCAAAAGATGTTGTCTTTTTTAAGGATGGTAAAATCCACTTAAGAGAGACAGGTCTACCTTTGAGAACTAACTTTGGGAAGGGGGGAATGGAAACCTTAGTTGAAGATATGGCAACCAAGCATGCCACCTCTTCAGTTAAGGCAGCTACTTATGGAGTAAAAATTGAACATTTTTGTGATGAAGAGGTGAGTGACCATCATGGTCAAATTTGGCCAAATGTCATGCAATTAGCTAAAAAGGGAAATCTTACAAAAGAGATTCTACATGAAGCAGGTGATTGCATACGTCTAGAAACAGGATGGAATGATCCAGTGGACTCATTGTCAGTGCATGCCTACATTACAAAATTCCAACAAAATGAGGCAATTGTAGAAGAGAAGCGCAGACGTGAGAATGTTGATGAAGGACCATCAAAAAGAGCTTCTAGAAGTGGGGGAAGAAGTGACTCAATGCCTTCTCAAACACCCTCAACACAAGGAGCATCTCCACCTGAAGTACTCATGGAGGAGTCTACAACAGGAAAGAAGAAAGAGCCAACGAAAGGTAAGACAAAAGGCCCAACTTATAAACTACAATCTGATATTGAGGTTGCTACAGATTTAAAGAAAGTCTTGGAGGAAAGGATCTTGAATAGCAAGATTGAGTTTACTCTGGGAGAAGTTCTTGGCATTGCAAAGCGTGAATTCCATGAGGAGATCATTGACATCATCAAGAGAAAGAGGCAAACCCTTGCTGAAGTTTCTCGTCCACAGGTTGAAGGGGAAACCTCAAAGACACAAGGGATGCAACTGCAAAATAAGGAGAATGATGGACCTGTGGTAGGATGCTACCAATCTAGTGGGAGAGTGAAGCAAGTGTATTTCTCAAATGATGATGAAGAAGTTGAAGATATTCCTAGGAGTTACTATTCACGAAGTCATTGGGCAAGGGCTACTACAGAAACTTTGGTCAAGGTAGGTGATCTTGAAGAGCCATTTGTTGCCTTGATTGACCATGGTTCAGAAATAAACATAATGTCAAAGAGTCTCTACAACAAGTGCAAATGGCCGATGGACACAGATCATGGGTAGATGGTAAAAGTGGCAAACAATTCATCCGGTGAATTGTATGCAGCATGTCCAGGTGTGAAGGTAACAATAGGTGATGTAAAGATTGACCAAAACTTCTTTGTACAGGATACATATTCATATCATCTCATCCTTGGACAACCCTACATTGTGGGAGTTCGAATGGAAACAAAGGTAATGGACGATGGTTCAGCATATGCTAGAATATGTAGCAAAGATGGTAAACGAGCTGTCCAATTTCTCACAGTCTGTGTAAACCATGAAAGAAATCGTGACAACCTCAGAGAACATCCTCTACCAAAGGTAAGCAAAGAGTTTCATGATCATAGAGAAATGATGGGTTTTGGCCAAGTACCATTGTAAAGCGGGATTGCAGTAGTACAGAAAGAAAAAGGGTCTCGCTTGATCCAAAAATAGGTGAAACTTTCTCGATGAGCTCCTTGGTAACAAGGAATGGATCAGCATGTTTTACAAAACTTGAAGATTTGAAGAGATATGAGAGGCAATATGTGCATAATGTACAAATAGGCATGAAAAAGAGTGGGTTGCTAAAGCCTACTGAAAATGTTTTGGGTTTGTGTGAACAAGTTTCTTTTGTAGATACTATGGATGAGCTTGATGCTATAATGAGGTCTAGTTTGCATCTTGAAAATGAGTTTGTGGAAGTTTGCTCTATGGAAATGTATCAAGTAATAGAAGCCTTTAAAGAAAGCCAAACAGTTGGCCCAGAAGTCCATGTTGAAACTAAATACAAGAGTGTAGCAAAGAAGGTGAAACCAGTAGCTTCACCCTTACCACCCTACAACAAGGAAAAGATTTAACAGGCTTCTTTACAACCAAGTTTGCGGAATCCTAAAACGATCGGGCATACCTTCACAAAGGAGTCCTTTCAAGAGTTGCAGATTGGTTGCGAGGAGTTTCTAACACAGGAGGAGACAAAGTGCTTCAAAGAAATGCTTTCAAAGCATGGTAAGGGTCTTACATTTGAGCCACATGAGATAGGATGTGTTGATCCTTATATTGTAGCTCCTATGGTAATTTTCACAATACCTCATGTGCCTTGGAATCTGCGGCCTATTCCGGTTCCAAAGGCTCATTTGCCAAAGTGAGAAAATCAAAATGGGAATCTTGGAGCCTTCTTGTGCTCCATACTCAAACAGGTGGTTCACAGTTCCAAAGAAGAATGGTTCTCTACGCTTCATCCAATATATGCAACCAGTGAACAAGGTGACAATTAGAAATGTAGGTACAGGTCCAATTGTGGATGAATTTGCAGAGGCGTTTGCAGGCAGGGCAATCTACTCAATGGGGGATCTCTATTCAAGGTATGATCAATTTTAGCTTGCAATCGAAAGCAGAGACTTGACAACCATGAGGACACCTTTGGGTTTGGTAAGGATGTGTACCTTGCCACAGGGAGCAACCAACTCAGTTGCACATATGATGAATGGGATGAATAAGGTCTTACGTGACTTTATTCCTCAAATCACAATGCCTTTCATTGATGATTTGCCTATCAAAGGATGTGAAGAAAGTGACAAAGATGAAGCTTTGGATCTCAAGGGATGTCACAGGTTTGTGGTAAATCACATAAATGATTGTGATAAAATTTTGTCTAGGTTGGAAGAAGTGAATCTTACATTGGACTCAGGGAAAAAGTCTATGTTTGGTGTCAAAGAAGTGCTCATTGTGGGGCACATGTGCGGGCCATATGGTAGGAAACCTTGTCCATCAAAGGTAGATGCCATCCAAAGAATGAAAGAAACATGCACTAGCATCACTGAGGTTAGAAGATTTCTGGGAGCATGTGTCTTCTATGTTATTTGGATTCCACATTATGCACATGTAGCTGATCCTCTTTATCAGCTGCTTAGAAAGAATCAAAAGTTTAAATGGACAGAAGCACATGTAAAATCCATGAAAAAGCTAAAGGAGTTACTCCAGTCAGCAACGACTTTGAGAAAGGTAGACTATGAGTGTCAAAGGCCAGTGATTGTGACAGTAGATACCAGTCCTACAGGGATTGGATGGGCAATAGGGCAAGATGACAAAGAAGGACACAGGTATGTGGTAAGATTTGGAGCAAAGGTACTAAGTGCTCGCCAAAGAAATTATCCACAGATAAAGAGAGAGTTATGGGATATGGTTACAGCCTTGAAAAGTGCAAAAGAGTACCTAATTGGTGCATGTGTGGTTGTAGAAACAGATTGTCTACCACTTCTTGGGATGATAATAAGCTGCTCAACACTAGACATTGCTATGTTGCGGTGGATTTCCTACATTAAGTCCTTAAATCCCGAGTTTAAGAACATTGCAGGTAAAGACAATACAGTGGCAGATATGCTATCAAGGGCAAGGTATGAAGATGAGTCACAAATGATTGATGAGGGAGATGATGTAGGCACAAAATTCTATTCTATCTCTCATGTCAAAGGTAACAATGTGTGCATGACTAATTCACTTGAATTGTTCTTGAAAGATCTTTATGAAGGTGATTGGCTTCCTTTTGGAAGGTACTTGAGTACTCTAACAAAACAGGATGATTGGTCTGAACAAGAATTCAAGAGGATACGCAGGAAAGCATATGGGTACTTTTTAAGGGATGGTTACTTGTGGAAGCATCCTAAACAAAAGGGTGCTACACCACAACGGGTTATATGTAAAAAAGAGACTCAAGTAAAGCTCATGCAAGAGTTTCATGAGAGTCTATGGGCTGGACACAGGGGTGTGTGGGCAACCTTCTCCAAGTTGAAATAAAAATATTGGTGGAAGGGTATGTATAAAGATGTATCTCAGTTTGTAGAGTCATGTGTAACTTGTCAAATGTATTCAAATGTTCGACATCGTGATGGATTGCACTCTACATATCCACTATCCATGCACTATAAATGGATTGTGGATCTAGTCACGATGCCTTTAGGACTCTGGCAGATGAGATACTTGGTTCTTGCACGAGAGGACCTAACTAACCAGGTTGAAGGAAGGGCATTAAGAGCTAAGACCACAGAAGCTGTGTGCAAATTCCTTCTTGATGAGGTGATTTGCCGTTATGGTTGTGTGGGAAAAATCACTACAGATCGAGGTGAACTGGATGCCGAAGAAGCAAGGGAGTTCTTTTCTAGATTAGGGATCAAGCTTTCTCTTACTACAGCTAACAACCCTGAAGGCAATGGAAAGAGTGAAAGAGGGCATCCTCCTATCATCAAAGCTTTGGCCAAGGCTTGCGAAGGAAGAGTTGGTGAGTGGCCAAAATTGTTACCATATGCTTTATGGGCTGATCATACAGCACATAGCTCAGTAACTGGCTACATGCTTGTGGAGCTAATGCATGGTCAAAAGCCAGTGATGCCGATTGAGGATACAATTCCCACATGGAATGTACTACCTTGGCAAGAGGGGCTTAGTAGGGAAGATCTCCTTGCACTACGTATAAGGCAGCTAGAGAGAAGACCTGGAGACATTGAAGTTGCAAAAGAACGACTCAAAAATGCAAGGTTGAAAAACAAGGACTATTTTGATAAGCGACATCGACTCAGGAGCAAAGCAATTGACAAAGGTGACTGGGTTTTAGTGTATGATAGTAGCCTTGATAACCAGCACACAGTCATGCGTAAGTTCTCAAAAAGATGGTTTGGACCGTATGTTGCAAAGCATGTGCATGAAAGTGCTACTTACAGCTTGTCTGAACTAGATGGTACAGAAGTAAAGATTTCCATTGCAGGAAAAAGGATTAAAATGTTTAAAAGAAGAGGAGACAATGATCTAGAAGATACGGATGAGCAAGAAGAGAAAAACACAGGTGAAGATCAAAGTGAACATGAAGCTCTGGAATCATCCAGTGAAGAAGAAGACAAGGAAGATGTACAAGAGGTCTAATCTTACAAAGAGACAATGTGGCACATACCGGAGGATGTGCAGGTTTAGAGGGGATGGATGTCGTGCTGTGACACGTACATAGTGGGAACGCATGCTACAAGATCTATCTTGTATTTTTTTAGATACATAATTATATTTCCTATAGTGTACATATGAATATTTAAGTATAATAATAAGCCTTCTATCTCATCCTATTATATTTCTCAAGGGTAACATATCCTTACTTTACCATCAGAAAATACTATGAGAAAAGCATCAATAGCTCCGCCTCTTTAACTTGGGGCAGAAAGCATTGATACTTTATTTCTACTATTTCATTATCATCGCACACCCTAGCTAGATCCTATATCTAGGGTAAACTCCAATATATATATATATTCTATGTATTTTTTATACTTTTCTTATATTTCTTTTTAAATAGCTATTAGGAGAGAATCAAATCCTAGTGGGACACTAGGTGGCATGATTTCAAAGATACACTTATTGTAATGCATTATTGCAAGCATGATTACAAAACTTTTTCAAGGAGCAATGTCATGCTTTCATATGGCATGAGGTGTCCTTTGGAATTAAAGGAAAGTCTAAGCTAAGGAGACCACATGAAGACTTTTGCTGCCATAAATGGACCCTATTTTGATGATTTTTTTACACAAGGTTCCAATCCGAATTGGAATACGATTTTAAAATGAAAATCATAGCTAATGAGCTAAAGTTTTTGCCCATATTTTTACTTTTTTATTTGGATCCACGGTTGAGGAGATATGATCAAAACAGTGGACCCCAGTCTGCCCACATCATGCAGGGACAGCTCATTTCCAACGTTTCCAATTCCTGTTCACACTGGCTCCTCTCTTCTTGTGTAAACCCTTGGGGGTTCCCTTCACCTATAAAAGGGGACCTCTTCTTCCTTGGAAGGAACTCAAGCATTCAAGCCATTGATGAGAGGAATTCTTGAGGGAGTGAGTAGTAATGCCTAATTGTACTTAGCCATTAACATAAGCCCAAACCTACACTTTCTCCTAGAGGGAGACTAGCCATTCTTGCAACAAGCTAACCTTGGAAGATCAACTCTAATCAAAGAAGGTCTTGCACTTGGTGTATCAATCAAAGTGGAATTATCCACTCTTCTTCTCTCTCCCATCAATAGTGGTGTCGAAGGGTTTCAAGTAAGATGTGTTCTACATTGATGTTTTCTTGATTTCTTGTTGTTTTCATTTTCATCTCTAATCCAACATATACATATATATGTATCTAATCTCATCTCCTTAACCAAACCTATCTCTCTCATTCTTAGTAATTCATCCTCTCTAGGTTCTCTTTGCTACAGGTACATCTCTCCCCGTAGTATCCTTATTGCCTACGGGCAAGAATAGAGCTTGGGAGGGAAACTTCTCATCTCTTCACTTCTCTCATATCTACATTTCTCACATACTATCCTAGATAAATAACCCACATGATGATCATTTCTATGGCTTTCACTCTGTATGATCTATTAGAATTAACGTATGGATTAGCCGAAAAATACACTTTCAACAACGTATATTGTTTCTCTTTGGCCCAGAAAGGCTTAATGAAATAATTCTATCACCGGATCTCATCATACTACCTCTCATAGACTATAACTATTCTTTTGACATAAGCGTAGTTATCTTGCTATGAACCAAGAGGATTTGTACACACAATTAATCCCAATCACTAGACAAAATATATATATTATGGTAAGCACAAAACTACAATTCCAAAGAACAATTTGTAGCCTATTTGGTCAGCCAAGATTGAATGCCATTAACTCATCTATTAACCCTTTCATATTACCCATGATACGATATGACCATAGCCTTGATGTTTTCATTTTCGTATTGTTTTGACATTCTCTTTTGTGTTCTTTCTTTGTGTGTGTGAGTGCAAGAGAGAAAGAGTGAATCTTCTTTGATTGCACTTCTTTCCAAACCCTAGTCTTCATGGCATCTATGGTTTAACTCCTTCATATAGTTTTTGTTGAGTTCTCTCACAAACTCTCACAGCCATAAGCCCGGTGCTTTCCTGGCAAGACCGCAAATTTCTCGACAGCGTTTCGTACAATGTTTGGTCTTTATGAATATCTAGTCATGCCTTTTGGCCTGACCAATGCACCTGCCACATTCAATTATTTAATGGATGAGAAAATATTTAGACCCTAGCGCAAGTTCACTGGAGTGTTCTTTGATGATATCTTCATCTACTCCAAGTCCTTGGAGGAACACAAGCAACATCTCGAAGTGATTTTTCAAGCATTGAGGAGAACAAGCTTTTTCTCAACAAAAAAAAAGCGAGTTTTTCCTTCAAGAGATTCAATACTTAGGTCATATTATCTCCCAAGAGATGGTATCCGTATGGATCCATCAAAGTTAAAGGTAATAAAATCATGGCCTAAAAGGAATCTACATGAGCTAAGAAACTTTATTGGTATGTGTGCATACTATAGAGGCTTCATAGAAATTTTTTCTCAAATAGCAGGACCATTACATGAATCAACAAAGAAGAACGTTAAGTATTCATGGACTTCTAGGGAGAAAAAATCTTTTAATAAGCTCAAAGAGAAGCTTACCTCTCCACATTCCTCATGCTCCCGGATCTCTCAAAGCCATTTGAGGTCCAATGTGATACTTGTGGTGATGCCTTGGAGCAGTCTTGCTTGAAGAATGGCATGCCATAGCATATGAGAGCCGAAGGCTCAATACGGATGAGCAGGTCTTGGGAATTTATGAGAAAGGGCTTTTATATGTTCTACATGCCTTAGACACATGAAAGCATTATTTATTGGGGACTCCATTCAGTTTATGAGCAGACCATCAAAGTCTCAAGTACTTCATGACACAAAAAAATCTTTCCAACAAACAAATGAGGTGGGAAAATTTTCTTTTGCAATTTAATTTCCACATTGCTCACATTGCTGGTAAGCACATTCAAGTGGCTGATGCACTTTCACGATGACCAAAAGTTAATACTGTGTTTATATCAACTCACAATGATCTATCTTGTATAATAGATGAGTATGCTATTGACCCTGACTTTAAAGACATAATGTCATCCCTTGCTTTGGGAAAGAAAGAGGAACCATTCACCTTGCAGGATGGTCATCTCCTCCATGGAAATAGGCTATGTGTTACCCACTCCCTTTGTGAGAAATTCATGTATGAATCCCGTGCTCCTCCCTATGTGGCGCATAGAGGCATTCAACCTACTCTTCAAGGAGTAGAGACATATTTTTATTGGCCTACCATGAAAGTGGCCATACAAGAGTATGTTTCAAAATGTGTGGTATGCCAAAAGACCAAGTATGATAGAGGGAAGCAACCTGGATTACTACAGCCATTGCCAATCCCTAGTTCACCATGGGAGAGTATATCCATGGATGTTCTCTTTGGATTACCCAAGTCTATCCATGGGAATGCGGGAATATGGATAATAGTCAAAAGGTTTAGCAAGCAAAGCATACTTTATCCCTGTCAAGAAGACTATTAAGGAACACCAAATGGAAACTCTCTTCATATCCCAGATTTTTAAACACCATGGATTGCCAACATCCATCGTGTCAGATAGAGATCCTAGAATGACCATTAATTTTTGGAAAGGTCTCATCAAAAATCTAGGTACAAGATTGAATCTATCTTCGGCCTATCACCCACAAACAGATGGCCAAAGTGAGATAGCCAATCTTACGATTCTTGATCAACTAAAGACCTATGTTATAGAAGTAGATCAAGGCTAACAATGGGAAAAGTACCTACCTCTTGTAGAGTATGCGTATAATAATACTATCCATACTTCTACGAGAAAAGTACCTTTTGAAATTATAGAGGGAAAACCTAAAAGTCCCTTTCTACTTAAAGTAGATGGGAAGATCTTTGTTATCGATGAGTATAGCCATGACCTGCAAGCATATTTTCAAAAGATTAAGGAGGCTATATCCATCTCTCAACTAAGACAAAAAGCTGTTGTTGACAAGCACAGAAGGGCCTTAACATTCAAAGAAAACAATTGGGTCTTACTTAAGTTTCCTAAGGCTCGATTGAGGCAAACAACGGGTAAAAATCCTACGGGCCATCAAAAGTGTTATGCTAAACTAGCAAAAAGATACTATGGTCCTTTTCAAATTTTGAAGACAATATTAATCAATGAGGTGTCTTATCAACTCAAGTTTCCTAACCATTGGCTCATACACAATGCTTTTCACTTGAGCCTGCTTAAGCCTTACAAAGGAGAGCCTCCAAATGAACCACCAATTATTGAAAACCCTCCCGAAATTGAAGACCAAGAAGAGGTGCTACAACCCGAAGCTATTCTTTGGCATGAAGACAAGGTACTACAACATGGTAAGATTATCCAATGGTATCTTGTTAAGTTCAAAAAGTTATCCTTTTGAAGATGCTAGATGGATGCAAGGAATCCGGATTAAGGATAGTATGGACCTTGTCAACGCTTACAATGCTACACTAGAGTAAGAAAATTTACATATTTCTCTTAAATGATCATTATTTTTGTCTTATAAGACTAATTTTCTCTTTATTGTGCACAAATTTAAGTAGTATACATACTAAGAATCATGTTTGTGATGACAACGTCTCTCAAACACCATGTAGAATTTGTCACTCTACTTGGGAGGTTGAAATGGACTAAAGAGCATACATGCTTGTGGTAGCTATGTCTCCCAAGCACCAAATGGATTAGTCATCCATCTTGGAATGATGTCATAAGGTAAAAAGGGATCCTCTATCTGCTAAGACAAATTGACTAATGATTATGGCTTTGTCTCTTTTACCTCATTGTCGAGGACGACTATGATTTCAAGAGAGAGGTAGTGTCATAAAATCTAATATCTAACCAACCCAGATTATTTTCTCATATTAAACTGATCATTTCATGTGGGTTAATAAACGGGAACAAGGGTTAGAATATCGACATGTGCGTACGGATCTATCTCAACACAGGGCCAATGCTGAAGGGTCCAAATGAGAGATGGTATGTCAAAGAGAAATGCTACCTAATGGAACTTAAACACTATAGGGTTAGCTTCATTAAGAACCTCCAAAAGTTAGCGTTCAAAAGTCCTTTGACCTAGGCAAGCTAGGGCTGACCTTGAGGTAGGAATCCTACCCAAGCATGAGGTGCTTGTTGGCTAGCTTATTTTTAGTGGGAACTTTACCCAAAAGCTTGAGGTGTTTCTCACATGCTTAAATGATTAAAGTTCTTCAAGTGTTCAATTCAAAGATAACTCTCAAGAGACATGAACGTGCCATGCTTGATTAAATAAGTCCTTGACGCATTTCATTCAGCCAAATTACTTAAAGAGCATAAAAGACACATGTTCAAATGATCCTCCACATGTGACCCTCATGATGTGTTTGAATACTATTGGATAGGTTTTAAAGGGGGCCAATGAGAATTTAGATACATAACCATAAATAATTAAGTTATTTCTCTCAAAGAAAAAAAAGAGGACACATGTCCAAAGGAAATAATAAAACAATACAAGAGAGAGAGAGAGAGAGGTGTAGACCAAGCATGAGAGGGGGGGGTATACTCTCCCACACACACACACACACACACACGTACGTTCTTTAATTGTGTGGAGTGAAAATGCAAGAGCTCCATCTCCTTCTCCAAGTTTTTTGAGAAGTGGAGAGCCTACACCAACACTCTTGGCTATGGAATGCAAATCCAACCAAGATCCATGCTTAAATGCTTAAGTTTTCCAGCTTCTTCATCTTCATTACTATGAAAGTATGCTATGCTAAGCAATAAGAGTGATGATAAGTGATGAACCATTTATTTCTCCTATGAAATGTTCCTTCTTCCTCTTCCCTACCCTCATTCCCCGCTAGCTCTCTCCACCTTCGAAGGTGTTTAAGGCCTTGGGACTGAGTCTTGGGATAGTTAATGCTTTTTGCAAAGTTTATGTTTAGCTCATTATGCATGAATATTTCTATCTTCATAGCATCACCAAGGTCACAAGGAGCACAAATACTGTATTGTAACAAAGTATCCCTTGATGGGATAATCTATAATACAAACGCCTTTTGGAGGGGGGACCGGCTCCAAGTAAATCTGGTCCTCATCTATTGTCATGTTCTCTAATACTCTCTCTCTTGAAAAATTATTGTTCATTCCAATTTAATTATGTACTATGTTTATGTTGCTACCATCAATTAAGTTCACCCTCCATATTCTCAAAGTAATCTCACCATTAGGGCCAAAAACAACTCAAAAAGGGTTGTTTGTTAATTTAAGGATTAAGGAATAGTCCAATAGTTATTTGACACGTATACAAAAGTATGGCACTCTTTTCTCCTCTATTTTGGGTTTTGGTGTTCCTATTGTGACGGAAAACCGCTAAATGTCTTGATCATAAGGCTGAAACTGCTATATTTGGGTGCTTTCGGCGAGAGAGCTCAATAAATTTGCGGCCCAAAGTAATGAAGTTTCATCTTTTATTCTATTTTATATTTCACAAAAGCGTTGGCAAAAGATACGAAATCTATGTCAGAAGGCTCTCAAAACAAGGGTATTAATGACAAATCACCTACTTTTTTCAAACGTATACCTTTTTCACTCTCTCTCTATTTTGTGAGAGGTTTAAGTCTTTCCGTCTCTATATTTTCTTTCTTCTTCTCTAATCTCTGAGTTTCCATGGTGTCTTTTGCACGTCATGCTTCACATAACATAACTTCTTGTGACTTTCATAATGTTAGAGAGGATGGTCTTTGGAAGCCCATATCTTTTCGTGTGAATGACTAGGTAACAATGCTTCCTTCATGAAAAAGTGTACACAGAGTGAAGAGAACTAAACGTGATAAAGTGAAAAACCATTGGAAAGGTCGTGTTCTTGCTTTCAAAGTGACCAACAATGGCTGGCTAGCTAAGGTTCAACATGTGTACATGGCCAAGGATATGGTGTTAGACTGGGAAGAACATCCCACACTGCATTCTTATTGTAAGTAAAAAAGAAACTTCTATTTGATGCAATGAATTTTTCATTTTCTCATTTTTTGATTCCATTCCATATATATTTCCTTCAACAGTTGTGGAATGGAAGCCTGTGGAGAGTCTAAGTGGGACGTTCAAAGCAATGCATAAAGGGATTGCACATGCTATGTATGCTGACAAGCCAACTTCCTTTTACAAAACAATGGATTTGTTTGTCTATTTTGCAGAATACAAAGTTCCATCAGGAGAAGGTGCATATAGAGAACTACATCAGTTACCCGTTCCCACCATAAGTTCACTTGACTGGGAAGCTCCTGATGCATGTACTATATCAAGCTTCAAATCCAAGATCAAAGAAGACATCCTTATAGCTATGTCTCCGGGCAGGATATCAAGAAGCATTAAAGTTCAATGGTTCTTGCCTATACATGTCTTTGTGGTATGTTTCAAAACAATGGACTTGCAGAGGACAAAGACGATGTGGCTTAATATAAGACTTTCTATGACTGAACTGGATAATGTACTTGGAGACGGATGGAGCACCAAAGAAACTCCATATTGGTGATAATATTAGTTGTAGAGTAAGCCCAAATTCTATGTCTCTGTCTCATATCAACTATGTCGTCAATGATTAGCTCTGGGCTACTACTATAGGAGATGGAGAAGCAAATTAGGTAGCTGGGTTCCTCTCAACTCTGAGGAAAATTGTCTGGAGTTTGAACTAAAGGTCACAGTCCATCCACACACCGAGTATAGAAGCCTTATAGTAACAACAAATTGGAGACTACATGATGTTAGAGAATCTCTTGATTTTCTTGACGAAACATCTCCTGAGTATAGATTCAAAGTGGATGAAATTGTGGTGAGCACACGGGTAGAGAATTCAACCTCTTGCATCACATGCCTTCCCCCAAAAAGAGTTGTATTTGAGCCACTTGCAAGGACTTGAAAAAACAAGTTCAATATTGTAATCATTGCATTTTGCAAATATATTTATCTTTTCTCTACCTTGTTGTGATCATTGTTTATGTTGTTTTAAACTTACATGACACCATGATACACATTTAAGAATCAATAGTTGGTATTAAGTATTTGAAGTACAAAATTATGAATCACCAAAGGGTATATATATGTTCATATGGACAAAATAAACAAAAATGTATATAGCTTTTGTGGAGTAATCTATCATGAACCTCCACTTTTCTTTTTGCCTGAGAGGATTCCGCATCCTCAGAGACCCTTTTTCTTTTGTGTTCAGAAGGGGGTGAAAGTGCAGGAGTGGGTGTTGGTGGTGACTTGGGCTCCTCAGGGCTTGGCATGGGGGACTTGGCAGGGGTTGGTGCTTTGGGCTCCTAAGGAGTGGCTGGCTTGGGTGACCTGGAAACCTTCTTTGGCAACATGAATGGTAGCTTGAGAGGTGAGCTAGGTGCCTCCCCCTTATTGTTCTTAACTGTACAACGCTTTTGAACCTTGAATTTCAATGGTGAGTGGAATGGATGGCCCTTTGTGTCTACTCTTTTTTTTTTCAGGGCTCTTCTTCTTGGTGGGAATCTTCCCCTCGGCAAGACTCTTCTTGGCATGGATCTTCTTTGTAGGACTCTTCTTCTTGTGATCCTTTTTCTTTGTATGGATCTTCTTTGCAGGACTTTTCTTCTTGTGATCCATTTTCTTTGCATCCAAACCCTTGGTGGCTCGACCTTTCTTTGGTGGCAAAGGAGATTCTGGATCATTTGGGTTTATTGATCTTTCCAAAACCATAGAAACATCCTTCTCTCTCACCCACGTGACCCAAGACACTGGATAGTCATGCAGCTGAAGAAAAAAGAAAAAGGAACTCATGAGTACATACATACATAGTTAAGAAATCAAAATAAATCAATGGCACATGAGCCACACACTTACAGTGAGTGTAGTCATCCTGCACCCTGCTCCATCCACAAGATGTTGAGTCTGTTTGTAAAGGCACTTTTTGATTGTAGTACTTGAAACCTTCTATATTTTAATCCTTATTTGTGGTACTCAGGTGACCAACAATAAGTTTGGCAGCACTGCAAGAAAACCAATCAAAAAGCTACTAATAGAAAACAATGGGCCATCAAGCATAGACCATACTTCATACTTACAGTTTACTTCTCCCATGGATACTTGACAATGAATTCATAAATATAATATCTTTCTCCAAAAGATTAAAGATAATAAGACTCCAATGTCCTCTACAAAAAATAACAATTAGCTAGGAATACCACAAAATGTTAAAAATAACATGTTAGGAGTTAAGATTTACCCTTCAACATGGAGGTATACTATGTAATTGCAGGTCAGCATGTTAAAATCTTCAAAAAAACTTGAAAGACTTCCTTGCTTGTTAAAAAGGCACGTGTCACTAGAGGGTCAAGTATGGAAATTTGCATAGCCTCTGGAAGATCCCTCATAAGACACCTAAAATGAAAACACACCCCCCAATGAGGCCCTTATCCCTGCACATGCACTAATAATTAGCAAAGGGAAAACACATACCTGAGACAGATAAAGAGCACAGTGTCACCAAGCTCAATGTTGGGGTTTACAAGCATACTTGTGTCTTGAGGGCATATGTCCAAGTACACCTCATCATCTCCAAACAAGGAGACATCCACCACCATTTGGCCTGTAGCTTTTTCGTAAAGGAGAGAGTTGGATGCTCTTAAAATTTTTGCTTGCTCTTTAAGGATAGCATCCTCTGATATCATGTCTTGTTCCCTCTCAACCTCCTTTCCTGCTTTGATATCCGGGGCCTTTCTTGTCTCATACTCATGTGTAACATCCTCAATGACAACCCCTGAATCTTTTTGCTGCTTGGAAGGAGGGATATTTAAAATTTGGAAGGCTTTAAGATCCTCACTAGGAATAAGCTCAAGAGCCTTATCAAACTTGTACCTCAGCCTTGACACAAGCACAAAATCTTTGCTCACAAGTGTGACCTTGTGAGAAAATGAAACTGCAATGTAGCTATCATTCATAAAGTCTATGAGAAAATCCTCGACAACTTCCTGAAGGCAGATCAAAGCTTGATATTGCCACCTTACTGAGACAAAAGTTTTGATATTCATCATGCTCACAAGTCTATCTGATATCTCTTTGACAAATCTCATGAAAGGTAGCTTTGGAATCAATAGACAAGTAGACTTTTGTGCTTTTCTTATTTCTCTTAAAGATTTGACTTGATAATTCAACCTTTTTCTAGCAGTGGGCCTCTGACGAGGTTGTGGAGGTGGTTTCTAAATCATCTTTCTTTGAATCTTTTGGGCCTTGGTAGATTTTTCTTATAGTTTGTTTCGTCCTCGCCATTTGGGTAAAAAAGTACAAAACACCGCACGACGCGATAGCTGGGTCACCCACAATCTAGAAGCTGTCCGTATCGCATCGTATGTGAAGCTAATGATCTTGGCTAGGAATCATGGAAGGACACCTGCACGATGCGATAGCCGGGTCACCCACATTCTAGAACATGTCCGTATCACATCGTATGTGAAGTTGTTGATCTTGGCAATGAATCAAGGAAGGACACCTGCACGATGCGATAGCCAAGTCACCCACATTCTAGAACATGTTCGTATCGCATCATATGTGAAGCTGTTGATCTTGGAAATGAATCAAGGAAGGACACCTGCATGACGTGATAGCTAGGTCACCCACATTCTAGAACATATCCGTATCGCGTCGTATGTGAACCTGTTGACCAAGTGGCAAGGAACCCGCACGCCGCGATATCTTGGTAACCCACAATCTATAACTTTTCCGTATCGCATCGTACGGGTTAGGAATAAGAAGCATTCCGGAAGTGCAAAGAATTGGACGAGGAGGGGTAGCGCGGGTTGATGGAAAGATGCCTGAGGAAAGAGATAAGATTGGCAGAAAGGGGATGTGCGGGTCGTTTAGAAGGTACGACATGACGCAAATGTGTGGTTTGTCGGAAGGTAAAATATGAGCACGTGAGAGAGTTTTTTATATAGCCGACCGTCCGTTCTACGATCGTTGGAAGCATGCCATGTGGCATGTGTGCATGGATGACACGTGTCCATAACGGTTATTTTTGGCACCTTACTTCTCTCTCCACTCTACACGTCGCTTTGGTCTCTCAAGGTCCCTTCGTCCAGCACGACGCGAGGGTACGCGTTTGCAAACTTTGGGTGGGGCCTCTATCGTGTGGTTTGGGCTTCTCCTAGGATCCACTAGATAGCTCTCACATGACGTGACTGGAACAATTTGCATGTCGTGGAACGTACCCCTATCTCTTCATTTGGGCTTCTCTCTCCATCACTTTGGCGCGTGCTTGTCGACCTTCACTCTGTGCCTAGCTAGCTTTACCGCTTTGATTTTTTCTCAACCATATCATGAACGAAGGTCGGGAGGAGAGTCCAAGTGAGAAGCTATTGGTTGATGTGATGGATGGTGGTGACATGGAAGTGTACACCAAAGCATATGAAATATTCAACCCTTTGTTTGATCTTGCAGTTTTGCTAGACAATTTGAAAGACTTTTGTCAGAAGAATTCAAAGAGTTTGAAGGGGCAGTTGAAGGCAAGTGTTTGGTTTTAGATGGCAAGACTTATTGCCATCTAACCGAATTTACTATCAGCTCAATTGAGAAACAAGGAGGTTTGGAAGCTTTTCTAAGACGACTTCCTTTGTTTGTCCACCTACCATTTCTTGTCAATTACATTCAAAGACTTGAAACCTTGTTCTGAAAGAAGTTTCCTTTCTTTTCTTTTTGTTCCTTAAAGTTGACCTGCAAGGAAAAGTTGATGAAGTGAAAGATACAGATGAAGAGGTAACAAATAAAATTGTTTCCACAGTTTTGCAGCTTGAGAAAAGTGAAATTCTAGAAGAGGAGGAAATTGATGTTGCAATTGAGGAGCAGAAGAATGCAAATTTTGATGTGTCTCAATTTAGAGCTAGAACTATCATTCATGAGCCAACAGATGAGGCCCAGATGCACTTGCTCTATGCATGAGAAGAGTGCAATTGAATAATTCCTTTAGTGCATTGATCCTTCTTTGTCCCCTTCCCTTTCTCGTACACTTGAAAAAAGAAGTCCTCGCTTGATAGTGATATTTTTCCATTCCATGTTGCAAGGGGTCCTTGTTTTGCAAAATATGGTCCATGCAGGTACAGAATATGCTAAAAATAAAAAAAATTTAGTTGAACTCAATAGGATGCAATGTAAAATACTGTCCAGACTTTAGAAAGTAATTCAATACTCACCAAGTAATATGTGATGTCTTTTGCTCCCCAAGCATCTGTAATAGCAGTCATTAAAAGCTTTATTGTATTTTTAAAGCATAAGTAGCAGAGGTAACTTGTTGTCTCAAAACTTTCAAAAAATCATCAAGCTTCTTCCACACTTCCATGCGTCTGTTGGCTACATTTGGTCTACTTTTGACATTGGTTGTTATTACACAAAGATCCTTCCAGCAGTTCCACATAGCATCAACTTGTTTGTTGTCATGGTTACTCAAAAATCTTATGGCTTTTGCTCCACCCATTGAAACATCTTGCAAAACATCACCCGTTCCTTTTGAAAGAGTAGGATCTTTTTTTATATGCATTTGACCACCATGAAAACCCATTTGAGAGAGCAAAGCCTCGCATTTTTCTATGCACTCATTTGCAAGTTTAGTTGGCTTAATAGAATATGCATAATCAAGATGGAGTCGAAGCAATTTGTCCAAGATTCTAATCTCTGCATGCGTTGTACATACATGTATATTTTTTAAATCTATTGTTATAATTGGATCCCAAATCATAGAAGATGATGGGTAGTCGATGACGTTCACACTATTTCTTGATGGTGGTTTTCCAACCTCGTGTTATGCAAGCCATCTTTTTGTTCCAGTGCTTGCCAATGACCATGCAATATAGACATGGATACTTGGTATTGGCACCTCCACATACACCAAACATGCACTTTAATGATTTTAGGTCGGCATCCAAGTGCCATTCTACAAAAAAGTCACCCATGCCATCTACACAGAGTTTTTCACCTGCATTTTGGTCCTGTATAATAGAAGGGATATCGGTCTGCAAAAAGAGCCATTTCAATGTATCATGATTTTCTATTGGTATTTGAGCTGCTCCGATCCACCAAATCTCCCTTTCTGATTGAGTTTTGTGGTATGGGGAATCAAGCTTACCCTCGCTATAGTCCAATGCTCTATTCATAAGGGATATGGATACTCTTTCCATTTTTTGACATTTTTGAATTTGAGCTTCATCCAATTTCATAACAAATATAAGTTTTCCTTCACAATCTACTTCTTGCATATTATAGTATCTCACCATAGTAGATTGAACATTTTTTATACTCATCCAAATTTTATTAAAAACATCATACTCAAAAGAATTTTTATTTTTATTTTTTCATATGGCATCGTTCCTTATATATGATAGTACTCTCCAAAATGTTCGGGTATTTCTTTGTTTAACAGAGTCCTAACTTTTCCAACATTGTGAGGCCTAGGCAACCCAAAATCTTTAATCTTGTAATACTTTAAAACCTGAAACCAGGTTTTAGAGATGGCCCTGTAACCCCTTCTAGTCACCCCCATTGTGTCACAGAATTCTTGCATTTGAGAAGGTTGGACCAGTAAACCCATATCTTTCAGTAAATTTTTAAATACCAATTTCTTTTGAGTTTGATTTTTAGGAAGTTTCAAAAGATTTAGAATATCACTTTTGTTCATTACCTCATTCAAAAATCTCACCCTTTCTTGAACATTGGACATATCAAATCCTAAAATAATAGTCACATGTTCTCTAGTAATCTTTAATCTTTTTTTTCTTTGTCCAGAACCTTCTGATAAGTTTACTACATCTCTCATTTTTTTTACTCGTGCTCTTAATCCTATTGGAGTTTCTTTTAAAGTCTGAAGCTGGTGATTTTCTTGTTTTAGAGATGCTGTTTGGTTTTCAAGTTCTAAAATTCTTGTTGCATTTGAAGACAAAACAGTTTTGAGATATGGAATGTAATGTGTAATCCTAGTAATCCATCAACCCCATCACCAACAAATCTCATCAAATCATGAGGTGTGTGAAAAGATGGATACCTTCAAGTGTTAGGATCCGGTGGATACAAGCTCCCATCTGTCCATATATCAATGTGTTTCTTTCCCTCATTGTGAAGTTGTTGTGCTTCATTTATAGTTGTAACTGGTCTTTGATAGACACTCCGCGTAGTAGCATATTCTTGGCTTAGGTTAATGTTCAAGTGAAACTTGCGGTTATCACTAATGGAAGATGTATTAGTCATTGTAGCTAGATACACTTTAGATTGCGTAGATATGCTTTAAATGACAAAAAGGAAAAAATTTGGAGCCGTTTTGACCATAAGCGGCTCTGCTAATTAGTAATTTAAGCAATTTCTTACACATCCCTTTTTGAGTCGTTTTTGGCCCTAATGCAAAAATTCTCACTCTAATTCTCTTAATTCCGTTATTCTCAAAGTTCATAGGCCATTTCCATTACACCTTGACACCTTCCATCTTTTCTTCTTGATCTTATCTTCTGGGCATGGCCATATCTATTTGATCATATCCTTTGTGACTTGTTTATTTATGTCACTCCATTGAGTATGACTGCCCATTTGGAAAATCTGCAGGCCGTTCTAGTTGTTTTTGACAAGGCAGGAAGACCAAGACAAGAGTGAAAGACCACGGACAAAGGAGAAGAGAGAGAGATAGACGACTCCATAATTGCAAACCCCAAAGTGTGTAGACTCTTCATACTGAGTGTACATATATAGTGGTGACTCCTAGTTATATATAGCATAGTAGTTGGTATATATAGCTCCAATACCTCCACTCAAATAGGAGTCCCTAACTGTGGATAAAAAAACCCTTGGGGGTACAAGGGAGAAACCCACACCACCAAATGCATGCATTGCTATATTAACAATTATCAAAGTTTATATACAAAATTCATTTTTTCCAGGAGCCACACCACTCCATAATATACAATGTGCTCTTTCAAGCATCTTTGGAAGTTTAAAAACCCTATATATACAATTGAATTGATGAAAATTCTTCAATATCTTTGAGTAGATTCAATATCTTTGAGTAGCTTCAATATCTTTGAGCCCTTGTACATGCTGTTTGACGTGGAATTCATCCTTTAAACAACATCAACTCAAGAAACATTTCAAGACATGAAGGTTGGGAGTAACCACATCACATTTTCCTTAGAGACGATTCGCATCACCCCTCTAGAGATGACATAGAAACAAACATAATGCCGATGCAATCACATGTGCACACATATATACAAAGCTGGTATGTAATAAACATATTGGGCCCCCCAAGATCTCAACTGACAGCAATCAACATCATGGATTTACGTATCATGGCATTGGAGATGCTTAGAAAAACTTTGAAATAGGAATCATCATGATGGATTGACATAACATGGCAGCAAAGACGCTTTCATCATTCAAAAACTTTGACATTGAAGTAATCATCACGGCTTTATGTACCATGGCATCATGGTACTCACTGTAGCATTTAATGGCCTAGTAACTTGTGTGTAGAGGAAAATAGCATAAACATAGTGAGCATTTCATTAGAATAGATTCCTAATGAGCATAGTAAGACTGCTTGAATGGAGAGAGCAACAAAAAAGCATAACACCTAGTTAGACAGTCATGAACAATAATTCAAAAGAGAGAGAAATTAAGCTATTGACAACAATTGAGGACCGGATTTACATGGAGTTGGTCCCCCCTCCAAAATGTCTTTGTATTATAGGTTTCCCCCATCAAGGGAGACATTTTACAATATAATCCTTTGTGTTTTTTTAATAACTAGCTAGTGCAATGAAGATGGAAGCTTCAATCACTGTGCACACACTTATAAAACACAACATAAATTCCCTCATGATCTCAGACCCAAGACCTCACACACCTTCAAAGATGGTGAGAGCTAGCGGGGTATGAGAGTAGATTGGGAGGAAGCAGGAGTCGTCTTACGAGAAAGAAGTATATCTCCTCACATAATCACTCATAAAAGCTTAGCATAGCTTATTAATTAGCATGGTAGAGGAGATGAGCATTCATTGAAGCTTGGCTCTTGATTGGATTTGCATCCCAAAGCCAAGAGTTGTTGGTGTAGGCCTCTCTTCTCACAAGCTTGGAGTAGATGATGAGCTTCCCATTAAAGCTTGAGAAGGAGAGAGGGAGTATTCTTGATTCACACGTGAGATTGTGTGAGTGTGTGTGTGATAATTCCTTGTCAAATTTAGTCCCCCTCTCTTTGTTGGTCGACCCCTCTTGCAATTTACTCTTGCTAGTCCCCCATTGGACCCTGCAAAGCTTAGCCAATGAAAATTGAGAAGCATAAGTGATAGCCTTGTGACATGTGTCCCCCTTTCCCATTTTTTGAGAGCTTTAGGTAATTAAATAATGCAATTAAACTCTCATTGGACCCCTTTATCTGCTAGCCAATAGGAATCAGGCAAGCCATTGGGTTGCTGAATGCTCATTGGACCCCTTGGGAGACTGTCCAATAGTCTTCTAGAGAGATTAATTCTTACTGGTTCTTTTATCAAGTGTTTTTAAATGAATTAAACTAGATTTACTATAGCCTAATTCTCATAGGTCCACCTCTATGGCCATCCAATAGGATTTGAGTGCACCTTGTGGGCAAATGGGCTAGGGAGTTGACATGTGTCCCCTATTCCTTTTGTGTAAAGGGAGCCTGTGAGTGTGTATGTTTCTCTCTCATCCCCTACTTATAGGGCTCGCCCCCAAGGATTTCATTAACGTAATCATGATTGTGTGATTACGTCAATAACTCTAGTATTTACACAAGAAAATAACTTGATCACGTTAGTTGTTAATGTGACTTTGATTATGACCTGCAAAACCCAATAGAGCCGGTTAGCCCACCAGGCTTTTTATTTTTCCCTGCGGGGCCCGTCGGGCTTTTTTATTTTCGTGGCGGGGCCGTCGGGTATATGTAATTGCCCGGTGGGCCCGCTGGGAAAACAAAAAAGCATGACAAGAGTAATTATATGAAGTAAACAGTGTGCTAACTGTGGTCCTTTAGCTAGTCAAATCCTTGGGGAGTGTATTCGAGTGCCGGGTATAGTCATCTCCTTGTGAATTGACCTACGATTACAGAGTCACGGG
Source organism: Adiantum capillus-veneris (assembly GCF_014529385.1). Taxonomy (NCBI): domain Eukaryota; kingdom Viridiplantae; phylum Streptophyta; class Polypodiopsida; order Polypodiales; family Pteridaceae; genus Adiantum; species Adiantum capillus-veneris. The sequence continues at coordinate 71,796,437 of NC_140941.1, forward strand.
TCCTTTTTTTGGCCCAAACGTGATTCTTATTTTGGTAACCACTTCTAAAAAAATTTAATTCATTCACCGACATAAAGGTACAAAACCAAAACAAATGAAAACTTGGAGAGTCGTGCTCGTTGCAAAGAAGCAATTGATCCAAATGAGGGCTGTAATTGGTTTTAGAAGATGAGCATATGTAAATGACAAGTCGATAGTCAAGGATCGGATGTCCTGTACTAGTGTACTAGAATATAAAGATCCTTGAAGTCTTGCATTTTTCATCATCATAGATTTGAGTTGATTTACACTGTCACTCCACAATATAAGAGCTACAATCCTTAATTGCGTTAAAATAGCTTTTATATATTGAATTGGTTACATGGGGGGACTACAATCCTTCACTGGGTACAAGTAGTCTTGAATTGAGTGATTATATTGAAGGTTTATTTGCGTTATTTCATGCATTGTTCTATACACAGAGTGCAATATGTATTATGATATAGATTATTAGTGCATGAAATGACCAATCATATATTTTATTTCTTTCGTTTGTTTTTTGTAGCAATTGAAATTAGATGTGTCTTATTGTTTGCAAATCAAAGTGTACATATTTAAATAATCATTATAATAATAGCTGCATTCAGAAATTCGTAGCATTGTTGTAGTTATTATGCCATGCATAGATTGTATTGCAATGTGTATGTTTACTCACAATATAGGTGATCGATACGTGGATTGACTAGCGTGGATTGAAAATCTCATATTGTTTATCATGGTTACTTTCATATTGAATGGTTCTTTAATTTTAATAGATATTGAAAACAAGAAAAATGTTTCAAAAACTAAACATCTGATTCTTTTATCTTCAGTTTTAATTTAAAAGCAATGAAGAAAAATGTGGGCAGAAGTGGTACGAAGAAGCCAAAGAATAAAAAATCTTGTGGCAAAGAGTGGGATTATGCTCACAACATATGCTGCCGATATATGGAGTGGCAATGTAAATTATCACACAGAAAAATCAAGTGGTGCACCACATATTAGGGATCATTTTCAAGATAGCGTTAAAAAGAGTTGTAAGAAATGTGAACATCCTCAGGCACCTGTAGTTGCAAAGCGTTTGAGAGAAGAGATCGCCAAAAAGGGTGACAAGAGACAACAAATATATATCTCTGTGGCTTCGATTCAAGAGTTCTCAAAGCCAAATATTAACTCCACAGATCCTGTAGTGACGCCAACTAACCTTGGAGAACAACCTATACAGGGAGAGGAAATTCAGGCAGTGCTCCTTTTAAGCGTCACAATAAAGGTGGGCTTAGTCAAATGCGTCAAAAATCAATACATCAAAGCTTTAGAGTGTAGTCTCTAGAATAAGCACAAATTGCACTTGCCAAATCAATATTCTTTACTGAAAGTGCTTTGGCCATGGTAGACAGCAATCATAGGAAGGCTAGTTGGAAGAAAATTGGTGAGTTTGGTCTAGGATTTTCAGCTCCTTCTTATCACACGATACGAAATGTTTTCTTGAACAAATGTTACATCAAAGACAAAGAGCGTGTTGGAAAAATAATACTTCGGAATATTTCGCTTTCTAGATGTACCATTGTGAGTGATGGTGATTGGTCAAATGTTCAAAGAAGACCGCTGATCAATGTAATGCTAGTTTGTCCAAGGGAAGAAACGTTTATAAAGCTAATTGATAGTTCTGGTGTTATTAAAAGTGGCAAATATATTTCTGAGGTCTTGATTAATGTAGCTAAAGAAATTGGTGCTGATTATGTCATTCAAGTAGTCATGGACAACGCAAAGAATTGTAAAAATGCCAGTAAATTAATAAAGAAGTGATTTCCACATATTTTTACCAATGGTTGTAATACGCACATTTCAAACTTGGTGCTAAAAGATTGGTACCCCAGGGAACAAACCACATGGTTTGCCAAAATAATTGATACAGCGCGTCAGGTTGTGAAATTTATCTTGAAACGACAAAGAGTGTTTGATTTGTATAGGATGTGCATGTTAGTGATGTTGAAACTTCCCATTGAAACTCAGTTTTGCACGTAATTTTATACCTTGGAATCACTTCTCCGCAATAAATGTGATGTGATTGACACATTCAATTGCGCGGCCTTTGATGAATGGCAGCTTGAGCAGAAAGAAAAAGTGAAAGATAAAATTACATGTCTACGTGCAATGTAAACAAGGCTGCTTGGTGCAGGAGTGTATTGAATGCATACCATGGAGTGATGCCCGTTATGTTCGCGATCTGCAATCTTGACCAAAGGGCACCAACCTTGGGCAAAGTGTGGATGACATGGTGGTCAGTCCAACATTGAATCCCGAAGAGCTGAAAGAATCTGTAGTAGAGAAGAAGTGGCGACTACCATTCTCTCGCAAAAATGAAAAATTTTGGCCAAGTATTTTCATGCAAGGTGGAAGAGCACTCATAGTCCACTCCATAGTGTTGCTTACATGCTCGATCCAAAGTATTGGAATTTAGATCTGATGTCCGATAGAGAGGTGGTAAGTGATTTCTATCACGTGATCAACACATTCTACTCCAACATTCAAGACTGAATTGATTGCATCAAAGAAATGAGTGCATTTAGATTAAAAGAGGACCTTGCAAATGATTGTCTACAGGTAATGGCAAAAGAGCAACCTCCATGGAAGTGGTGGATGATGAATGGTGGAGAGCATTACTCTACCTTACGTCCCCTTGCAATGAAATTACGGGCACAATGTGCAACAAACTCAAGTTCAGAGAGAAACTGGAGTATGTACAAGTATGTTCACATCACTATTCACAACACACTATTAGCAAACAGAGCAAAAAAATTAGTGTATATTTTTTGTAATAAAAAGATATTGAATCACATCAAAAGTACTCGCTACGAGGAGGAAATTCCAACCTAACTGTATGGTTGTCAAAACGAAGAAGAAGAAGAGTTCAATGTTGGTGTATCTCAATGCAATATAGACAAAATAGAAGAGAATTTGATAATAGATTTGGAGGTTGAATTACAAGGAGAACCACAACACTCAGACTTAGAACCAGATAACAACTTTACAGAGTCAATATAGCTTGAGAGTAGAATGAAGATCATGAACCATCGTAAAAGATCTTGTATTCAAATGTGTTTTGATCATATTTTCAGAGTGCTTTTGTAAAATTTATATTTAAAGGTTTGATTCTGTTTAGTCATTTGCAAGAGTTTTGGACTAGTCAAACTTCTAAAAGGTGGTTTTCAATGAGTGCTTTCAGTCGTGCTCGATAGCTGATGAATCAGACTCATACATCATAAGTTACATGCATTGGAAGTGGGCAATTCCTTACTTAGAAAGTGGGTGCGCATGCACGTGAGGAAAGGCAAGTGGATGATTTGATGTATTTAATTAAAAAATGTGTGGTCGAGGATTTTTGGAAATAGCCAAATTAATAAGCTCCGAGCCGTGGGCTTTACAATGCCGCATTCGGTGCCCGGAGTCACCCGCCACGCCTCCGCCAAGGTTGCTCAATGTGGGGAGCAAAACAAAAAATTCATTGGCTTAAGTGGGGAGGTGGGAGGATGGTGCCAAGTGGTAATGGAGTAATCCCACATGGGGGGGAGCAAGTGAAAATTGGAGGGTATAAGGGGGGGAGTGGGTACCGCCTAAGGGTGTATCAAAGGAGCAAATGAATCCTCCTTGCCTTGCTAATGATGGCTCGTGGGTGTTGGGGGAGAGAGCAGGCGCCCTTTTTCAGTTCATACTAGTGCTCAAGTGCCTGGCCAAGCTTTTGGTCCACTAGACACCTCCCTTCCCCACTTGCCTTGGTCAAAAAGTGGCCGACATGCCTTTTTCTACCCAAATTAAGCTCAAGGAATTATGTACATCTATGTACTCAAGGCTAGTGAGCAATCTTTTTAGCATGGATTAGTGACTTTATCTTCATTCAGAAAATACCTAACATCGTCTTAATGCACCCTCGTCATCATTGGATTGGTGCTATGGTTATTATCCTCTTATTGCACCCTCTTCATCATTGGTGCCATGGTTATTATTGCCTTATTGCATCCTCCCTTTCATTCTTGTCGTCAAGGATTTCGTGGTTGTGACTATGAAGCACTAGTGTTTCACAGCACTTGTGCGTCAGCATGTGTTTATGTGCCCGCATGTTTGCATTCTTGTCATACATAGTTGTGGTGTCATTTTTTGTTTCTCTCTCGTCTCTAGACCGGTGTATCCAACCGTCTCTCAGGACAATGTGATGTGATTTTTCTAACCCTTACTTGTCGATGTGTTTCTTGAGTTGTTGTTGTCAATAGGATGAAAATCACATAAAGCAACACATACGAGGGATCAAAGACACTAGAGATACTGCAGTTTAAACCTTCTCTTTGTGTTTATTAGAGTTTTTTGAGCCTTTATGACCATTGTTGTATATTATGGAGTGATGTAGATCTTCAAGAACATGTTTTGTAAATTTGAAAATTTATCAATACAAGAGTGCATCTATATAGTGTTGTGGGTTTTTCCCTTGTAACCCCAAGGTCTTTTTCATCCACATTTAGGGACTCCTATTTGTGCGGGGGTGTTGGAGATCTATAGACAGCCCACATTTATGCTATATATAGCTAGGAATCCCCACTATATATGTGTACCCAGTGTGTTCTCTCCACATGCTTTGGGGTTTGCATATGATGGTGTCAACTCTTTCTCTTCTTGTCTACCTGCGCTCTCTCCCTGCAATTCAATAGAAGGAAATATGTGTGAGGAGGATTGTAGACTAGGGACTCGATAGAAAGAAACAACAAAACCGAACAAGTTGTTGTTTAGTGTTTGTATATGATGGTTTCAACTCTCTCTCTCTCTTCTTGTCTACCTACGCTCTCTCCCTGCAGTTCAATAGAAGGAAACATGTGTGAGGAGGATTGTAGTACCAGAGACTCGATAGACAGAAACAACAAAACCGGACAAGTTGTTGTTGAGTGCCCAAACATCTCTTTATGATGCTACACAATACTTGGTTCTTCAAGCTTAAGTGGAAGTCCTTGACTTGCAAGAAAAGTTTGGTTGGAGCAATGCAAGTGTAGATGCACTCCTTGGGTAAGCTCTATCCATGGATTTTTATACATGGAACTCCCTTCATGGCATGGGCTTGCATATGTATTAATATTCTTTTTTTGTTGTAGTTTGATGGGCAAAATGCTTCATAAGGATCACCACATGCCTCTGAATCTCCAATGAGCTAGATCGTACACTACAGTTGACATGGATTATGAGCACATCCATGCGTGCATCGAGGATGACATACTATACCGCAATGAGCACACACATGCCACCTCATGTCCCATGTGATAGAAAGCACACTACAAGACAAGAGTGAGTGGGGAACACCTACCCCATAAGGTATTGAGACAATTTACACTAATCCCTTGCATTCAACACATGTTTAAAAGCAGATCTATGGTGGAGCTGCTCACATGGCACGCCAACCACCACTTAAATGATGGAATGATGTGTGTCTTTCCAATTCACCTGCATGGAGGCACATAGACACTCAATGGCCAAAGTTTTGACTAGAGCCTTGACACTTGAGGCTTAGGCTGGCAAGAAACGGTGTCGGTCGCTTTGGCACCAAGTCCACTTCATGGAGAACTTGACCTGTGGTGATCATCAATTACAACATTGCACCATGGGAGACAACCAAGAAGGGAAACATACTTCTTTCCTTGCTTGTTTCAAGGAAGTACAAGGTGGAAAATACTGATGTCTACCTCAATCCCCTCATTTAAGTTGGAGAAAATATGGAGACGCATCCCCATTGTAGATGTGTCACTTCCAAATGAGATGAGAGAAGCCATTGTCTTCTTCTACCTTTTGTAGATGCAATGATTTTGAGCTATAAATGCAGAAATCATCAATGAACACCCTAATTGACTTTACAAAGAATTCTTGAATCACCATGTTCATGAAACGTTGAAAAGTTGCAAGAGCATTTGTCAGGACAAATGTCATGACTCTAAAAGCATAACAACCCCAAGGAGTGATGAACGTTGTTATCAATTGGTCCTCCAATGAAAACCCTATGTGAAAGTAACCTGTGTAGCCATCACACACAGTGTACTTCTCATGACTAGCTACCTCACTTAGTATTCCATCCTGAAATGGGAGGGAAAAGTGATCTCTTTTTGTTGCTATATTTAGTGGACGGTAATCCAGACACACCCTCCACTTGTCATTCTTCTTGGGAGTGACAACAACAGGAGAGACCCACTTTGAATTCTCCACTGGATAAATAAAAGCTACTGCTATAAGCTTTCTTACCTCCTTGAGTAAAGCCTACTCCTTGATGACTCCTAGCCTTTGTAGCTTTTGAGCCTTAGGTGTGGCCTCTGGCTTCAACTCAATATTGTGTTGAACAACAACTACTCCACGCACATCGGTGTAGTCTTTAGCAAAAAGGCTAGGAAATTTCTTTAACACACCTTTGAACTCCTCATCCTTTGTAAGTGTTGTAGACAACATACCTTCTAACATTCCTTCATCTTCCACATTTTGGTTCTCTTGGGAACCTACCTCTTTCAAACCTAGGCAAGAGGTCTCTTGGTTGGTTGGCTTAAACCTTACCCTCATGACTTTGATGGAAGACTCCTTTTCAGTAATGCCGTCACTAATTTCTTTTTTTAAAGCGTTATCGGTCCAATCTTCTTCCGTTGTCGTGGCGCCCCACATTTATTGAGAGAAAAACACACAAAAAAGCAGGTTTTAAGGTTTTATTACAAAAGAGCTATCACTTTTTGCAGTTTCGATGATGATAGATAAATAATGCTTGGGATTCTTTGGGTGAGATAATGGCGTCTCTTGAAGTTTAATGATCACGAGATATGGCAACTGGATATGGTTGGCATGGCATTTGTTGAATATTAAAGAAAACAAAGGTGCTTGAGGAGCTTCATATTCACAATGTTGGTTCTTGGATCACATTGATTGTGGTATATACTTACCAGTTTGGGAGGGAAGGTCTTTCTCAAATAAAGCTTTTATTAGGACACCGGAAGGACCGGACTGGATAAGGCCGGGCCAGGCTAGGCGGTGTGGAACGGGAAGTCCAACTCAAGCAAAGGGCCAAGGGCATGCCTATATAAGGGTGGTTGGGTGGAGGACTCTCAGGCTCTAGTCACCCCTATCTTACATTGGTATTAGAGCATGGTCTATTTTGCGCAAGAGGGCGTGGAGCTTTTTGCATGCTCCTCTCTTTGAGGGCGTGAAGAGCCGCCTGCTAAGGGGGACGACGAGGTCCCACTGTGTGAGGAGCACCATTTGTGCCGAGAGGGAGGTGACCTCAACCTCCAGCAAACACTGTGTGGCTTAGCCCGACGGATGCGCGCTGCCTTTGGGAGCATTTTATGTCACTGGGGCGACGCCCAGAACGCAACGCGTGGGGAGTGTCGTGGTTGCCATAGCTGACTGCAGACGTTTATTTTCACATACAAGGCACCCAAAGGCTTTGTCCTTGGGCAATTCATCCAAAAAAACCTCAAGATAGGGGGCGTGCCCACCCTGGCACACACCCCATACCCAAGCCAGGGTGTTTGAAGGTGTTGGCAAGGTCGAAATCTGACACAAGCATAGGAAAGGGGCCACCGAAGCCTAAGTAAAGTGTTCGAATGACAAAAATTGCCGAGTTGATCGAAGTTAAAGTTTGACGGAGTTGAAGTTTTGGAAGAATATCTATTGCAATTCCTTTGAAAGGATTCATGCATCAATGACATTTCAAGCAGTACAAATTTTTGGCGGCATCGTCAAACATAGTTGATTCAACTATCAAGAGCTTTCGGAGCTCCATATACGGTGGACTACCATCAATTTAGACAGAGTTAGCACGGCTACTCTACTTTGCGAGTGCTCCCAATATCAGGTATATTTTCTGAGTACTTCTTTCACCGCATTGTGTAGCCATGGATTTGGATATCAATATGACATTCGATTTTGAGCAAAGTACTCCTGATCCTACCAATGATGGCCCGCGGACAGATCCTCTCAAGGAGAGTAACCGTGATGCTATGGCAGGAGAAGATACTTATGAGTTGCTCGATATTCAAGAATTTTGTGCACTTCAGACACGCATGACCATCATGGATGAAAATTTTAAAGCTTTAAATGAAAATGTTACTAAACGTTCCACATTAGTAATTCAATTAATGCATCAGCAGTCTAAGAGTCCTGCTGACACCCATATGCATGAGCACGTTGGCACACAAGGGCGAGGCCCAATTCATCATACGTTGCATACTCTCGCTGCCAAATATGTGGATGACTTGTTAAAGAAATTTAAGCCACCAATCTTTAAGGGCAAAGACCGAGACCGCAATAAGGATACAGTGAACATCTTTCTTAGCAAACGGGATGGAATTCACACCTTAACACTAGTCCTGTAATTGGACACTCAAGTGTCCTGAGACACTATAGTGTCCTAAAATTGCATCAACTTTGCCTAATTTTTGTTACACACGAATGCTACCGACTTGAGTTAAAAAATGTGGCACGCTATGCGCCATGTCTTTAAGTTTTCAGCTGATTTTTTTCTAGGTCCAATAGAACAAAATTTAACGATTAAAATTATTGGTTTCTTCAAGCAAATCTTGCAAACTGCGATTGTCTTGCTGGAAGCCTATTAGAGAGGCAGAATGAAAATTTAACAAGCTCGTACAAGATTTATTTGCCCATGGTCGAAATTAGGCCATATTGGCAAGGTGGACAACCAATGTGGACGGAGCCTTATCGTGTAGACTTCACAGAAGCGAAAAAAAGACCAACGTTTTCAAATTTCATTGCACCTGGCCGAAAACAGAGCGCTATCAGTACTCGTATCTGTCGACTGTTGCATTCAATATCTATGCACACGCTTCATGGCAAGCCCTTCTACACTCACAGAGGCAGCATCCAATGCTTTTTTCCAGGGTTTAAAAGGCTGGAAACTCCTGTATCCAACTGTTGGCTTCGGGCTTGATTGGGAAAAGCATGCTCATCCTATTGATTGGCAAAGCAAGATGTATGCAGGTCTTATTGAGTCCTACCTTGCACGCAAAAAGTTGTTCAAATGCAAGTTTGATGGCGATGCAACAACATACATGCTTTCTTGGGAATCCATACGGATGCATCTTCTTCCCAAAGAGGAAGAATCCATTGGTATGCCTGTGCAGAATGCAGAAGAGGAAGATGATGAGCTCTCTCTTGCTGAGTTTTTGGCATGCAAGAAAAGAGAGAGTGTTATGGCAAGGAGATCTGATGTATTACCTTCTGTGGAGATTCCGATGGTTTTTGATGCGGTTGAAAATGGTTGCAATGATGTCGATATTATGCATGTCTACGATGCTTTGGACGTTGCTTTGACTATGCATACTAGGTCTTTTCATGAGGATGCACATGAAGAAAGTCCAAGCTTATCAAGAGCTACTCTAATTGCTAGTATGCCTATTGTTGGATGTAGTGGTGCACCTCCTGTGATGAGTAAGAGAGGTCTCCCTCCAAAGTGTACCATTGTGGGTCGAGGCCGACCAAAGGTGATTTATTTTGTGATGCCAATGCTTGTCAAGAGACACACAATGATGCCCCTATTCTTGATGCCATACGTGAGAGAAAGCATGCTCAAAACAAGGGATACAAGCTTGTCAAAAAGCGTGGTAAAATGAAAAATAAGGTTGTCAAAAAAGGTAGATCTTCGGATATGCAAGAGCAAGATGAATCCGAAGATGAGCATGCTTCCGTGAGAGAGGAAGATGATTGTGAAGATGAACTTTTAGAAGCAGAAGGTTTGGTTTTGTGTGATAGCGATGATGATACTGATTGTTCAAATACATGCATGCCGTTGTGGAAAAGTGGTGAAAAATTGCAGGTTGAGCCTGAGGGAACATTCAAGAAGCTGCCGTTGTTTGTGAACATTGCAGGTCCTAACTTGGGACAAGTCCCAAGAGAGTTTACAAAAACTTAGATTTTCTTGGCTCTTTTTCCTTTGGATGTATTTGATGCAATTGTGGAAGATACCAATAGGTATGCAATGGAGAAGCGTGATAAAGTTTTGGCTGAGCATGAGTCCACACGGAAATGGAATCCAGTTGATAGACACTCTTTTATGCATTTTTTGGGTGTGTCTCTCGGCATGTCTTTGCAATTTATGTATGATAAGAATTATTATTGGAAGGGAGAGACTTGTGGTGTAGTTCGATACCCAAATTATTCAGAGAAGATGGGACAGACTGAATATCAGTAGATAAAGAGGTTTTTGCATGTACGGAATAATATTCAACGCCCGCTTGTGAAGGGGACTCGTGAATACAAGTTATGGCAGGTCTTGCCTTTAGAGGAGAGATTAAATGCTACATTTCAATTGCATTATAATTGTGGAAAATATGTAACTGTGGATGAGCGGATTATTCCCTCAAAATATAAATTGAATCCATGCAGGGTTTATAATCCAAAGAAACCGCATAAGTTTGGGATTCAATTATGGAATTTGTGCGATTTAGAGACTAGTTATAACTACTCCTTTTGCATTTATGATAAGGTGCCATGTAAGGAATTGTCATTCCATGTTGTGTCAAAGCTAGTGCAAGATCTGAAACAAAGAGGACACCATGTCTTTTTTGATCGATGGTTTACTTATGTTAAGCTGTTGATTCATTTGACCCATGAGGGATATGGTGCTACAGGAACGTATATGACAAATCGTAAAAACTTTCCTGATGCTCGTATGCTGCACATGGATCTTCACGAGCGTGGATCATGTCGTTTTGCTTTTGATGCAAGGAAGGGGCTTGTTGCATGCTATTGGATAGACAAGAAGCCCATTTTTTTTGCTTCAAATGTATATGGGATGAAAAGAGGAGAAGTTCAGAGGCAGGTTGGATCAGGCCACAAGGTGGCAGTTACATGTCCGGACATTGCTATCCAATACAAAAAGTGTAAAGCAGGTTGTGATGTGTTTGACTCAATGGTGTTGGGATCTGGCTATAGGTTAGAGATGAGCATTCATGGTTAGAGATGAGCATTCATCTGGCTATAGCTTAGAGATGGACTCGGTCTTTGCAAATGCATACATAATATGGAGATGCATACATGGGAAGAAGAACACAAGTCTTTTTGCTTTTATGGTAAGTCTGCAAGAGCAGCTTGTAGACAATCATTTTGCTGGGTTGCATACTTCAAGGGCATACATGTACACTAGTGATCCAATGGGTGGGCATACTTTGATGAAAATGGCATCACGTGCAAGCAGGTTTTTCTATGTATGTGCAAACGAACGAAAAAGGTTCTTGCGCGAGGGAAAGGAAGTGCTTGGTTCTAAGCCAACAAGAACCCTTTATGGATGTCCAAAGTGCAAGAAATTTTTGTGTGTAGAACCATGCTTCTACAAGTATCATGCGCAGGCAGGACATGATCAACTCACTACGAGTGCACGCCGTGTTGCAAGATCATACAATCGGCCTGTGCTTGTTTGATCATACAATCGGCCTGTCCTGTTTTAGTAAAGAGGCCACACAAATCTGAATTTTTTCATGTGGAATTTGATTTTTTTGGTATGGAACTCCAATGGTTGTCAATTGCCTTGGTTCCATAGAGACGCCACAAATTTACATCTTATGGCGGAGATTTTTTTTTTTACTAGGAGTCACGTTCGTCTATATGTGAACCTGCTCTTTTGTACCATGTCTTCTTTGGAAGGTGTAAAGGCATGTCGAATTGTGCTTTTTGCAACGTCTATGAATTTTTGCACATACCTTATATAATGTATAAGACTCCAGCAAAAGGATTTGATAAGATACTTCATGAAAAAAGCGCTATATTTTTTCTTTTAAACCTCAAAAACGACACTTAAGTGTCCTGTTTTGGTATCAAACTAGTGTTAAGGAGTACTCCGGATGCAGTTAGAGCTCTACATATGAGCTTAACTCTGGAGGGCAAGGCCTGCAAATGGTGGATGTCTCTCAAGGAGAAGAACATGATACCACAGAGTTAGGCAGCCTTTGAAGCAATGTTTAGCAAGGAATTTTTGCCTACTAATGAGGCCGATCGGAATTGGACGGCTTGGGACACATATTCCATACGCCAATACCCATCACTCCTTGAATATATCTCTCACTATCAGGACATTATCCTCCAGTTGGAAGGCTTGGATACCTTTCAACAAGTACGAGGGTTCATACGAGGTCTGACACCTGAGCTTAAGAAGTATGTCAAGACCCAAGACCCTAAAACACTTGAGGAAGCCATAGTAAAAGCACATATTCAGGATGACCCTAATGAGAAGAAACTACATAATAGTAACTATTGAGCTTATATGTGAAGCTACTCAATATATGGCATCCAGGTCCCCTCTATATATACATCATCTCATGTGTGTATTCTACACACTTTGGGGTTCTATTTCTGTGCTCTCTCTTTCTCTCTCAACATGGTATCAGAGCAGTACGTTTTTGTTTTTGATTTTTCTCCTGATCGAAAATGATTCTACAGAAACAATTTGAGTGCAGCACCGGAATCAACGTGGTCTACAACTTTGCAGAAGGAAGTTTTTTTTAATTTTTCACCGATTTTGAGTTATCATCTGCAGACTGCGTACATGCCTGAAAAGAAACTTCCGTTTTTTGTTTTTGAGTTTTCTCCTAATTGAAAACGATTTTGCATAAACTACCCGTGCGAAGGACCGGAATCGATGTGGTCTACAACTTTGTAGAAGGAAGTTTTTTCAATTCTCCACCAGTTTTGAGTTATTGTTCGCGGACTACGTACATACCTGAAAAGCAACTTTCGCTTTTTGTTTTTGATTTCTCTACTAATTGAAACGATTTTGCATAAACTATCTGTATGAGGGACAGGAATCGATGTGGTCTACAACTTTGCAGAAGAAAGTTTATCTAAATTCTGCACCGATTTTGAGTTATCGTTCGCGGACTGCGTACATACCCGAAAAGCAACTTTCGCTTTCTGTTTTTGAGTTTTCTCCTGATTGAAAACGATTTTTGCAAAAACTATCCGCTATAGGGAGCGGAATCGATGTGGTCTACAACTTTGCAGAAGGAAGTTTTTTCAAATTCTACACCGATTTTGAGTTATCGTTCGCGGATTGCGTACATATCCGAAAAGAAAGTTTTGTTTTATGTTTTTGATTTTTCTGCTAATTGAAAACAATTTTGCAAAAACTACCCATGCAAGGGACCGGAATCGATGTGGTCTACAACTTTGCAAAAGGAACTAGCCACTGTAGGCATCGGAATCGATAAGAAACTATTTTCTTAAGCCATCGTAATAGATGTGGTCTATAACTTTGCAGAAGAATGTTTATCTAAATTCTGCACCGATTTTGGGTTATCGTCTTGGACTGCGAATATGTTTGAAAAGCAAAATTTTACTTTTTGCTTTTAATTTTTCTCATAATTGAAAACTTCTCAATTATATTTTTTCTTCATGAATCATATATTTGTAACTTTGCTACATAAGCCATTTACATATCGTTCCGATTCAGTCAAACAGTTGATGATCGTCCAAATTCTATCGAGCTACTGTTGGTACATGATCTTTTGTTATATGATATACTCGTTCATTGATTCTTGTATAATTATTCTTTTGGAGATATAGTTTCATCGTTTTATTGATAATTTCTCGTTGATACCATAGTGATTTTGATGGTACCATGATGATGTTTTGTTAGTACTTTGGTCATGGTGATTTTTGTTGATACCATGGTTATTCTCGGTGATGCCATGATAATGTTTCGTTGATACCATGGTTATTCTCAGTGATTCCATGATGATATTTTGTTAATTCCATGGTTATTTTTATTGATACCATGATGCTGTTTCGTTGATACCATGGTTATTCTCGGTGATACCATGATGTTGTTTCGTTGATACCATGGCTATTCTCGGTGATTCCATGATGTTGTTTCATTGATACAATGATTATTTTCGATGATATCATGATGCTTTTCGTTGATACCATGATGATTTATTCATTTTTATTGATACAATGATGATGTTTTGTTAATACTTTGATGATATTCATTGATCACTACGTTGAGAAATGTTGTTTTATAAAGTATATACACATATCATTTGCATCACGTAATCACGCATCTTGTTCTTTTATGTTGATACTCTACGTACTATATGTTTTTGTGCGTATATATGTCGTCAAAAGAGTCGCGGCGCGAACCATCTCTTATGGCATTGTGAATGTAAATTATTTCACTAGCGATGCTAATAATTTTCATGACTGTTTTTTTGAGTCTATGATCTATGTAGTATTCATCAAAGAATTGATTTTATGAAGACAAACTTGGTGACAATAAAAGATTTATGAAGATATGTTTGGTGATATCATATTGATGACAGCATGAAGATATGTTTGGTGATACGATAGTGATGACAAGCTACATAGCAGATTCATGGAGACACTTCTGATTACGAGCTAATCGATATCCTCTACACCTCTTTATTGAACCTTTGTATTCATTATTGTATTTGATAGGATAGGAGTAATGTAACTCCTCATAAAACATTCATTGTAAAAGGAGTGATGTAGCTCCTCACAAAATATTCATTGTAAAAGGAGTGATGTAGCTCCTCATGAACATTTGTATATTCAATGATTTTTATAATATAACGGTGGGTTTATATAGAGCGCACCCTTATTTGAGTGGGGGTGTTGAGCTTATATGTGAAGCTACTCAATATATGGCTTCTCTATATATGGCACCCAGATCCCCTCTATATATACATCATCTCATGTGTGTATTCTACACACTTTGGGGTTCTATTTCAGTGCTCTCTCTTTCTCTCTCAACAGTAACGTGCCTGCTAATATTCATGGTAATACACGCACGCAGTATGGGCACAATAAAAGAAAATTTCTAGTTGCTAATTCAGATGCATCTAAAAAACCCAAGGGGTCCAAAGGTCCTCTTTCTCTTGAGGATTTTGAGAAAGCCAAGAAAGAGAGGTTATGTTTTCAATGTTTAGGGAGAGTTCATTGCAAAAAGGATTGTCCCAAGGGGAAATCTGATGCTGAAGGGAAGGAGAAAGCAGTGCACATGGTCCAACTACTACCTCTTGAGTCTTCCTCGAAATTCTCTAGAGTGGAAGTAACACACACTGAGGTGGTGCATGAATGTTGTCTCACAGCTTCCATGTGGCAACAAACCTTTGGACCACATGATTTAGTACATATGCACGGATGTCTGCAAGAGCACAAGGTGCGCATCTTGGTAGATGACGGTGCTACTCACAATTTCATCAATTATAGATTGGTGAAAAAGCTCAAACGACCTCAAACTCCGAGTACCCACCGCTACAAGGTAGCAATGATGAATGGACTTGATACTGAAATATGGGATACACAATGTCAAGTTGTTCCATTAGAAGTACAAGGGTACTCTACTTGTTTGGATTTTTAGGTTATGAACATGGAAAGGGCTGATGTGGTTCTTGGTACGGAGTGGTTGCATAGCCTAGGACCATCACTAAAGCGTAGCTATGAGCACAACAGCTTGATGTTTGAATCCCATGGCGCACATGTGTTGTTGTTAGGAGAAAAGGATATACCTTCATCACCACTAATTTGTACCGCCGAGCTTATGCAGCTCGTTTCTGATAATGAAATTGATCAGGTTTTCTTGTGTTACTCACTGTCTCGTTTTCTTTCTAACATTCAGTCAATTGAACATTCCTCAGCGCCGCATGCTTCTCTCTCCTCTATTCCACCAATTGCTACGTTGCTAGTCAATTACAACAATTATTAAGGGAAGTCCAAGATGTATTTCCTAATGATTTGCCACCAGGATTACCATCCACACGATCAGTGCAACATAGCATTGACATGCCTATAGGCTGTAAACCTGTTAGTAAACCACCTTATCGTTTAAGTTACTTAGAGGCTGCTGAGGTGGAAGGTCAGCTTGCTGACTACTTGAGCAAAGGGTTTATACAACCAAGTTCTTCACCATGGGCTTCGCCTATCCTTTTAGTGAAGAAAAGGACAACAATATGCACATGTAAGTAGACTATCGGGGCTTTAATGCCGTTACGATTAAGAAAAAATACCCATTGCCAAGAGTAGATGAGTTATTTGATAAGCTAACTCATGCTCGCATTTTTATGAAAATTGCTTTGTGGTCAGGATATCACCAAGTCCGTATTCGGCTTGCCGATATACCTAAGAGTGTCTTCCGAACATGGTTTGGACACTACGAGTTTTTGGTGATGTCCTTTGGGTTAACCAATCCGCCTGCAACATTCATGACACTTATGGATAGTGTCTTGAAGCCATATTTGGGCAAATTTGTCATTGTTTTCTTCGATGACATGCTAGTCTATAGTGCTTCTGAAGAAGATCACTTACAAAATCTCAGACAAGTGTTTGAGTTGTTACATACAAACAAGTTATATGCCAAGGAATCTAAATGTGATTTTCTAAAAGAGAAAATCACATTCATTATTTAGGGCATGTTATTTCAACTCATGACCTATACATGGATCAATCCAAAGTGGATACCATCAAAAAATGGATATATTTTTAGGATTTGTAGGTTTTTACCGAAGGTTCGCTAAAAACTATGCTCAAATTGCTGTTCCTATGAGGGATCAACTTAAAGGAAAAGGAAAAGCTTTTCGGTGGGGATCCGCTCAATAGCTCAGTTTTGATACGCTCAAGGATGCATTAGCTAGACCTTCTATCCTAGCTATTGTAGATCCTTTGAAACCATTTATTTTGGAAACGAATGCCAGTGATCGTGCTATTGGAGGAGTCGCAAGACGGACGGTTGATTGCATTTTGAAAGTAAGAAGCTTGATGCAACTCAACAGAATTATTCTGCTTACGAATGCGAACTCTATGCAATAGTGTCGGCCTTAAAAACATGGCGGAATTATCTGTATGGTGCTCAATTAGAGATTGTGTTTGACCATGAAAGCATCAAATGGTTTACACAACAAATAGATTTAAAGGATCGAAAATCCAGGTGGGCCGAGATCCTTCAGGAATATGATGCCAAGCTAAGGTATCGAAAAGGTCGAAAAGATCGATACAATCTAGTGACAGACGCTCTAAGTAGAATGCCAGAGATTAACTCCTCTTGTTCACGGAACTTCGTAGTGAATTTTTAGATTCTCTCAAGGGAAAATATGAGCATGATGAAGCATATTCCAAAGTGTGGAGCCATGTTCAAAAGAGGGATCCTTCTCACTCTAACGACGGTAGTGTACAGTTAACCTCCACACCTAGTTCTCCTTTATCAAGTGATGAACTACAACGATGGAAGAATTTTACCATCGACAATGGGTACCTACTCCACAAGGAGAGAGTTTGTGTACCGACGGACACGGACATTCGGTACCAAATTCTTTATGAATGTCATGATATTCCAAGTGCAGGGCACCCGGGAATTAGAAAAAATTATGCTCTCATACAACGAAGGTTTTAGTGGCCGGGTATACATGGCTTTGTTGAAGCTTATGTCTTGCACTGCCAAAAATGTCAAGTTAACAAAGCAGACGCCTGAAAGCAAGAGGACTCTTACATCCTTTGGAGATTCCCAATGGAAAATGGGAAAGTATTTCTATGGATTTTATTGTAGGATTACCAACCACTATACGAGGTCGTGACTTAGTATGGGTGGTCGTAGACAGGTTGACTAAACTATGTAAGTTTATTCCAACCAAATCAACGGTTGAGACACCAGAACTGGCCAAGTTATTTGTGGATAATCTACATAAATTGTATGGTTTGCCAAGTAGCATTGTTAGTCATGACCCTGATCCCAAGTTTAACAACCACTTTTGGAGAGCTATATTTAAACGATTGGATACACAACTAAACATCAGTACAACTGATCATCCAGAAACGGATGGTCAAACAGAACGGGTTAACCAGATATGTTAAGATCATACGTCATCAAAAAATAGTCAAACTAAGAAGAATACTTACCTATTCTTGAGTTTGCCTACAACAGTGCTAAGCATGTCACAACAGGTTTTAGTCCTTTCATGCTAATGTACGGGTTTCCACCTAGGTCACCAGTTACGGTGGGATTGGCAACCGAAAAACTCCAACAGGTTAAGGATTTTCTCCAAGACCATATCGATATGCTGAAACTTTCTCGCCAAAATGTCCGGCAAGCACAGGATCGGTATAAGAAGTACGCTGATGAGAAACGTCGGCAAGTTACCTTTGAAAAAGGGGAGGAAGTATTTTTACGTGTGCCGAAACATTCAGAAAGTTTGAAATCTGGACCGACACCTAAATTATCTCCCCGATATTGTGGGCCTTTCAAAATACTCAAGCGAGTTGGTGATCGTGCCTACAAACTATTACTACTTTCACATTCTTGCATTCATCCGATGTTTCATGTAAGCCATCTATGAAAGCGGTTACATGGGGACGACAATGTCATTGATCAACAGGTTTTGGTTGATTACATTGAACCTCCTACCTTACCGCATGAACCTGAACGTGTTCTTGATTATCACAAGTTGCGTACACGTCATCACGTACGACAACAAGCCTTAATCAAGTGGAAAGACCGATCTGAAGAAGATGCCACTTGGAAAAACATTAGTGTTCTTAAGAAGAAGTTTCCCACTTTTGTTTTCGAGGACGAAAACTCTTCTTAAGGGGGGAGTAATGTCAGGACACCGGCAATGCCGGACTAAATAAAACGGGTCCAGGCTAGACGGTGTCGAACGAGGAGTTCAACTAGGGAAAAGGACCAAGGGAATGCCTATATAAGGGTGGTTCGGTGGAGGACTCGAAGACTCTAGTCACCCCTGTCTTACAGCTTTCTATGCTTGCACTTTGATGATTGTGTTTAGTAATGCTTTGGCTAATATGCGAGAGGAGGCTTTGATCATTTGGTGTTTTTGTATGGTTGTGGGAGGAAAGTGAGGTATCTGGAAATGCTTTGGTTTATGGAAGTGATCAACGTTGTCTTGGATAGGATGCAAGTCAAATTGGTGGGAGTTAAGCAATGGTTGCCCACTAAGGCAATGTGAATGGCCGCTTAAAGTATGAAGTTAAGGGCAGTTGATAGCTTCAAAAAGAAAGTAAAAGCAAACAACGGAGGGAAGCGGGCTAAACGAAGTAGACAAGAATATTAAGCCGTGCCGAGTAGCTGTCGAGCAAAATAAGGAGCAGCACGAGTTTTCAGAGCGTGAAGACGAGGCCACCTTGAGTTAGCAGGGAGAACGTGAGGAGACAAAGAGCAAAGCCGGGAGACAATAAGGTTGGAGCTTCTAAAGGGTGTTGTGAGCAAGCAGAAGACAAGAACGGACAAGAGAAGACCAGCTCTTGGGACCAGCACAAAGTCAAGGCTTTGAGGTGACCGTCGAGGTCGAGCAAAGATCTTTGGCAAGGTCGTGAGCAGGGGCAAAACAATAAGGAGGTGGCGTCAGCTGCAACAGGGGAGCGCGCGGAAAAAAGATAGTAAGGAGAAGGATGAGGTCGCGATCGACAGGGACGACCGACTGAGTGCGGGCAGCAAGTCAAGGCAAGGGAGGGTGCGGCCTTCATTGGCAGGTAGCTTTTGGAGATACCTATTCGTAGTGTTATCAGAATCCAGGAGCAGGAGAGCGAGTTGAGGAGGCATTCAGGCAAGGTGCCATGTTATGAGAGTTGAGCAGACAGAGGATTTGATAGAGCAAAATTTTATTACTTCTATTAGTATTTTCTTTTTTAAAGTCCCTTAAAACAAACCAAGAGCTGATTCCTGCGCCGGTTCTCGGCTTACTAGTTGAAGGTCGGAAGGGTTTTTTTTCCTTCAGTAGTCAAGAGAAAGCTTGATTACAAAGGAGTAGAAGAAGACAATAGGCCGTTAGTGGCATGTTGAAGAAGGAGCAAGGCAAGATACAAATTTGCCGCGCTCTATCAACAAAGGACACTACTTTTGTGCTTTTCTGCTTGTGTTCAAGCAGTCTGCTAGATTCTTTCGGTTTATTTGTAGTTTGATCCTAGCCGGTTCTTCAGTTTAGTAATAAAAACTAAGTTTTAAAGTGTCGTTTGCAACTCCAAGATATCATTTTGTATTGATTCTCTCACTTGATCCCACAGAAAGCAACCCGGTGTTGATTCCGGCTCACTAACCACACAAATTTATCCCCGACTTCTTTGGTGAACCGGATGCGAAACGAGCCAGGGTGGGACTTGGTAGCAGAAGATGTCAACACCACATGAAGTAGCAATGCAACAGATGATGCAGCAGTTTGCAGCCTATATGTAGCAGCAACAAGCTTCTCAGTAGCAGTACCAACAAAGTGAACGCATTCGTCAAACGAGGTATATAGTAACTGAAAGGTGCAAAGATTTGAAGGTCGTGATATTTCAAAATTTTGTATTGTTTATGAACAATCTATGGAGGATTATGGAGTTAATGATCATGACGCAGTGGAAGGTTTTCACTTAATTGCGGCTCCCAAGCTTAGGGCTCGAATTGAAGAAATTCGAGTAAGACATGGTGCAAACTGGCAAGAATTTAAGAAGGCTTTACAAGAAGAGTATTTTCTTGAAGATTCTCAATGGGTTACAAAGCAAAGCTTTATGAAATGGATACAGTAGAAGGATAAAGGATTATCTATGAGAGAATTGCTACGAGCATTTGAAAAGAAGTTTGAACAGTTATCTACTGTTGAACAGAAAACACTTCAACCGGAAAATGTCGAGCTATTTATTCAAGCAGCAGATTCGCACCTTTAGAAGAGCTGGTACACCTGCTTGAGGACCCATCGGGTGAGTTGGGCTTAACTTTTGATTGGAAATTGGTTACAAAAGCTATTAATATGATTGTAAAACGACAAAAGAGGGTGGGCAAGTTCATAGTGGCTGATCCTATGGAAGCACTCAAAGAGGATCTAGTGGAGAAGCCCAAGCCCAAGCTAGAAGATCCAGTCCTTGATGAGTTGGTACAAGGTATACAAGAGTTGAAATTCAATTTGAAAGCTATTAAACTTGATGGTTTGAGTGCAAGTGGATCTTCTTCAGGACCAAGATAGCGTCCTTGACAACAAGCATGGATAAAGGATGCATGTGGTGTGATAGCTTAGATCATATATGCAAAAATTGTGATGATTTTAATGAAGCTTATAAGAAGAACATAGTAATTTGGAAGGATGGCAAGCTACATCTTAAAAAAGAAACTGGTGAACGTCTACGCTTCAACTATGGGAAGGGCGGTATGAAGAAGCTGGTTGAGGAGATGCAACACAATGGCTCTAGGGTTGATGCAACAACTTATGGACTACAGGTATGCAGTGCGGAAGATGAGGAAGGTACCAAGGCTAAAGGGAATCTATGGCCCTATGCTTTGAGGAGCTGACAAAGGTAAAATAACTTGTGACACATTAAGTCAAGCTGGGAATTTCATTCAACAAACTACGGGGTGGTCAGATCCTATAAATTCTTGCAAAATCTCAGGCTAATGAAGCTATGGTGGAAGAGAAGCGCAAGAGAGTGAAGACATTGCGGGCTCATCAAAACAAGCTACGAGGACTAGCGGCAAGAAGGAACAAGGTGCAAGTTCTGAAGCAATTCCTACACCTGAAGTGGTTATGGAAGAGGCATCCAAAGATAAAAAGCAAGGTAAGCCAAAAGGGCCTTCTTACAAGTTAAAATCTGATATTTAATTGGCTACAGATCTAAATAAGGTATTTGAGGAACACATTCTCAATAGCAAGGTGGAACTTACTTTGGGCAATGTCTTGGGTATTGCTAAACGTGAATTTCATGAGAACATCATTGATATTATAAAGAGAAAGTGACAAGTACCAATCGAGCAAGAACCGGATGCGGTCAAGAGCCAAGTGATTCAACATGTAGAATAAATTTTGGATGCTTATGAGTCAGAGATTGAAGAAGAAAGCTTACAGTCTATAGTGATCTCGAATCAAGTTACACCCGAGGTAAGACATGTTCACTTCAATAATGATGATGGTGAGGAAGCAGTACCTAGGAGTCATTTTTCCAGAACACATTGGGCAAGAGCCACTATGGAGACAATTGTTAAGATTGGTGATATTGATGAGCCTATTCCAGCACTTGTGGATCATGGTTTAGAAATTAATTTGATGTCAAAAAGATTGTACCAGAGAGGGAAATGGCCTATTGATATGGATCATGGTTATTCGAGTTGCCAACACCCAGCCTGTCGATTTATATGGTGCATGTAAAAATGTCAAGGTTACAATTGGAGATGTTTGTGATGAACATAATTTTTTTATGCAGGAACATTCCTCTTATCCACTTATCATAGGGAAACCTTATATCACAGTTGTGCGTATGGAGACAAAGGTTTTGGATGATGGTTCAGCATATGCAAGGATCCAAAGCAAAGATGATAAGAGAGCGGTTCAATTTTTTATTGTTTGTGTTAATCATGTCAGGAATAAATATAGCTTAAGAGAACATCCTTTGCCAAGGGTTCTCAAAGAGTTTAAAGAGTACAGGTTTGCTCAAGATTTTCTTTGGGTGTCACTATAGAGCAGGACTATAGTGGTACAGGGAAGACATTAGGAAAAAATTGGACCCCCTTGGGGCCATGTAAGGATTCCTAATTTTAAGGGATTAAAGCTAATTTTGTAGGGGATGGAGGGAACAAAGACAATAAATAGGGCTACTTTTGTAGCTCTCTCTCTAGCTTCTCTCTAGATAGGAGAGGGGGGGAAAGTAGGGAATGAGGGTGGTAAAGTAGGAGGAAGAGGGGGGATAAAGTAGGAGAGAGAGGAGTAAAAGTAGAGAGAAGAACCATTCTCTCTCTACCTATCACCAAACAAAGAGAGTAAGTAGTTATGACAAAATCCACTTTTCAGTTCGTGCATCAATTCACCCCAAAAAATTAATTTTTTATAAAATCTTCAAAATGGATCTTTTAAGCTTTCAAAAGGTCCCTATATATATATATATATATATATATATATATATATATATAACAATATTTTTTTAGAAGAATCTAGCTTTTATAAGCTCCAAATCTAAAATTCCTTGGGTCCCTCTCTACATTAATTCCACAAAGAGAGTAAGTAGTTATGACATCTTCCACTTTTCAGCTCGTGCATCAATTCATCCCAAAAAATAATTTTTAAATAAAATCTTCAAAATGGATCTTTTAAGCTTTAAAAAGGTCCCTATATATATATATATATATATATATATATATATATATAACAATATTTTTTTAGAAGAATCTAGCTTTTATAAGCTCCAAATCTAAAATTCCTTGGGTCTCTCTCTACATTAATTCCAAGAATAAATAGATAATGCCACATCATCGAAACGTCCATCTCATAAAGCCTAAAAATTGAAATTTTTAAAATGTAAAAATGTTAAAATTTCCCTCCTTTGAGCTCAAAAATTGAACCTATATATGAAAAAATATATTTTTAAGTCTTTTTATCCCAAAAACTGTTTATTTATCCCAAAAAGTATATCTTATCAAAAATTTTCCCCATCATAACTTTCCACCATGTCTCTTCGTGACATAACCAATGAATCACCTGTGCCGTCATTTACTAGGTCAACTAATGTCAGTTTGCGTCTACCGATCCAATTTGCTCCCACACAAAAAAATGATGAGAAAGCATCTCAACTGACATCCGTACGACGGTTTCGAGGAGAAACCAATGTTGACTTGTGGCTTGATGGAGGGTTGTATCCAAAAGATCTGCTCGTGGGCTGTCGTCCGACATTCTGTACACTCCCAAGCTTAATCAAATATGTGGGAGAAGAAGAACGTGGTCTTCTTGGGTATTGTAAGAGATTGGATGCCAATCACGCAGGTGCGTTGGCATATTTCCGACAACAATGTCAAGTGTTACACATTCATTCCACAAATCTCCAACAACAACTATATTCCATAGAGAAACAACTCAAAGTTCTTAAAGAGGAGATGAAAGATAAAGAAACAGAGGTAACTAAGCTAAAGATTGCAATGATGCACCTAAAAGCCACTCCATTTGGTATGTGTGAGTGTAAGAGGGAGTTCTCTTCTATTGAAAACTTAGCCTCTAATGGAGGGGCACGTAAGAAGCGGATCACGGCAACCAGGCCGTATTTTTATTAATTCACAGTGTTCATAACTCTCAAATAATTTCCATCAATTTGTAACTCGTTTCACCTTTTGAAATAGGAAATATATACAAGATATATGTGGAATTTTTAGACAAGAGGACCGTTGCAATCTTCTCCTAGGATGCATCTCAAAGGAAGATATAATTTACATCATAGGTTGTGAAAAGGCCTAACACATGAAAGATGCCATCACAAAGGAGATCCTAAAAAAGATCTCTAACCTTGTGTCTGAGGATGATGTCCAGAGAGCTTGTGATGAGGTTGGGATTAGCACGAATGCATACCATGCACTTCATGGATTAATGGAAGATGTATTACGAGAGCAAGGCATCACCGAGAATTTATTTCCTATTCCACATAGGGTCCGACTTGCAAAAAAAGCAAACAATGATCTCGTTCGGGAATCCCTTGGCGAATACAAACACATTGAAGGATCCATGATGTACTCTTCCACGAGTGCCAAGTCACGTGGTAATATAAAGGGAGGCAATACTATTCCTAATGGGGCAATGTCTTTTGATTATCATCAAGTCAACAATATTTTTGTTGACTTGAAACGACTACAACGAGCTATGGTTAAATTTTATGCTTTGTCTCCACAAGGTAATACAAATTGTAATGTCATTTTTTATTTGTATTGAATATCATTTAGTATAACAATTCAATTCCTGTGTTGTTTCAGTACTTGGAGAGAAGATCATATTTATTCTTAAGCTAGATGAATGTCAAATTCTCAAAGGACGGAGATTGGAACGAATGAGTGTGACACTCATGAATGAGGCAATGTTTTTTGCAAAAGTCGATGCTATCGGTGATCATTCTCAGAAACCATCATTTAGTGTACAATCGGAAAAATAAATATGATGATTAGGAGCTTTTGAAGTTCCGAAAGAGACTCATCAGGTGTTGGCATGGGTCTTCTCTATGATCCCGTGGATCACAGAGGTTATTAAGGCACAACTAGAGGGAGAAAAGCTAGAAGTAGATGGATTAGGTACATTTGATGTTGAGTGGCACTTAGGAAGTGATCTAAAAACAATCAAATGTATACTTGGGTGTAAACAAGGTTCTTCATCACTTCTTCCTTGTCCATATTGTGTACGAGGATACAAAGAGAGTACTCGTGGCTCCACGTCTTCAAAGAAAAGTGTCAAGGGAAGTCAGGTACCAGGGTCAATGGATGATGATGCAAGGGATTGGGTGTGCTCGGTGTTGAAGTGTCCTATCATGGAGGTCCCCAATCGGTCGACAAAAGATAAAACATGGCATCCCATTATCAATTTTCCAATTACAAATGTACACTTTTGCACTTTGCATGCCTTTATGCGTATATTTGATCGCTTGTTAAAGCTTCACATAGAGTACGCTTTCACGATGAAACCACTTTCCAGATCCGTGGAAGCCATTGGAATAGTTGAAGCAATTCTAAATTCGATTGGATGTCATGGTGGCAATGTTTCTATCATTGGTGAGGTGGAAAATATGCATGAAGTGCCACAAAAAGTATCTATGAATGGTCTAAAAGCACGTAGGTTTTTCAAGAAACCAGATATGCAAAAGGAGAGGGTGAGGAGGATGCTCCATGGGAGCTATGGAAAGCGCTTTGCAAGTGTACGACCGATCAAGATTCAAATCCCATGCTTGTAAATCTGCATAGGCAAGTGTGGCACCACTTGGAGTTAGTGCTTCAAATCATGTGGAAACCCCAAACCACGAGCGAGCAACAAAATTTGTTCAAAGATCACATTTCCAATTTCACTAAAGCATTTGTGCAAGCGTGGGGAGAGAGCAATATCACACACTACATGGTAAGTTACTTTGTTCAGTTCAAATTTTGATGCTATACATAAACATTCATTTGATCTAAGCATTTTTTCTTGATGCAACATATTTTGTATGTGCATGGAGCATTCTTTATGTCAAAATATGGCTCATTAGACATGTGGAGCACTCAAGGAATGGAAAAATCACATTATCGAGCCAAAGGTGTATACTTTAAAAATACATGTCACGGTGGTGGAACTACGAGATCCAACTACATGAAGGAGATGTTTGATTGGTTCTTTCGTTGTTCTTTGGGGATATGTCATGCCATAGAGCGAGCGCGAAAGTCAAGTCTTGCCAAGGAGGTTAGGAAACAATCTCGACTTACTGCTAAAGAGAAATGGAGAAACTCCACCGGACCCCTAAATCATGCTAGGTGGCGTGAAAATCGCCATAGAGTGGGCAAACGTTGGTTACCCAACACGTGAAACAAATGATGCTATGCAATGTAATGTTTATGTTTGTAGATGTCTTTGTTGAGTTGCATATAATACTTCTCCATTTATCCATTTTTTGTTTCTTATATTTTGATGATATTAAGAGTTTTTTTAAGTGGCCTGGTCAAGTGTGAAGACCTATTTTTTTTTAAATAGGGGGCTTTTAGAGAAGAGGGGGTCTCATTTTCAATCTTGCCCCTTCTTACACAATGGAATGCACAAAGCAAAGAGCAAGAAAAGATCAACCTTTTTTTGCTCACCCTCACTCATCCGTCCAAGGTGCTCAAAAACCACCTTGGATACACGAACAAGAGCTCCTAGAAGAGATGGAGATCGAGGGAATGGTCAAGTGAAGAGCAACAAGATGAACAACCTTCACGCAAGAAGAAACGGGTATTGACATCAGACACAAAAACCAAGACGGACAACGAAGCACAAAGCCCACCATGGAGCTGACAGGACATCCCAAGCAATCATCGAGTCCCGGCTCGGAAGACATTGCCACGTGGGTTTGGCGCTCTGTCGTCAGATCAGCCTAGAGGTAATCATGGGTTACTAAATGAAGAGGATTTTGAGGATGTAGAAGACGAGCCAGTTGGAGCGCAGGTTGGAGTTGAAGAGCTAGTCGGAGCACATGGTGGCCTCGAAGATGCGCAAGCTCCTCCTTGCAAGCCCTCTTGTAGAAAGAAAAAGTTTTTCAAGGTTCGCCCTCGCAAGGCCCATGTCCTAGACCCTACCATCCCTCAACAACGGGCTCCTGCTGTGAAGCGACGCATTCCAAAGGCCTTGCAAGAGATTCGTCAGTATCAAAAACCTTCAGACCTTCTCATCCGCAAGGCACTATTCGCACGTTTGGTGAAACAAATCATGCAAAGCTATCGAATGGCGTTTCGAGTTCAAGGTATCTCCGTAGAAGCTCTACAAGAAGCGGCAGAATATCATCTAATTTATCTTTTTGAAGACACTAACTTGTGTGCTATTCATGCAAAACGGGTGACAATAATGCCCAAGGATATAGCTCTTGCGCGTCGAATCAGAGGAGAGAGAGATTGAATTTGACTTTTATGCAATTTTGGCAATGTAAAGATATCTTTCTCAAATATAACGAGTCGTGTACATTTGTGTTTTAAGTGATATGAGTAAAACTAAGTAGAGAGAGAGAGAGAGAGAGAGAGAGAGAGAGAGAGAGAGATGTCGATAGAAGAGCTGTCAACCAAGTGTGGTTGATTGAATAACCAAAAAAGCATAATATCATTGTATTCTTGTAACTAACCAAGAGAAGGTTAAAAAAAGTTGTCTGGGGGCCTGCCCCGCAGAGGCGCGCGAGAAGGCAAAAGTAACTGTTACTTTTGCCTTCTCGCGCGCCTCTGCGGGGCAGGCCCCCAGACAACTTTTTTTAACCTTCTCTAGGCTAGGTTTACAAGAATACAATGATATTATGAACTAGCGATGATGATGTGAAAGTGAATTGTGTATCTATGTACAAATATACAAGTGACTAAGAGATCAAAGTGTGCAAGTGTGGAGTTTGCATACTGCATGGTACTTATATGATTACAATGTCATATGTTCAAAGTTATCATAATAGCAGAGAAGATAGTCTAGAAAGAGTGAGACTGTAGCAGCTCCAAGCTTTGAGAGCAAGAGGATGAAGCGTGACTCGTTAAGGCGTTTGGTAAGAAGGTCTACAATCATCTGGTCACTTGGACAATGTTCAACCATTATGTTGCCTTTGCGTACTTCATACGGGACATAATCATAATGCACAACAATGTGCTTTGACTTATTATATTGAACATAGTCTTTTGCAAGACTAATAGCACTCTGGCTGTCACACCGCAAGGGTGTGCTAGAAAGAGGAGAATGACCAATATCAACCACTATTTGTCAAAGCCTGATAAGCTCATGAGCTACAAGTGATGCCACAATATATTTAGAATCAATCGTAGAAACTACAACACGGTGTTGTTTCTTGGTGGTCCAAAAAACAAGACAACCATTTATAAAGAAGCAGTTTCCACTAGTACATCGCATAGATAAATGTGAGCTTGCCCAATCTGCATCTGTGTAGTGAAAAAGACAAAGAAATTGCATAGAATCCAATGTCAGTTGTCATCGATGGACCAAACTAAAATCTGTAGTGCCTTTTAAGTATTTCAATTTTGTTGCAGATCAATTCTTAAGAGAAGGACGTGCAACGTGTTGTCTAAGATAATTAGCAACAAACAAAATATCAGAGCAAGTGTTTATGGTAGATATCCAATCAAGTTAGCATAAGGTTGATTTGTGACAAGTTGATCGCCACTGTCAGAAGTGTTCTTCATAGAACTCGCAAGACAAGGTGTGTTGGTCGAATGTGCAGATTCCTGACCAAATTTTTGAATAGTATTTGCAATAGATTTTTGAATAGTATTTGCAATAAACTTTGACTATCAAAGGAATAAAATACCTTTTGTGCGGTTCTTTGAATCTAAATGCCAAGACACGGGTAGATCTCTCCAAGATCCACCATATCAAATGCACAAGACAATAGCAAATCATTCAAAACAAAGATGATATCATCCACATAAAGAGAAAGAATCACAAAAGTGCTACCTTGGAGCTTTATATATAAGTTGGGATCTGAAGAGCAAGAGATGAATCCTGTGGAGGTGAGAAAAAGATCAAATTTTGTATACCAGGCCCGCGAGCTTCTTTGAGACCATATAGTGACTTATGGGGCTAAGCAACCAGGTATTCTTTACCTGAAATAACAAAGCCTTTCGGCTGTTCCATATAAATATTCTCTTCCAAATCACCATTCAAAAAAGTATTTCACATCCATTTGATGAGCTTCTAAATCAAATTGAACAACAAATGCCAATAAAACTCGAACACTTGTAATGCAAACAACTGGTGAAAAGGTCTCTTGATAATCAACACTAGCAACCTGGGAGTAACCTTTTGCAGCTAAACATGCCTAAAACTTTTTAAAAGATTTATCTACTTTTACCTTTTTCTTATACACCCACTTACACTTAATAGTTGCACGGCCAGGAGGTAGTTTGGTTAGTATCCATGTACCTTTAGAGATAAGAGAATCCTACTTTTCTTACATAGCCTCTTTCCATTGATCTTTTTGTGGTGAAGAGATGGCCTCCTTAAAGTAACGGTGTCGAGAAATTTGCGGTCTTGCCAGGAAAGCACCGGGCTTATGGCTGTGAGGGTTTGTGAGAGAACTCAACAAAAACTATATGAAGGAGTTAAACCATAGATGCCATGAAGACTAGGGTTTGGAAAGAAGTGCAATCAAAGAAGACTCACTCTTTCTCTCTTGCATTCACACACACAAAGAAAGAATGCAAAAGAGAATGTCAAAACAATACGAAGATGAAAACATCAAGGCTATGGTCATATCGTATCATGGGTAATATGAAAGGGTTAATGGATGAGTTAATGGCATTCAATCTTGGCTGACCAAATAGGTTACGAATTGTTCTTTGGAATTGTAGTTTTGTGCTTACCATAATATATATATTTTGTCTAGTGATTGGGATTAATTGTGTATACAAATCCTCTTGGTTCATAGCAAGATAACTACGCTTACATCAAAAGAAAAATTATAGTCTATGAGAGGTAATATGATGGGATCCGGTGATAGAAGTATTTCATTAAGCCTTTCTGGGCCAAAGAGAAACACTATACGTTGTTGAAAGTGTATTTTTCGGCTAATCCATACGTTAATTCTAATAGATCGTACAGAGTGAAAGCGATAGAAATGATCATCATGTGGGTTATTCATCTAGGATAGTATGTGAGAAATGTAGATATGAGAGAATTGAAGAGATGAGAGGTTTCCCTCCCAAGCCCTATTCTTGCCCGTAGGCAATAAGGATACTGCGGGGAGAGATGTACCTGTAGCAAAGAGACCCTAGAGAGGATGAATTACTAAGAATGAGAGAGATAGGCTTGGTTAAGGAGATGAGATTAGATACATATATATATATATATATATATATATATATATATATATATATATATATATATATATATATATATATATATATATATATATATATATATATATATATATATATATATATATATATATATATATATATATATATATATATATATATATATATATATATATGTTGGATTAGAGATGAAAATGAAAACAACAAGAAATCAAGAAAACATCAATGTAGAACACATCTTACTTGAAACCCTTCGGCACCATTATTGATGGGAGAGAGAAGAAGAGTGGATAATTCCACTTTGATTGATACACCAAGTACAACAACTTCTTTGATTAGAGTTGATCCTCCAAGGATGGCGTACAAGAATGGCTAGTTTTCCTTTAGGAGAAAGTGTAGGCTTGGGCTTATGTTAATGGGGCTAAGTACAATTAGGCATTACTACTCACTCCCTCAAGAATTCCTCTCATCAATGGCTTGAATGCTTGAGTTCCTTTCAAGGAAGAAGAGGTCCCCTTTTATAGGTGAAGGGAACCCACAAGGGTTTACACAAGAAGAGAGGAGCCAGTGTGAACAGGAATTGGAAAAGTTAGAAATGAGCTGTCCCTGCATGATGTGGGCAGACTGGGGTCCAGTATTTTGATCATATCTCCTCAATTGTGGCTCCAAATAAAAAAGTAAAAATATGGGCAGAAACTTCAGCTCATTAGCTACGATTTTCATTTTAAAATCATTCTCCAATTCGGATTGGAACCTTGTGTAAAAAATTCATCAAAATAGGGTCCATTTATGGTAGCAAAAGTCTTCATGTGGTCTCCTTAGCCTTGACTTTCATTTAATTCCAAAGGACACCTCATGCCATATGAAAGCATGACATTGCTCCTTAACAAAGTTTTGTAATCATGCTTGCAATAATGCATTAAAATAAGTGTATCTTTGAAATCATGCCTCCTAGTGTCCCACTAGGATTTGATTCTCTCCTAGTAGCTATTTAAAAAGAAATATAAGAAAAGTATAAAAAATACATAGAATATATATATATTGGAGTTTACCCTAGATATAGGATCTAGCTAGGGTGTGAGATGATAATGAAATAGTAGAAATAAAGAATCAATGCTTTTTGCCCCAAGTTAAAGAAGCGGAGCTATTGACACTTTTCCCATAGTATTTTTTGATGGTAAAGTAAGAATTCATTACCCTTGAGATAAATAATAAGATGAGATAGAAAGCTTATTTTTATACTTACATATGCATATGTACATTATAGGAAATATAATTATGTATCTAAAAAGTTACAAGATATCTCTTGTAGCATGTGTTCCCACTATGTACATGTCACAGCACGACATCCACCCCCTCTAAACCTGCACATCCTCCGGTATGTGCCAAATTATTTCTTTGTAAGATCAGCCCTCTTGTACTTCTTCCTTGCTTTCATCTTCACTGGATGATTCCAGAGCTTCATTTTCACTTTGATCTTCACCTATGTTTTGCTCTTCTTCCTCATCAGCATTTTCTAGATCATTGTCTCCTCTTCTCTTAAACATTTTGATCCTTTTTCCTGCAATGGGAATCTTTACTTCTGTGCCATCTAGTTCAGACAAGCTGTAAGTAGCATTTTCATGCACATGTTTTACAACATATGGTCCAAATCATCTTTTTGAAAACTTACGCATGACTGTGTGTTGGTTATCAAGGCTACTATCATACACTAAAACCCAGTCACCTTTGTCAATTGCTTTGCTCTTGAGCCGATGTCGCTTATCAAAGTAGTCCTTCTTTTTCAATCTTGCATTTTTGAGTCGTTCTTTTGCAGCCTCAATGTCTCTAGGTCTTCTCTCTAGTTGCCTTATGCGCAATGCAAGGAGATCTTCCCTACTAAGCTCCTCTTGCCAAGGTAGTACATTCCATGTGGGAATTGTATCCTCAATCGGCATCACTGGCTTTTGACCATGCATTAGCTCCGCAGGCATGTAGCCAGTTACTGAGCTATGTGTTGTACGATCAGCCCATAAAGCGTATGGTAACAGTTTTGGCCACTCACCAACTCTTCCTTCGCAAGCCTTGGCCAAAGCTTTGATGATAGAAGGGTGCCCTCTTTCACTCTTTCCATTGCCTTCAGGGTTGTAAGCTGTAGTAAGAGAAAGCTTGATTCCTAATCTAGAAAAGAACTCCCTTGCTTCTTCGGCATCCAGTTCACCTCTGTCTGCAGTGATCTTTCCCACACAACCATAACGGCAAATCACCTCATCAAGAAGGTATTTGCACACAGCTTCTGTGGTTTTAGCTCTTAACGCTCTTCCTTCAACCTGATTAGTTAGGTCCTCTCGTGCAAGAACCAAGTACCTCATCTGCCAGAGTCCTAAAGGCATCGTGACTAGATCCACAACCCATTTATAGTGCATGGCTAGTGGATATGTAGGGTGCAATCCATCACGATGTCGAACATTTGAATACATTTGACAAGTTACACATGACTCTACAAACTGAGATACATCTTTATACATACCCTTCCACCAGTATTTTTCTTTCAACTTGGAGAAGGTTGCCCACACACCCCTATGTCCAGCCCATAGACTCTCATGAAACTCTTGCATGAGCTTTACTTGAGTCTCTTTTTTACATATAACCCTTTGTGGTGTAGCACCCTTTTGTTTAGGATGCTTCCACAAGTAACCATCCCTCAAAAAGTAACCATATGCTTTCCTGCGTATCCTCTTGAATTCATGTTCAGACCAATCATCCTGTTTTGTTAGAGTACTCAAGTAGCTTCCAATAAGAAGCCAATCACCTTCATAAAGATCTTTCAAGAACAATTCAAGTGGATTAGTCATGTTGACATTGTTACCTTTGACATGAGAGATGGAATAGAACTTTGTGCCCACATCATCTCCCTCATCAATCATATGTGACTCATCTTCATACCTTGCCCTTGATAGCATATATGCCACTGTATTGACTTTACCTGCAATGTGCTTAAACTCGGGATTTAAGGACTTAATGTAGGCAATCCACCGCAACATAGCAATGTCTGGTGTTGAGCAGCTTGTAATCATCCCAAGAAGTGGTAGACAATCTGTTTCTACAACCACACATGCACCAATTAGGTACTCTTTTCCACTTTTCAAGGCTGTAACCATACCCCATAAATCTCTCTTTATGTGTGGATAGTTTCTTTGGCGAGCACTTAGTACCTTTGCTCCAAATCTTACCACATACCTGTGTCCTTCTTTGTCATCTTGCCCTATTGCCCATCCAATCCCTGTAGGACTGGTATCTACTGTCACAATCACTGGCCTTTGACACTCATAGTCTACCTTTCTCAAAGTCGTTGCTGACTGGAGTAACTCCTTTAGCTTTTTCATGGATTTTACATGTGCTTCTGTCCATTTAAACTTTTGATTCTTTCTAAGCAGCTGATAAAGAGGATCAGCTACATGCGCATAATGTGGAATCCAAATAACATAGAAGACACATGCTCCCAGAAACCTTCTAACCTCAGTGATGCTAGTGCATGTTTCTTTCATTCTTTGGATGGCATCTACCTTTGATGGACAAGGTTTCCTACCATATGGCCCGCACATGTGCCCCACAATGAGCACTTCATTGACACCAAACATAGACTTTTTCCCTGACAATGTAAGATTCACTTCTTCCAACCTAGACAAAATTTTATCACAATCATTTATGTGATTTACCACAAACCTGCGACATTCCTTGAGATCCAAAGCTTCAACTTTGTCACTTTCTTCACATCCTTTGATAGGCAAATCATCAATGAAAGGCATTGTGATGTGAGGAATAAAGTCACGTAAGACCTTATTCATCCCATTCATCATATGTGCAACCGAGTTGGTTGCTCCCTGTGGCAAGGTACACATCCTTACCAAACCCAAAGGTGTCCTCATGGTTGTCAAGTCTCTGCTTTTGATTGCAAGCTGAAATTGATCATACCCTGAGTAGAGATCCCCCATTGAGTAGATTGCTCTCCCTGCAAACGCCTCTGCAAATTCATCCACAATTGGACTTGTACCTACATTTCTAATTGTCACCTTGTTCACTGGTTGCATATATTGGATGAAGCGTAGAGAACCATTCTTCTTTGGAACTGTGAACCACCTGTTTGAGTATGGAGCACAAGAAGGCTCTAAGATTCCCATTTTGATTTTCTCATTCAGTAGCTCTACTAACTTTGGCAAATGAGCCTTTGGGACCGGAATAGGCCGCAGATTCCAAGGCACATGAGGTATTGTGAAAATTACCATAGGAGCTACAATATAAGGATCAACACATCCTATCTCATGTGGCTCAAATGCAAAACCCTTACCATGCTTTGAAAGCATTTTTTTGAAGCACTTTGTCTCCTCCTGTGTTAGAAACTCCTCGCAACCAATCTGCAACTCTTGAAAAGACTCCTTTGTGAAGGTATGCCCGATCTTTTTAGGATTCCGCAAAATTGGTTGTAAAGAAGCCTGTTCAATCTTTTCCCTGTTGTTGGGTGGTAAGGGTGAAGCTACTGGTTTCACCTTCTTTGCTACACTCTTGTATTTAGTTTCAACATGGACTTTTGGGCCAACTGTTTGGATTTCTTTAAAGGCTTCTATTACTTGATACATCTCCATAGAGCAAACTTCCACAACTTCATTTTCAAGATGCAAACTAGACCTCATTATAGCATCAAGCTCACCCATAGTATCTACAAAAGAAACTTGTTCACACAAACCCAAAACATTTTCAGTAGGCTTTAGCAACCCACTCTTTTTCATGCCTATTTGTACATTATGCACATATTGCCTCTCATATCTCTTCAAATCTTCAAGTTTTGTAAAACATACTGATCCATTATTTGTTACCAAGGAGCTCGCTGAAAATGCTTCACCTATTTTTGGATCACGCGAGACCCTTTTTCTTTTTGTACCACTGCAATCCCGCTTTACAATGGTACTTGGCCAAAACCCATCATTTCTCTATGATCATGAAACTCTTTGCTTACCTTTGGTAGAGGATGTTCTCTGAGGTTGTCACGATTTCTTTCATGGTTTACACAGACTGTGAGAAATTGGACAGCTCGTTTACCATCTTTGCTACGTATTCTAGCATATGCTGAACCATCGTCCATAACCTTTGTTTCCATTTGAACTCCCACAATGTAGGGTTGTCCAAGGATGAGATGATATGAAGATGTATCCTATACAAAGAAGTTTTGGTCAATCTTTACATCACCTATTGTCACCTTCAAACCTGGACATGCTGCATACAATTCACCGGATGAATTGTTTGCCACTTTTACCATCCAACCATGATCTGTGTCCATTGGCCATTTGCACTTGTTGTAGAGACTCTTTGACATTATGTTTATTTCTGAACCATGGTCAATCAAGGCAACAAATGGCTCTTCAAGATCACCTACCTTGACCAAAGTTTCTGTAGTAGCCCTTGCCCAATGACTTCGTGAATACTAACTCCTAGGAATATCTTCAACTTCTTCATCATCATTTGAGAAATGCACTTGCTTCACTCTCCCACTAGATTGGTAGCATCCTACCACAGCTCCATCATTCTCTTTATTTTACAGTTGCATCCCTTGTGTCTTTGAGGTTCCCCTTCAACCTGTGGACGAGAAACTTCAGCAAGGGTTTGCCTTTTTCTCTTGATGATGTCAATGATCTTCTCATGGAATTCACGGCTTTGCAATGCCAAGAACTTCTCCCAGAGTAAACTCAATCTTGCTATTCAAGATCCTTTCCTCCAAGACTTTCTTTAAATCTGTAGCAACCTCAATATCAGATTGTAATTTATAAGTTGGGCCTTTTGTCTTACCTTTCATTGGCTCTTTCTTCTTTCCTATTGTAGACTCCTCCATGAGTACTTCAGGTGGAGATGCTCCTTGTGTTGAGGGTGTTTGAGAAGGCATTGAGTCGCTTCTTCCCCCACTTCTAGAAGCTCTTTTTGATGGTCCTTCATCAGCATTCTCACGTCTGCGCTTCTCTTCTACAATTGCCTCATTTTGTTGGCATTTTGTAATGTAGGCATGCATTGACAATGAGTCCACTGGATCATTCCATCCTATTTCTAGACGTATGCAATCACCTGCTTCATGTAGAATCTCTTTTGTAAGCTTTCCCTTTGTAGCTAATTGCATGACATTTGGCCAAATTTGACCATGATGGTCACTCACCTCTTCATCACAAAAATGTTCAATTTTTACTCCATAAGTAGCTGCCTCAACTGAAGAGGTGGCATGCTTGGTTGCCATATCTTCAACAAAGGTTTGCATTCCCCCCTTCCCAAAGTTAGTTCTCAAGGGTAGACCTATCTCTCTTAAGTGGATTTTACCATCCTTAAAAAAGACAACATCTTTTGACAAAGCATCACTAAAATCATCACAATCCCTTCTTACATGGTCTGTACTATCACACCAAATACATCTATTAACAAACCCTTCTTTGGGCTGTTGTCTTTGCCTAGGAAGTGGCCCTGATGGTTGGCCTTTTTCTTCAAGCTTTGCAAACTTCACCTTCAAGTCACGCATTCCCTTCACAAGCTCGTCTAGCATGGACTCATCAAACTTAGGAGCGATAAAAGTAGACTTTACCATTTTCTCAGAAGTTGAGATGGAAGGACTTGTAGTGTTTACTACCATCTTGTCCCTTCTTCTTTGTCATTTGGCAAGCAGTGAGACAGCACCTTCAACCTCATTCCAGTCGGTCTTTAGTCCTTGCTCAGCATCTTTATCTTCAAAAAGAAGCTCCAAATTTTCTTGAAACTCTTTACCTGCAGCTTGTAAGAAAAGATCTGTCTTCTCTGCATCTAGTGTGGCCCTTTCTGTCCTAGTGAGTTGTGCATAGCGCCGCTCAAATTCCCTAAGTAGTTCTGTTATTGATAGTCCTTGCTTTGGCTTGACTACCCATTCTAAGAATGTCCTTTTGGTCACTCTCTCAGAGTCCTCCATGAAATATTCCTCCTTTAAAGCTACTTTGAGTTCTTCCCAATTTCTCCCATGCCCATCTTTAATTGCCCTAACATGCTCCCTAATTTCTCGAGCAACAACTAGCTCAAAGCTTTGAATCATCTCACCTTCTGACACGCGATGCAGCTCTATCTCCTTCACATACTCGCGTAAGTACTTGGTTACATCTTTGCCATTGAACTGATCCATTCTATTGACGATCGCTTGTATGGCCTTCGTTGTTGAAATCTCCCTTCTTTCAGTAGCATGTTGTTGTTGCATGAACATTGAAAATGCTTGAAAAATTTTCATTGTTGCTGGGTCAAAATGCATACCTTGTTGCTCAACATGATCACCCATGGTTACCCACAAAATCTCACCCTAGCAGATTCGCGTCAGGTTCACCAAAAATATGTTGAGAAATTTGCGGTCTTGCCAGGAAAGCACCGGGCTTATGGCTGTGAGAGTTTGTGAGAGAACTCAACAAAAACTATATGAAGGAGTTAAACCATAGATGCCATGAAGACTAGGGTTTGGAAAGAAGTGCAATCAAAGAAGACTCACTCTTTCTCTGTTGCATTCACACACACAAAGAAACAACGCAAAAGAGAATGTCAAAACAATACGAAGATGAAAACATCAAGGCTATGGTCATATCGTATCATGGGTAATATGAAAGGGTTAATGGATGAGTTAATGGCATTCAATCTTGGCTGACCAAATAGGTTACGAATTGTTCTTTGGAATTGTAGTTTTGTGCTTACCATAATATATATATTTTGTCTAGTGATTGGGATTAATTGTGTGTACAAATCCTCTTGGTTCATAGCAAGATAACTACGCTTACATCAAAAGAAAAATTATAGTCTATGAGAGGTAGTATGATGGGATCCGGTGATAGAAGTATTTCATTAAGCCTTTCTGGGCCAAAGAGAAACACTATACGTTGTTGAAAGTGTATTTTTCGGCTAATCCATACGTTAATTCTAATAGATCGTACAGAGTGAAAGCGATAGAAATGATCATCATGTGGGTTATTCATCTAAGATAGTATGTGAGAAATGTAGATATGAGAGAAGTGAAGAGATGAGAAGTTTTCCTCCCAAGCCCTATTCTTGCCCGTAGGCAATAAGGATACTGCGGGGAGAGATGTACCTGTAGCAAAGAGAACCTAGAGAGGATGAATTACTAAGAATGAGAGAGATAGGCTTGGTTAAGGAGATGATATTAGATACATACATATATATATATATATATATATATATATATATATATATATATATATATATATATATATATATATATATATATATATATATATACATATATATATGTTGGATTAGAGATGAAAATGAAAACAACAAGAAATCAAGAAAACATCAATGTAGAACACATCTTACTTGAAACCCTTCGGCACCATTATTGATGGGAGAGAGAAGAAGAGTGGATAATTCCACTTTGATTGATACACCAAGTACAACAACTTCTTTGATTAGAGTTGATCCTCCAAGGATGGCGTACAAGAATGGCTAGTTTTCCTTTAGGAGAAAGTGTAGGCTTGGGCTTATGTTAATGGGGCTAAGTACAATTAGGCATTACTACTCACTCCCTCAAGAATTCCTCTCATCAATGGCTTGAATGCTTGAGTTCCTTTCAAGGAAGAAGAGGTCCCCTTTTATAGGTGAAGGGAACCCACAAGGGTTTACACAAGAAGAGAGGAGCCAGTGTGAACAGGAATTGGAAAAGTTAGAAATGAGCTGTCCCTGCATGATGTGGGCAGACTGGGGTCCAGTATTTTGATCATATCTCCTCAATTGTGGCTCCAAATAAAAAAGTAAAAATATGGGCAGAAACTTCAGCTCATTAGCTACGATTTTCATTTTAAAATCATTCTCCAATTCGGATTGGAACCTTGTGTAAAAAATTCATCAAAATAGGGTCCATTTATGGTAGCAAAAGTCTTCATGTGGTCTCCTTAGCCTTGACTTTCATTTAATTCCAAAGGACACCTCATGCCATATGAAAGCATGACATTGCTCCTTAACAAAGTTTTGTAATCATGCTTGCAATAATGCATTAAAATAAGTGTATCTTTGAAATCATGCCTCTTAGTGTCCCACTAGGATTTGGTTCTCTCCTAGTAGCTATTTAAAAAGAAATATAAGAAAAGTATAAAAAATACATAGAATATATATATATTGGAGTTTACCCTAGATATAGGATCTAGCTAGGGTGTGAGATGATAATGAAATAGTAGAAATAAAGAATCAATGCTTTTTGCCCCAAGTTAAAGAGGCGGAGGTATTGACACTTTTCCCATAGTATTTTTTGATGGTAAAGTAAGAATACATTACCCTTGAGATAAATAATAAGATGAGATAGAAAGCTTATTTTTATACTTACATATGCATATGTACATTATAGGAAATATAATTATGCATCTAAAAAGTTACAAGATATCTCTTGTAGCATGTGTTCCCACTATGTACATGTCACAGCACGACAACGGGATCTTCAAAAGTAGAGAAAGCATTATAAACAATATCATCATCATAAACATGACATGAACCATGTTCAACATCAATAGACAGATGAACAAAAATATCAATATCATCATTGGCATCATTTGGAATGAATGGTTGTGAAGAGGAAAGATGATCTATAGGAAAAGATTCATCATATAAAAGAAATGGAAAAGCTTGAAGCAACGATTAAGTATCATCAAAATCATCCATGGACCATGAGCCTCTCATAATTTGTTCATTAAAAGTAGCATCATGATTCACAATTACTTCCTTGGAGGAAGGGTCATAGAATTTGTAGCCTTTGGAAGTGTCAGAATATCCAATAAAAATAACTTTAAGACTAGGAGCATCAAGCTTTGTTTGTGTTTCTTTGGAAACATGAATATAAGCAATACATCCAAAAGTTAACAAATGAGATACTGAAGGAATGTCACATGTCCATGCTGTGATGGGTATCTTACCAGAGTGTGCAGTAGTAGGAAGATGATTCTGAATAAATACTGCTATCAAAGTAGCTTCTGTCTAAAAAAACACGAGATAACCCAGAATGAATCAGCATACATCTTACAACATTGAGAATAGTGTGATTCTTTCATTCAGCAACGCCGTTCTATTGAGGTGAATATGGAATAGTATGTTCATGATGAATTCAACTATCAACACACTAACTCACAAACTCTCGAGAAACATATTCGCTTCCATTGTCACTATGAATCTTCTTGAGGTGAACGACCAGTTTGAAGTTCCATAGCCTTGTGGAATTGTTTGAAAAGAGATAAGGCATCAAATTTTTGTCTAAGTAGAAATACAATCATATATCCTGAGAAATTATCAATGAATGTAATGAATCAGCGACATTTTGATCTTGAAGAAGGTAGAGGTCCACATATATCAGTATGAACAAGATCCAATATGTCATGAGAATGAGTTGTATTTGAGAGAGAAAAGGGTTTATAATTATATGTTTTCCAAGAGCACAAAACTCACAAATTCCCATCTGGGGATGAGCTTTCAGATCCATGCTATAAACAAGATCATGACGTTGAAGATCAAGGAGTTTTGAGAACTCATCATTTCCTGTTTCTCCAAATTTAGCGGCAAAAGACCCTCAAAAATTGAGACGAACTTGAGGGTGTCAAAAGACAAATCAATAATAAAATTTCCTCAATGATTCATCATATTGATTAGCAATAAACAGGTCCACACACAACACTAATCTTATTCTTTGTAACACAAAACAATCACAGCTAACAAGAATCAATCCTCAAAAATAAAATTTGTAGCAATTCTAAACCTTACATGCGGATTGCATACATATACTCTGTTTTGTCACCTTGAATTGAATCCTTGTGTGATTTTTACCACTCTGATACCATGTTGAGATGTAGAGAGAGAGAGAGAGAGAGACGAGACAAGAGACACACCATTTACGCTCCCAAAGACTTACTCATATTGAGGACAAGATACAAATATATAGGTGTGACCAAGTTGAGTAGAGTGGACCATATATAGCTCCAGTACCTCTATCAAGTGTACATTGACTATGCTTTCCCAATGTAGCCATTAGAAATTCCTAAAACAAAATGAAAAGGGTGGAGGTATTTGTCACGGTGGAAATATGTCAATTGTTTCCGCAAAGAACACAGGGAAGGCCCATGAAGTCGATCAACAAGTGTTAATGAGTGGACAAAAATCCAGACACTTTTTGAAGAAAGCAACCCAAGGAAACCCAAGCGAATACGATACTCAAAACAACTCCAACCACAAGGGAACTCTGTAAGGAATTATGCAAAGCTATTATTGACAATGACTCAAACGGAAAGCTTGCAAGCAAGTGCAAGAAAGTTTGTGAAGTTTTTGATAAAATGGTCAAGCTTATGGGTCTTACCATCACAACAAAAGAGCAACGCCAATCATTTTAAAAATAACATCACACCTTACATGGTAAGCCATGTCACATAGTAAACTTATTACAAGAGGTTCTTTTCATTTGATAATGTGCATCATTTTCTCATGTGAACAACATATCTTGTTTGCACATGGTGCATTTTTAATGCACAAATATGGTTTGCAAGGAGGGTGTACTTTAAAAATACTCGACATTATGGTGGTATGGTGCAATCTAATTATTTGTAAGAGATGTTCAACTGGTTTTTTTAGCACAACATTTTCTTGTAAGCTCGCCATGGAACGTGTGCGACAATCCAAGATTGCAAGGGAAGTACGTAAATTGAGCCGTCAAGAGCACAACAACAAGTGGTGAATGTTGCAAGGCCTGCCAAGCATGTTGCATGGCACCAATGTAAGTGCGGCAAGGGTCAAGGTGGATTCAACGTTAGTGACTACACGTGAACATATGGTCCAACTCTTTTTTACATATTTTTTATTAAATTTTGGGACACCCTTTTAAAAAATAATAGCTTTAAAAAAATATATATAGGGTGAACGGGCCCTTTTAAAATGGGCCCTTTAAAATACTAGATCCACTCATTAGTCACTTATTTATTCAACATGGGTGAGCTCTTACCATATCCAACTGTGTGCACCACCAAAGTGTTTCGGCCTGCCAACAATAACACTCTCCAAGGATGCGAGAAGTCGATGTGTCTTAACAACACAAGGAAACGACTACAAAAACCTAGCCGTTCTTGGTGCTCTTTAATCAATGGGCATGGTAGTTGGACCCAAGAGTCATCACAAGCAGAAGATTTGTTGTGGGCACAATAGAGATACCATGGCATAGAGTTCAAAATGCACCAAGCATTGGCGAGTAGAGAGGGCCCAACATCATTGAAGTATGATAGGGAACAATCACCATGCCACGAATACCAAGGAGGACCATCTAAAGCTCAAGTGGTTGATACAGTGCATGAACATTTAAATTCAAACATAATCTGAAAATTTTTGGTGTCCAAGTGTACAGACAAGGCCAAAAAAGACCAAAAGGGGGGTGGCCACAAGGGCAAGCAGATGGGCCAAACAGGAGTCCTTGTCTGGCCCATCTGCTCGCTCTTGTGGCCACCTCCCTTTTGATCCTTTATGGCCTTGTATGCACATCAAGACACCAAAAATGCTTATATATTGTATAAAATCAAGTTTTTGTGCAACAACATAGTATAAGCTCCATCACAAGGGACCGACAGTGCTTAAACAATTGAATCAAAGTTTCACAAGTGCTTTTTTGGTGTCCAAAGATGTAGACAAGGCCAGAAAGGGACAAAAGAGGGGTGGCAACAAGGATGCACGGCCCATTTGTGAGTTCTTGTGGCCACCCTTCTTTTGGCTCATTCTGGCCTTCTCTACATCTCTCGACACCAGAAAAGAACTTGTGTAGCTTAAATTCAAATGTCCACACATCACTTCAACCCCAGCAACCCCCCTTCTATCCCCTTGACAGCGGCCACACTTACACTGAGTTGTTGCTTAAAGCAAAAAGGACACCACGTACTAAATCACAACAATAAGTTCAGTAATTTACAAGACATGGACACAACATTGAAAAGAATGTACAAGATAGAGAGGAAATTCCAAATATTTTATTACTTTTGAAAAGGTAGAAATTTACATCATACATATGAGGAGCCCATAAATTTCTCAGCCATTTTTTGACACCTCTCTTGCACGTAAAGAACTCCTCGACTAGGAGGGAGTGCTCTATTTCCTGAGGCTCAATTGAGACAACGGAAGCATGTATCCCTATCTGTGCAAGCACCTTGCCACTAAAGCGCATACCAAATGTTGTGCATACAAGGGATCTACGCACTAGGAACACAAGATGCGTAGTTTGGGCAATGGTGCATAAACACCAAACCTTTCTTAGAGCTTTCAACGACTATGTCATGAAATGGAATTGGGAAGTAGACTCATTCTGTACATTGGCAGCATCTCTAATGGAGATTTTTCCTATGTAATGTGAAAGGGAAGATTGAGGTCCAGAGATCGTCTGCTTGCTACCCATCCGTGCTGCAAACTCATCAAGCTCCAAGACTTACTACCATAAACCAATCAAGGGTGAGAAAAAGATAATTAAGGCTAGTACACAAAAACTTGAAAGTAGGGTAGAGTTTACCTCTTGCTCCTTGTCCTACTCCTCCCTATTTCCCTTGGCATCCAAGTCTATGCATGATTTCACCACATCCATGAGCTTTGGCTCATCATAATGGGGGTTTTGTAGTGGAGAAGGCATCGTACCCGCCACAATCTTCCCTTGCATGTCCTAGAAATATTCCTCTGTCACGTGCAATTGCTCTGCTT
Organism: Adiantum capillus-veneris; assembly: GCF_014529385.1. Classification (NCBI taxonomy): domain Eukaryota; kingdom Viridiplantae; phylum Streptophyta; class Polypodiopsida; order Polypodiales; family Pteridaceae; genus Adiantum; species Adiantum capillus-veneris. The sequence continues at coordinate 71,840,451 of NC_140941.1, forward strand.
CTAAGACCTTCGCACACACCATTGCAATAGTGTCAATAACACAACTGCTTGCTTTCTAGGGCATCTAATGCACTGTCTAAGGGAAATTAAGCGTTGGTGCATAGCACGCTCAAGCACTCATCCATGCGCATGCCAAATGATTTCTCCAAGTAATGCAAAAAGACATCTCCCCATCCACTACCACTGAGGAAAAGCGGGTGATTTCTACTTCTAGGATAGCCTCATCAGTCGATGGTGCAACTTCCGAAGTGTCACTAGTGCCATCCACAACGATGGATTTTTCAACCACCTTCTCGAGCCCCCTAGGGTACTCGAGCCAAAGTACCTAGCCTTCTGTTGGGGGGTCCATAATGACACCGTTGTGCTCCTTAGTGTCCTTGATGATGGACCCAACTTGAAGGTGTGGAAGGTGGATCTCCTCCAAATCAGACTCCTTGCTGACAAAGAAGATGAATGTTGCCAGTCAAGAAAGGTACTCCGCTTCCAATTTGTGCTTCTTGAGCACTTGCACCCCTAGAGCCTGCTCGTCTAAGAAAGGACATGCATCAACCGCAATTTATTGAAGCCGTCTCAACCGCTTGGAGAATGGAAAATCACATTTGTGTATGCAGTGTAAGAGATAACAAGGCACCTAGATCCCTACATGTGGGGGGATAGATACAACATATTTTATAATGTGCTCCTCCATGAATGCAAAGTATAGAGTGTGCATAGAGTCCCCATAGCTTTTTGAGGACATAGAGTGTGAAAATCACCCTCTTCTCATTGGCTGGCCTCTAGTTAACCTTAATCCCAAAGGGCCCTTAGAGGGTTCATATTTTTCCTAATCCATGTTTTCCACTATCACAATCACTGGTCTTCCATACTCATAGTTGACTTTTCTGCAATTGAGTGAAGACAAAAACAGTTGCTTCAACTTTCTCATAGCTTCTACATGTACATCATTCCATCAAAACCTTTGGTTTTTACTTAGCAATTGATAAAGAGGATCTGCAACATTTGCATAATGTCCATATGAGATGGAAGACACATGCGCCTAAAAATATTCTCACCTCTGTGATATTTACACATAATTATTTCTTCCTTTGTATTGCATCCCGTTTAGTCGGACAATGTCGACGGCCATGAGGATTGCAAAGATATCACACTATCAATATTTTTTCAACCCCAAACACTAACTTTTGCCCAAACAATGTAAGGTTCACTTTTTCCAACCTTGTTAAAATTCTATCACAATCAATGATGTAGCTTGCCACATATTTGCGGCACCCCCTCAAATCTAGAGCCTCATCTTTTCTGGTTGTGTCGCATCCTTTGATTGGCATGCCATCAAGAAAGAGAATTTTAATTTTAGGTATGAAGTCATGTACGAATTTTCTCATACCATTCATGTGCGCAACCAATTTGGTTTCTCCCTGCAGTAACGTGCACATCCTTACAAAACCCAAGGATGTTCTTATGGTAGTCAAGTCCCTGTTTTTCATTGCTAGTTGGAATTGATCATACCCTGAGTACAAATACCCCATACAATATATGTTCCTTCTTGCAGATGCCTCTACAAACTCATCTACAATTGGACCTATACCCATATTCCTGATTGTGACTTTGTTGACAAGTTACATGTCTTGAATGAAGCATAGAGCTCCATTTTTCTTTGGTACTATGCACCATCTTCTTGGAGCACATGAAGGATCCAAAATCCCAATCTTTACCTTTTCATTAAGTAAGTCTATGAGCTTTGACAAGAGTGATTTTGGCAGTGGAATTGGTTGTAGATTCCAAGGCACATGACGTACATTGAATACTACCATTGGTTTGACTATAGAAGGAACCACACACCGTAGCTTATGAGGGCTCAAATGAGATTTAATATTTTCCATGCTTGAAGAGCATATGTTCAAGGCATTCCTTTCAACATGTGTCAAGGATTCATTGCTTCCAACTTTTAATATATTCAATGAATCTTGTGTAAATTTATGCCTGATTCTTTTTGCATCTAGGAGACTAGGTTGCCAAGAAGCCTTCTCCATCTCCTCCTTGGAATTTGTAGGCAAATAAAATGCCACTAGTTTCACCTTATTTGCTACAGTCTTGTACTTGCACTTCTAGATCTTTTTGTGCATTGAAGCACTCCCATCTTCGAAAGCCTCACTGATTCTATACATGTCTATAGAAACTGATTCTATACATGTCTATAGAAACTAATTTTTCCAAGTCATTTCCATGTTGAGAACTAGAACCTTCTATAGCATTGTGATCATGCATAGTATCTACAAAAGAAAAATATTCAAAAATACCTTAAACATACTCATCCTTAGCTAGTAAATCATGGTTTTTGTATTTTCTATATACACTATTTACATGTTCTTTTTTTCCTTTCTTTAAATCTCGAAGCATTGGAAAAAGTAAATATCCATCCTTCTCTACTAGGGCACCTATAGAAAAAATATATGTCTCCCATTGGATCACGCAAGAAACTTTTTATTCCTATTCCACTGCACTTCTATTTACAATGGGACTCGGTCAAAACCCCTCATCTCCCTTTGATCTCAAAACTGCCAGGTTTTGGTAGAGAATGGTCCCTTAAGCTATCACGATTTCTTTCATTCTCAATAAAAACTATCAAGAATTGAACATTTTATTTTCCATCTTTGCTTTTGAACCTGGCATAGAGAGATCCATCATCCAGTACTTTTGTCTCTATCCACACTACATTGATGTATGATTGCCCAAGGATTAGAATGATATCTTGACATCTCTTGAACAAAGAAAGTTTGCTCATCTTTCACATCCCTTCACATAGAGACTCTTGAACATGAGGTTAATCTCTCAACCATGGTCTATCAAGACCATATAAGGCTCCTCAAGATCTCCCATTTTAACAAAGTTTTTGTTGTAGCCCTTGAATAGTGGATCTTATAAGTGTCTTTATCTTCAAATTTATCATGCATATTCCCCCCCCCCCCCCCCCCCCCCCCCCCCGTAGAATGGTAGCCCTATCAATATCTAGCTTCGTGCAAGAGTTCTTTAGATAATTCTCCCTTTGAAGCTATCTCCGTTAGAGATGGCCAAACATCTCTATCTCCATTAGAGATGGCCAGACATCTTCACCACCCTCATTCACATCTTCAGTAAATCTTGATCCTTTGAGTACGACTTGACCAGCGTTCAAGCCAAATGTTATTGCTTTAACCATTGAGATGGCATGAGTGGTTTCCATGTCCTCAACTAGGTTTTCCATCCCTCCTTTCTTGAAGTCGGTTGTTTCACTAAGATGTGTCTTTCCCATATTTGAAGAAGACAAGATCTTTTCCCAAGGCATCTTTGAAGCTTTTAGAGTCCCTTCTTGGATGGTTTGGGTTGTCATACCATCTATTTACAAACCCCTCTCTGTTTTGAAGTCTTTGACTTGATGACTTTCCAGATGTTTTCCCCTTTCCTTAACGCCTTGCTAGCTTTAATTTCAGCTCACATATGCCCTTCATAAGTTCTTCAAGCTTAGATCAATCATCCTTAGAAGCTATGATAGTAGATTTTGGCTACTTTTCAAAAATAGCAAAAACAAAAGTACCATTGTTCCACCACCATCTTGTCTCTTTTGTGTTGCCTTTTTTGCCAATAGGGAGACTGCATCTTGTATATCATTACACTTTGTCTTCAAACCCTCCTCTCTATCTTTGTCTTCCAAGTGAAGCTCTAACTTCTCTTCAATTTTGTTGCCCGCTGCTTGTAGGAAGAGTTCTACCGTCTCCCTATCCACCAAAGCAAATTGTTCAATTTATGATAATCGATCATAGCATCACTCAAACTCTCTGAGAATCTCTATAGCAAAACTCCCTTCTTTAGGCTTTGCGACCCAGTCTATGAAAGCTCTTTTGGTCACTCTCTTAGAGTCCTCCATAAATAGTCTTCTTTTGTTTCTTGCTACTTGTAGGAAGAGTTCTACCTTCTCCCTAACCAAGGAAGGTTGTTCAATTTATGATAGTTGAGCATAGCGTCGCTCAAAATCATTGAGAACCTTTGTAGAAAAAATCATTTCTTTAGGCTTAACAACCCAGTCTAAGAAATCTATTTTGGATACTCTCTCAGATTCCTCCATAATGTAGCCTTCTTTTAGATCAAGCTTGAATTCCTCCCCATTTCGTCCATGAGCATTATGGATTTTCCTAGTACGGTGTGGGACACAAACTAGCTCAAAACTTTGGACCATGTCTTTCTCACACACTCGATTCAACTCCATTTCCTTCATATAATCTCATAGATGCTTTGTGATGTCCTTGCCATCAAACTGGTCAATGCTCTTCACAATGGATTGTAGTGATTTGCTAGTTAAAATCTGGCATCTTTCTGCCTCTTGTTGTTGCTACATATACATGGCAAATGATTGAAACATATGCATGGTTGCATGATCAAAGTGCATGCCATGTGTCTCTGGATTTAATCCATGGCTAAGGAAGTGTGTATATCAATATATAAAAAATCCCACCCCAGAAGATTTTTTGAACTCTAAGAGCGTTTTTTTATAGAAAAGTCACAAACCCTCTTTGATATTGTTCTTGGATTATTCTTGTTTTCAAAGTCAAGATTATGATAAAAGGATCGCCAAGTCACAATCAGTTTTACTTTAAAAATTTCAATTGAAAACACTGAAGTTCTAGCCATGAAACCTCAATGCTAATGCAGGTACAAATCCCAATCAAAACCCAAACCTCTTTCATGAAATTATGTAGCCTTGCCCCCAATTACAATAAAGTTGAAACATCAAAAAGTTGAAAGGAACACATGAGCTTTCACCTTCACAGTGAACATTGTCTGATTTTGTGGATATTTAAGAGCTTCTAAATTGAATCCCACACACCATTTTGATAAGGAAAAACCCTAATATACTCCCTCACAAGCTCAGATACAAGATTGCAAAGAGGCGGGACTGCACTACACATATATTGAGCAACCATGAAAGCAATTGCACATTAGTAAAAAATTACCGGTTTTTCCACAAACAATAAGCATTATCTCTCTTCCCCTCAGAATTTTAAGATCATTTGTCAATTTTTGGGCCATTTTTTCACTTTGGACCAAAACTAGGTCATTTTTTACCCAAAAAGGTCATATTTCATGTGAAAAATCTCAAACAGAGTAAAAAAACATCCCTAAATTTGTGGGATATTTTTCATAAGAATAAAAAGAATATATATGTATAATGTTTTATCAATATTCCATTTTGGGCCACTTTCCATGTAATTTTGCAACGATGCTTGTTAGTTGTTATTTTCGGCAGTTTTTACCCGCATCATTCTTTAAAAGCAAAATGAGTGTGCCATCATGAAACAATTTTTATATGTAGATCATAAAAAGAAAATAGGAATCTTATCAAGTGGAAAAACACGCAAAGGTGCCACATCCAAGGCCACAACTCCCCTGATAGGTATGTACATGATAGCCACCGCAGTAGCCAATTCAACATATATCACAATATGTACAATACTGAGGTGAATGTTTCTATTTCACATTATGTATGTGCCATGTCACAAAAAAGTGCTAAAAATTACTTTAGTGTGGACTACGTAATGAACTCTTGTTAGCCTTCCACAACTATGTCTTATCCAAGCATGGGAAGTGATGGGATCTGATTGAGCACCCTACATCTTGGACATAGAAAAAAATTCAACTCAAGTACCGGAGTTTAGTTCATCTGTTGCTCTCACCTCGTAGGATTGAACTCACAATGTAGAAGATGACATCCATGTGCCCTAGCCACATCAATAGTGCACGTTGTTTATCGAATGAAGAAATCTTCCTCGATTTTTGACGTGAAAATGTATTCGAACAGAGGGAAGTAAACGTAGATATTAGACTTTCTTTTGTATCAAATTCCACTTCTATGAGAAGATCTACATTTTGTGCTTAATTTTGGGGTCCTTGATTGATGGGGGACTCCCCAAATACTCACATAGAGATACTTACTAATCTATGCAGTGTACACCAATGTGCCAGCATCTTGTGCTCGCTATCTCTTAGTTTTACCTATCTATGATTTCAATATTGTACAATGACTAGCATGTGAAAAGGGATGTGGGCTCTTTTACCCAAAGAGCATAGCTTATCTGGTTCAACATTCTTGACATATCTCCAATGTTGAAGGTTCAATCATCATGAGTTGTGCTTGATGAGTGTAAGTAATTACCAACTTCTCCATTGGGGAACTTGTCTCCGCAATATGATCCCTTGTGGGTGTGCTTTGTATAGCATTCCCTTTGTAAGTACACATATGTGTAGATTTCTCTCTAAAACATACCTTTCCCCTCATCACGATTGAAAAAAGGGACGTGGATAATTGTGGATAGCAGCTTTCTCTAGTTTATGAAATTGTAAATTGCAAATCCTTTGAAAATGATTCTCATTGTCTATACCCATATAACAGTATAAGGAACAAGTCATGAGATTATAAATGGCCTTGTACAAAATGTTCACTATCATAGAAGCAAAAATAACGATAACAAAAAACTTGGATAATTAGAGTTTCCTCACAAGAAGTCTAAACATATACTTTAACAATCTAAAGAGTTGACCTTTCAGCTCATGTTGGTAATTTTGGTTACTATCCCATTATGGGGTCACTCTACAAAGCAAGAGCATCTACACTCAACCATCATTTCAAAATTATCCCCACCTACTGAATCCATCCTTTCACTATAGTATCTTGTCAATCACAAATTATTCTATCTTTATGCAAGCAAGTGTCGTTTAACTGATCAAAGATGGGGATTGAGCCGATCAAAACACTTCTTTGTTATGCTTAAATGGAGCTCCACCTCAGGACTAAGTAACACACAAAATTGAATGCAAGGTGGTGAGGGGATACATGGTTGCCAAGTCCACAAACGAGTTTTTAATTATGCAATCATAGCCATAATAGTCCCATCAAAACTAAACCAGGCCACAAATTGGACCCTCTAAACCCGAGCAGTGCATGTTTTTCAAGCATAAAACATCATAAAAATAGACATGAATACAACATGTGCGTGACGGTGATTTGGTTAGCCCATGTGATCTAAAACCTCGTCTCCAAGGTGGTGGGTTCAAAACCGGCCGACGGAGGCCCAAAATTTTGTGCTACCCAAACTCTTTTTTGCCTCGGTTTTTGCGGTGCTCAGGTTTAGCCCACCTCGAGATCCCACCTGCCACTTCCAAACCGTCGATCCCCTCACCCCCCCCGCATTAAATTTTGTGTGTCACTTAGTCCCGTGGGGGAGCTCCATGACCCAATAAACTAGGTGTTGATAGGGATTGCACTCATGGGTGCGCATTATCTATAAGTCTAATGGCTAGCACGGGAATTGTGCAGAGGTAAGGACGGTTGCTGCGCCTTATTTTGAGAGAGAGAGAGAGAGAGAGAGAGAGAGAGAGAGAGAGAGAGAGAGAGAGAGAGCTTTTGTTCGTGGATGGTCTGATAGAGAAAGATTTTGTCGAGCAGTTGTTGGCAAGAGAGAGAGAGAGAGAGAGAGAGAGAGAGAGAGAGAGAGATGGTGTGAGAGAGAATTGCATGCTAGCCCGGAGTAGTAACGAGCACAAATACAAGCCAATGTTTTTTGAAAAATAATTTTTTTAATTAAAAAGGAGGAAATTATTTGCATGGCGGCAGACAAGCTCTTGGATCTCAATCATCTCCATCTATGTTCGTGGCACTACCGAAGAGCAGGAGAGAGAGAGAGAGAGAGAGAGAGAGAGAGAGAGAGAGAGAGAGAGAGAGAGAGAGAGAGAGAGAGAGAGAGAGAGAGAGAGAGAGCCTAGAGAGAGAGAAAGAGAGAAGAATAAAGTTAAGTTTAGAAGTGTGCTTGTTGGAGCCCCATAATTGGTCCAACTGTTGTAATGAGCCCATTTGTAAAGCATATCAAATTCCATTTTTTATGTCAAAGACGTCTTATCAGTTTGATCCATTCGTCTGGATTATGTAAATATTAGTCAGTTAGTCAGGACTCAGATTTATTCCCACTTTTGTAATCATGAGCAAGAGAACCCCATGTACATTTTTTGAGCTAAGGTGACTAAAGTATAAAAGTCACCTTAGAACCATTTTTTGAATAACATTTGAATTAATCCTGTGTCGTACGAGTCTGAGAGAGAGAGAGAGAGAGAGAGAGTCTTATCCTCTTCGCTACGCACTGCTCCCTCACTGGATTCACGACGCGACCACACCACCGCGATAGTCTCTCCGAGAGCTACGCGCCCACGCCAGGCATTCGCCGTTTTGAGTTGATCGCGATCGATTCTTCCTCGAGCTTGTTTTGCTTGTAAGTAGCACAAACGGTGTCTGTTTTCAATAATCAAGTGCTTCATGGAATGAGAAAGAGATTACCTAAACATAGATACTGATAAAATTAAGTTTCGCCCACTTTTGGATTATGACTTGTTGGTCTATCGTGACAGCATTCGAGATAGCTAGGGTTCAAATCTGGTGAGATTCCACTTATAGGTAAGTATGTCCTAGTGAGAGGATGGTGCCTAGTAAGTTTGATGCGATTCTGAGTTCATTGGACGTGTAAACTGTGTTGTGAGAGTTAAGGGATAGGGTAGGTTGCATTCTACCAGGGTTAGTGATTGATGCATCATAAAAGTGTGTATGTGTAGATTGGTCTCAGCCTGACAAGCTAACGAGATTTCCTACGTGCACCTACGGGTTAGTCGTGTCATCGAATGATAAGTATGTTGTCTGTGTCGTGCTCGTGAGTATGAACAGGGGAGTAGTTAAGCCCTAAAACAATGTCGCCGCTGCCGGGGACAGAAGACCTTAAGTAGGGAGATCTACGTCACTCGTGTGATGGTTAGCTTACTTTAGTTTTGACTAGAGAGAGCTTAAACTTTTAGAACAAGATCCAGGATAGAGTATCCTAAGGTCTAGTGGATAGCCAGGAAGCCTGTGTCTTGCCGAGGGTCTGCGACTAGTTAGATTTAGTTAAATAGGATAATGAGGAGTTATGGTTTTTGGTTTTGAGTGCTTGTTATACTTGTGAAGAAATAGAGTAGAAAAACGTTGTAAAACCGCAAAAAACAAACAAAAAGAAGAAACAATAAGGCTGTTTGCGTGCCTTGAAAGCAAAACCCACCTCATATACGCTTGAAAGGGGTGAAAAGAGTCGACATTGAAAGTTATGATTCAACACTCAAGAAAACATAAAAACTGTGACCAAAACCAACAAAAGAAAAAAAAAAAAAAAAGGAAACATGTGATTGTCATAAGGAAACACTAAGTGAACCTAAAAGAGGCCAAGATGAGATATAACCATTAGCCAAGGGTAAACTGACTGTGTCATGAGGTATGACTGATGTGCACAAGTTTAAGATGCAGTGTCATCAAATTTGCATCACTTCAAGTGCAATGGAGTTGTGAATTGTCAGAGAAAAGTGAAATTTTTGAAGTTCTTGAGTTTGAGGTCAAAATAAGTCCAAACTTCACAAAACTTGGGGGATAGACTTGTATGGGCACAGGGAATAAGACTATGCAAAAACAGACAAAAAATTGAGTCCTTATTGCTCACTGCCTGGTCTATCGCGATAGACTGGTGAAGGTGGTGTTTGTCTAGCAACAAGCAAAAAACCCTTACACCACAAGCTTAACACATCAATACAAGGGTACTCACAAAAATTGAGTGAATTTGAACACCAATTTTGACCCCAAAACTTCAAAACTGGTGTTTGGAGTCTGGATTCAGAGACAAGGGCAAGAAGTCTTTGACCAGATGTCCAAACAGTGCCAAAATTGGTCAATGTACTACACAAGGGGAGACTAAACTAACTGTGGGGAAAACTTTGGAAAAAAAGCTGAAAATGAAGAAAGAGCTCAGTCTATCGCGATAGACCAAGGAACTTTCTGCTGGGGAACTTTTCTTTCAAATTTTTCCTAGGGAGAGCTTTATCAGGGCCTAAATAGCAGACACACCAAAATTCAAGGCATTTAGATCACTAAAGGTCAATCTGAGGGTCAGATAGAGAATCAAGCTCTGACTGAAATACTAAAAGGGGACCAAAACCCAACCCAAGTGTCCAAACTTCACAAAACTTGAGGGATAGGATATAGAGGGTAACTGGAACCCAAGGGTAAAGTCACAATTTTGAACTGACTTGTGCTGAGCAAACTGTCAGTCTATCGCGATAGACTAAGGAAGTAGTGAGTCAGACATTTTTTGCATTTTGTGACTATACTGCTAGAACATACTCTCTATATAGATCCCAGCCATCATTTCATCATTGAAATTGGACCACCAGAAGACTGACTAAGTGGTTGTTGTATATACTTGAAAGATTTTTTGGTAATTCAGGGAAAACACTTGTGAATAGACTAACCATCCTTGTGTAGATCACAGAAGGAGGTCGTCACAAATCTATACAGGAAGAAGGAGTCTAGGTAAGCTTTAAGTTTGCAACAAAACTTTCATTCTTATGTATTTGAGGTCAGGAGCCTTTGTTAAGTCGGGAGCTAAAAGTGTCAAAAGTCAAGTTAGCACCACGTCCACAGAAGAGAGTGTAACTCAGAGGAGACTAGACCCATTGGCACCAATCATTGAAGAGGGAAGTGATACTGACACTTCGTCAGAAAAGTCCTTCTTCATGATGGGGAGTCAACAACCAGTAGGTTTCAACGGTGAAGGACCAATGCCAGGGGGGAGCACCTCCCTACATCCTTTAAATGAAACCAAGTTCACTATAATCTTCTTGAAGGGAACTAACTCGAGGGAAGCCCTAGTCTATTCTGACTATCAGGGACGCAATTGTATCTGTATTGAAGAAAGACCGGCTCAGAGACTAGAGATAATTCGAGTCTATGATGATGGAGACAGATTCAGAGACGAAAAGGGAAACCACTATCTGATAGTAAGTAACCCTAAGGATTACAACAGATATGGGGATAACGTGGCCAAAGGGAAAATGGTTTCAGAAACCCAAGAACCGCCTCCTAACATTGATCGACCTGGAGCGCCTTTTATGTATGATAAGAAAACAACCAGAGTCCCAACCTATAATGAGAATGTAGGGATTTACAAGCATGAAAGCGAAGGAATAGTCTCTTACTTTTAATGCAAGGAACCCTACCCGAATGAATTAAGCAAAGACAAGGTTCTTTACTTATTTTCTTATGAAACTGCTATGGGGAAGGATATTGTTTTTGTTGACAGATATAGGCGAGAATACAAACGTATTCTCCCAGAAGAGGTTGAAAAGGCTACAGTTCCGGGAGCATCTACCTATGGCCCCGATGAGGTACCAAGAGCCACCTACTCCCCTAGCAAGTCGACTAATCCCTTTTCAGAAGAGTATGATGCTACCTCACATTCTACCCGACCACCGACGACCAACTACCAGGACCAACTAGCTACTCAACCATCACTGCAGGCATGTATTCGGCAGAGTGCTACATTAGAACAAGACCAAACCCGAGAGGGTTATCAAACCACACGAGGGTTAAGGGATTTACAAGAACCACCACTCTATGCACAGTATCAAGGAGAGAGTAAGCCCAAGACTCAGGGGTCAACTAAGCTTGGAAGAACACCCCGAGAACGAGTTCGGAGAGATAAACCATCTCTCTAGAGAGCTGTTAGAAATTATGGATTAGGAGCACCATTGGGAGAAGAACCTGGCCACTACAGAAGACCAGAGGAGGTATATCGACTAGGATGGGGAGATCCCATGATGAGATTTGGAGACCATCGTAAAATTAGACGTTCTCAAGTGCAAAAATGGGTAAACAAGAAATATACGGGAAGCAAGGATCCAAGAGATCATGTAGCAGCCTTTGTGCGTGTAATTAGAGCTGAAGAGGTGCTAGACTTTCCTACCCAATTTGCAGGATTCGGTTTAACCTTAGAGGATGATGCGGCTACATGGTTTGACTCGGTGGAGAGAAGAGACTTTGAGTCTATCGAGGAATTTTCACAAAGGGGGATAGCTCATAATACCGTCTCGCAAATCCATAAATTCAAATAGAAAGATGGAGAGTCCGCACAAAAGGCCGCCCTCCGATTAAAAAGTTATGTTAAGTTCTGTCCTGTGGAAGAACTACCAACTCAGTCCAGACTTATGCTTATATTTATACAAGGACTATGTGGAACAACTGCCAACTCAGTCCAGACTTATGCTTATATTTATACAAGGACTAAGGAATGCAGATCTTCAAAAGGACTTACATATGAAAAGGAGCACTACGTTGAATGATTTGACCAAGGAAGCGCTATACCATGTGGACAATTGTGCGGTCGACAAAGAGGGTGAGTTCAAGGATCTTGACGATGATTCTTCCTCACAACAAAGCGGGAGCAAGTCTGCTAAGACAACACTCAAGGGGGAAGTAGCGGTAAGCCAAGAGCAGCTTGTAGAGGAAGTGCTTAAAAAGATTAACTTGTATTCCAAACCACAAGCTAAACAACCAAAATGGTGTGCGATTGAACAAAAATGGACAAACCATGGAATAGAGGAGTGTTATTATAACAAGGGATATGTGAGAGAACGACCATATGCTCCACAAGCTCAGGCGACATCTCCTCAAGTCCAACCGATGCCTAGATATCAGACTGGAAACCTACCAGGACCTGTAGGTGCAGCAAGACCACAACCAGTGTTGGGACAACAACCACCCCTACCAGGATTACGACCAGTCGGCATAAGATACACACCCACAGTAACTGAGTTGGACGAGAAGGCTTTGGTACCTATGCATGCATACTACGACGATCCCAATGGATATGTGGCAAAATCTGTCTATTATCCACAGGACGAACCCTCTACAGCAAAACCATGGAGCATGATAGGAAATACAGGACCACCAAGTGCTGCATAGGCAGCGGGAGAAGGACGATATAGCCTGGATGAAAGAACACTGTTGTTCATAGCCAACGGAGGCATGAGCGGGCAAAGAATTGCGCACCAACAAAGAGGAGTTCCAGGAGCACCTCAACAACCTAAAGGACCATGCTACAAGTGTGGAGGAGACCATTGGCTAAGGGATTGCCCTCATGACGAAATCATTAGGGTCAACGCATATTGCACGGAGTGTGGAATTACTGACTTGATCCATGATTGCCCTAAAAACCCGAGCAAAGGAGCAAAAACTACCTTGAATATGCTGGGAGCACTACCGTCCAGAGGAGGGTCAGAAAACGAAACTCCGATTCCTGTTAAGGTCTTGACGAGAGCTCAAGCAAAGAAAAATGACAATCAGCCAAAGAGTAATGATGAAAATCAAGAAGAAATCAAGACTGACAAGTCTAGTGTCAGTCGTGATAATCCTTGGAAAGAACGAAGAGCGAAAATGAAAGCTAGACGTGAGCGAAAACAAAAAGATGTACAAGCTGAGCTAACGATAGCTCGAGAACAACTTAAACAGCAAAGAGAGTCCGACTCTCTAAAATCAACGGAAGGACCAAAGAGTGCAAGCTCAGGAGGGTCGGTATTGGTAGATAAGATCAATGAACCCTTAGATGCAATCTTGGAAGCATATGAAGCAAGATTTAAGAACAGACAGACCCTAGAGCAAAGGTGGATGACATATCCATATCCAGAGATAGAAAAACAGAGACTAGAGATGTGCAAACAGCTGATTGAAACTGCACAAGCTTTACTGGAGCCTCCACCTATGGAAGTGGGAGATAGAGTAATCAAACCACCAAACCATGAAACACCTCACAAAACCAAACAAAGGATACCCGACAAGATAGAAAACATTAAATCCTTGCCGGATATAGAGGATGCAAAAGACGTACCTAATAGCACTGATGAATCACTGAAAGATTTTCCACCATATTCGCCTATTGTGAAAGAAAATTGGCATGAAGAGCTATGGGAAATGGTGCGAAAAGCTCAAGAAAAATATGAGACAAAAACAGTCGAGTCAGTGCCTTTCTCGGAGCTGAACTTGAATAAGACTCCATGGGATTTGGACGTTAAATAATTTCAAGGGGATAATGGTTCAGTTGCATCCGAAGATAGCAGACCACAATCTCTCAGAACTTTGCCATCATATATGGGGGACTATGAGGCAAGATCAAAAATTCGAAGAGTACCTTCTCAGAGAATAGGCGGTTCAAATCAATTGGACACTAAAATCCTGACAGACTTGTTGACCACTCCGGTCAACTGTACAATCACATTGGCAGAATTGTTGAAAATTAGGCCAAGCATGTGGATGGAAGTGGGCAAATGTCTTGAAAAATTTGGCATAAGGACGCCTCTTAAGTTCTTCGAAACCGAGCTTAATGACACAGAACCGAAGAAATTCAACACTAGACCAATGCCACTCAACAAGGTAGGAGAGTATTGTGAGGGTGAAGACGGCAACACGACCCTACCAGTTGAGTATAATGGCATAGAAACTAAGGCAATACTTGATAGTGGAGCTGACATTGCCATTGCGACCAAATTGCTATGGGAAAAATGGAGAAAACCAGCAATACGAACAACCAGAATGAAATTGCAACTGGCGGATGGGCACATAGAAAGGCCTATAGGATTGCTTGAGGCAATCATGGTATCTTCCTGTGGCATAGAGTACGAACATACCTTTGCCATAGTAGATTTCGGAAAGAAGAACAACTATGAAATTATCCTTGGTAGGCCGTTCATGAGGCAACTCAAAATGGTGCAGGACTGGGGGTATGATTATTTGTATCTAAGACATGTTGAAACTACTACACGCGTAAACATGAAAAATCATAGCTACCATAATGTCACGAGAACCCCTGTGGAAGAATTTGACTCAACCACCATTAGTGGATCAGAAGTCCGAGCGTGGCTTTGTAAGAAAAAAGAGATATGGATGTGTGGGGCATCTCAATGTAGTGAATTTGACCATGATGAAAGGACACTAGAGAGGGTCTTGGAAGACGATGCCTATATATGAGAACCTTTTCCTGAAGAGAAGCTCGAACCCCTAGAATGCTCTCAAATTTTAGCTACATTGGATGTATGCGTCAATGAAGTCACTCCCACCAAATTTTGGGATGAGAATGGCTACGATATCATACCATACTACATGTTGAGAAAAATTGTGGAGGAGGACAAGGACGAGGTAGATACTGAGAATACGAGGATCCATAAAACAGAAACGAAACTTGAGATTAAGATAGTGGGCTATGTAGATATCCCCACTAAAGAAATCAAGCAAGAAGGAGAAGAATTTTATGATTCTTCTGATCAAAGTGAAAACAAGGATAACGCTGATGATGAGAAGTCTAAAAATACAGAGGGAGACAACAATCAAGATCAAGACAATGACGTCTTCTACAATTTCCCAAACCAAAATGAGAGACGTCAAAAAAGATACAAGAGTTAATGACACCACATCAGTACACCAACCAGGTTGAGACCCATGCCGGAGTTTGAGGGTAAGACACATTTCCTTATGAACACTCATGCTGTTGATTGTGCTAAGGATAAAATGTCTGGAAGATTTCTTAAGGTTGCTAAAGACTCAGGATTTAAGTCCAGACTGTTGAAACCTAAGAAAACCAGCAAACCAAAAAAAAGAGTTCCAACAGAAAAAATGAATGTCTATGGTAGTCCAATTATGACGAAAATTGAACGGAAAACGAGATACAATGAGTGGAAACAAAAAATTAAAAATGTATGGACAATTGAAATGAAAAGTAGCGATGGAACGAACGCTAATGATGGGAGTAAAAAGATAGATGTACCTCCTCACTATTGTAAGTACACCATTCAGGAAAGAAGATTAGTGGTTCAACAACCAATGAGGGAGCCTAAATCAAACGAGTCCTACGACATGCTAGAGAGCGCCAAGAAAATAGACTTAGCAGAGCCAGGAGAAAATCCGCGACCTGCTTACATTGCCACAGATCTAGGTCGAGAAGAGGAGGACTTACTGATCAAAACACTTAAAGGAATTTCGAGATGTATTTGCCTGGTCGTACAGAGATTTGAAGGGAGTGGATCCTAACATTTGTGAACATTCAATCCCTCTGAAGTTTGATGCAAAGCCAAGCAAACAACATCCATACACGTACAATGAGACATTCGTCAAAAGGATAAAAGAGGAGATAGACAAACTAATGGAGACTGAATTTATTTATGAGATAGAACACACGGACTGGGTGTCCCCGATAGTGGTGGTACCTAAGAAAAACGGGAAATTACGAGTGTGTGTAAATCTCAAGAAGGTAAACGCAGCAACTATAAGAGACAACTACCCTCTACCTATCACTGAACACGTCCTGGAACGAGTGGCTGGCAAGCAAGCCTATAGCTTTATGGACGGATTCTCTGGTTATAACCAATTGGAAGTCAAACTAGAAGATCAATACAAAACAGCATTTGCAACAGAATGGGGCATATATGCATTTAGGGTAATGCCATTTGGCTTGACCAATGCTCCAGCCACATTTCAAAGTTTAATGACACACGCTTTTAAAGAATACTTGCAAAAATTCTTGGATATTTACATGGACAACTTGTGTGTCTATTCTCTATTGAGAGAAGACCATATAGATCATCTGAGAAAGGTATTCGAAAAATGCAGAACGTATAGGATTTTCCTCAACCCAAAAAAATGCGTATTCATGGTACGACAAGGTAAAATATTAGGCCACATAGTGTCGGCTAATGGAATTACCACTGATGAAGACAAGGTGAAGGTGATCATAGAATTTCCAAGACCAAACACTGTATGAGAGGTACAATCATTTATGGGACATTGTGGATACTATCGACGTTTTATCTACATGTACGCTGTAATAGCAAAACCCTTGTATAGTCTAATCACGCTCTTCATTTGGACAAATGAATGTGAGGAGTCATTCCATGAATTAAAAGATGCATTGGTATCTGCACCAATTCTAAAAGCACCACATTGGTCAAAGATCTTCCATGTACATGTAGATGCTTCAGCATTTGCAATAGGCTGTATACTAGCACAACCAGATGAGGGAAAGACGGATTTTCCAATCAGTTATGCTAGTAGACATGCAACTCAACAGTGCAGAAAAGAATTATACTACCACTGAAAGAGAAGGATTGGGTATGATATATGCCGTAAAGAAACTTCGGCATTACTTACTCACAAACAAATTCACATTCTTTGTGGATCATCAGGCACTCTTATACTTAGTAAACAAACCTTGCAACACGGGACGAATTGTAAGATGGTTCATTGTGTTGCTGGAGTTTGATTTTACGGTAGTGGTTAAGAAAGGAAAAACTCATCAAAGAGCAGACCACCTTTCTCGATTACTACATGGTGAAAAAGCTACCGGAGTAGATGATGATCTCCTAGACGCATACCTGTTTAATATAGAGATGGTACTGAAACGGTCAGAGCAAATTATTCCGTTGCTGACATATGGAATAAATATTGACGACAAACACACGGTGGAAGACATTAGACAAGCACGAAATTACACAATCCTTGTGGGAAGAATGTACCATCATGGAAACGATGGGATTCTAAGATTGTGTATAGGCCCAGAGGAGTACGAAGCGTATCTAGAGGAGGCCCACACACAAACAGGGGGATTCCATAGAGGAAATCAAATGATGTATGCACAATTAAGAAGACTTGGAGTGTATTGGCCAGGAATGGCAGGCGATGTAGCCAATTACATCAAGAAATGTGACTTTTGCACATCCAATAACACTGTGGATTATGCCACATTATACCAAGTGACAGTAGCACCCTCATGGAGTCATGCTATTGTGGATTATTTGACTAATAAGGAGCTACCAGGAGATTGGTCTAAAGCCAGACAAAAGGCTTTACAAATCGAAGCGAATAGGTATACCATCATTAGTGACCAATTGTATAAAAGAGGAACTGATGACCAGCTAAGGTTAGTTCCTCATGAAAATGACTACTTTCCATTATTGGAACAGGCTCATGCAGGCATAGCAGATGGTCATTTTTCAGCAGAGAGAACCGTAAAAATCATTATGGTTGCAGGGATTTGGTGGCCGACCATGATTCAAGATGCAGCAGAATTCGTGACAAGGTGTGATGAATGTCAACGCACTAAGGTACCAGTTAAAAGAGACGAAATGCCTTTAAGACCAATGATGAGTGCTCGAGCATTCGCTAAATGGGGATTGGACTTTGTTGGTCCTATCACTCCACCAACGTATCATTCACAAGCACAATATATCATAGTGGCCATGGACTACATGACCAAATGGGTGGAAGCAAAAGCCACAACGAAATTTTTTTTTTTTTGGTGAGTATAAAGCTTTATATGTACATTCCCTAAGATTGGTGATTGAGAGGTCACTGAAAAAGGTTGAGAGGGAAGCAAGTGAATAATGGATGTCCACAAATACTCCCCCCTTCCTTGGGTAGATCATACCGTTTGAAATGAGCTTGCCACCCTTTGAAACCAATTGTTCCAGTTGGTAATAGGTGAGGATTGTTTTCTATTACCCTAGGTGCCTCGTCAAGTTGCAAGGGTGGTAAGGTACTCTCCCAGGATCGACCTTGAAAAGGTTCATCAGGTGATTCTTGAACACTGGGAGGTGTGGATTCTTTTGTAGCTTCATGGAGGTCCACTACTATAGATGGAGACTGTGTAGAAGCTTTTACCTCTATGGATGTATTACATGAGGAGCTCGAAGCTTCATGGGACTCCCCCCTTCCTGAGCTAGGTGGAACAAATCGTTCTTTCTTTGGTACCCAAACTAGCTCGGGAGCGGGTGTGTAGCATTCTGTGATTTTTTTCTTTCCACAATCATTGATTCATTTTGGAGCTACGGGATTGGGCTCACTTGGGTCAGGCGTTAGGTAAGAGCACAATCTACGTTTTGGCACCCAGATTTGATCATTTCCTTGATAGTAGCCTTGGGCTTCCAATAGTCGTTTAGGGATCCATCGCAACATTTTCTTACTTTTCTTGGAGCGAGTGGTACGTTTCTTACAAGGCTTCTGTTTTTTAGCACTAGCTATGGTCACTAAAGAAGCTTTAGGGACCCACTTGTATGTTTTCTTCGTTACATTAGGATGAGTCTTGTCGGAAGCGATATGCATTGCTTGTAGCATATTTAAGGGTATAGGCATTTTAACCCCCTCAGGTGTTACCCAGGTCGTCCCCCTATTTCCCCAAGTGTCTATGGTTGATGCTAGGTGGACCCAATCCACATTGTCCGAATCAGTCATCCCAGGTAGGATATCCATATGGACACTCTTTGGGGCTGTGGGGTCCACGTGCGATGTGAAAGGAGAGTCCACTTCCCCACCCCCTTCGTGTGCTTCATTTGTATCAAGTTCCGAGCGAGTAGCTCTACCTAATGTTTCCATGAAACAGCTAAACATACTAGTACTAGGCTGTGGAGCTTCGGGAGGTGCATGGCCTTCTCTCTCAGTGTTTTGGGTAGGGTATGCTTCCATGATTTCTGAGTCGGAGGAGGAATCACTAGCGGCTATTTTAGGGTCTTGGGTGGTGCTACCTTGTGTCTCCGCTGAGGGTCTAGAGCTTATCGTGGATGGGTAATGGCTGTTCGTATGAACAGAGGCACTACCAATGTGATTGTGCTCTAACACTCGTCCAGAGCGTAAGTGCATGTGCTTTTGATACCCTAAGGTGTCAGTGAGTGCCCGTGAAGGCTGCTCACCTAGTATTTTTGGGTGTTTGCAACCCAAGTCTTTCCTTAATTTGACTTTTTGGTCCTTTTTTTTTCTGACCCGGCTATAGAATAGAGCGTATGATAGCTCAAAACGAGCGTCTCAGTCAGAGGGTCGTGACGTGCTTTACAGCCCTTCGTTTGGTCACTCTATGCCCTCAGAATCCCTAAAACTGTCAATTTCCAGTAGGGAACTAGGCCCAAACTAGAAAGTCTAAGGGTGCAAGTGGGAAGAGAAGGGAGGAGAGTGGAGGACTTGTCCCACATGCTCTCATTCCCTCTTGAGGGAGTAGGGTATATATATAAGAGTGAGTCCAGTATATACCATAAGACTAAGGACTGAGGCCTGGGCCTAGGCTTGGGCTTGGCTTGGGCTTGGGCTTGGGGAAATGATCCCGATCTATCTTTTATACAAACCAACCCGTCCGTTTTTATACTCACGTTTTTTATTTTCGAAAATTTACCGCCCACTCACTCGCGTTTTTATTTTCCAATTTTTAATTTTTTTTCAAAAAAAAATTTCTTTTTTTTTCCTTTGAAGCAGAAAATACAGAAATTGAAAACGCAGAAATTGAAAATGCAGCAATGCAGAAATTGCAGAAATTGAAAAAACGCAAGAAATGCAGAAAATTGAAAAAGCACAGAAAATGCAGAAAACGCAGAAATTGAAACTTGACAGAACCAGAAAATGCAGAAAATGCAAAAACGCAAGAAATGCTAACTGTGCAGTGCAAACCAGAAAACGTAGAAAACGCAAAAAGCAGAAATCTCCACACAACTACACACACTCATTCCCTGCCTTTCCTATGATAGAAATTGCACCACAAGAAAGCGTAAAGTGCTAACCGAGCTTAGTGTAGGGCATATCCCCGGCAGCGGCGCCAAAAATGTGCGCTCCTTGCCGCACTGTCGAAGCAAGGGACTTGCCAATACACCGTGTGCGAGCCACAAATGGCTCCAAGCACACAACAAGCCTAAACTAGCAAGCTCAAGAGAGCAAAGGGTGTGTCACTCACCACTCTACGCTCGCCTTCATGGTGGATTCCTCGCCGCGATGAAGAAGAAGCTGCACTCGTGCCGCGTTCAACCGCTTTGCCGCCGTCGTGCCTTCGTAATGCTCGATCGCACACACACTCTCCCTCTCTCTCTCTCTCTCTCACATACACACACACACACAAGGAGGTGAAGAAGAAGAAGATGGAGATGGAGATGGAGCAAGAGCACTCTTCTATTGCACAAATGAGAGAATGAGTAAAAATTAGGTTTAGTTGGCTTTTATATGAGCTCACCCCATTCACACTTGGGCACCCATGCTTAGCCAACTAATCCCTTGAATGTCCCAGTTAGAGTGCGCCTCTCATCGGCGATCACTCTTACCCTGTTCCTATTGGTCCGACAAGCCCGGTACCTGACTCTAAATAATACAACGTTTATAGATCATAGGGTGTCCATGTGCCGTGAGGGTTAACAGCCATCTATGCAAAAAAAAGACAACAGAAACAGTTTTTTGACAAACATGTCAAGAACAAGGACTTTAAAACGGGCGACTATGTCTTAGTATACAACCTGAAACAGCATGCCAAAAAGATAAAGAAAAGGGGCATGGGACCTTATTTGATCTAAGAAATATCGTCCAGCGGAGCAGTAAAATTGTAGACACTAGATGGAAAAGAAATGCCGAACTGGATTAGTGGGTGTCGTTTTAAAAAATATCATCTCCCTTTAACACCGGAAATGTTGTTTCAACTGCATTATGGAAAAACATATAGATAGAAACAACAACTAATTCAAGACCAGGCACAACAAGAAGCAAAGGAACGGATTGCTAAACGAAAGCAGTTTCTCAGGACAATAAACATAGTCACCCCAATGATGACTGACGAATATCCTCTTTCAACATCCCAAACAATCGAAGCGGATATACAAAGCGACGAATTAGAAAAGACCATGACAGACCTTAGGGCTCAGGACGATAGCATCATCAATGACTTGGAAGATACATGGTGTATTCCTTACATAAAATCTTATGCAAGAACAAAACAAGTTGAAATCTATGCATTGCTTGACACTAGAGCAAAAATGAATGTCATTAGCTTTGAGCTCTTTCAAAAACTTGGACCAATGAAGACGATTCCAGAGACACACAGGTTGAAAGTAGCATCGGGTGATGAGGTAACCACGATGTGGTCTATTATAATACCAATCACAGTGCAGGCACACCTGTACACTACAAAATTCCATGTACTGCCACCAAGTAGGTCAGCAACTCCGTGTATCTTAGCAGTGTCATGGATGAAATCTAACAGGGTATTCATTGATTTGGATACGAATGAGGCACTGTTCAAAAAGGAAAACTTTTCAGAACCCTTCTTATCATATAACCAATTCATATCAAGGAGGAAACAAAAGTCAATACAACCGCAAAAATCTGTCCAACAACAAACAAAGTTTACAAGTCCAGCAACGTCTTATCAAAAAACAGCAACCATGCAGGGAACCAGGCAAGTTTGGGTACGGCGTACAGAGCTGACCGAGGCACAATTACATCAAAAGCGACAGTACAAAGTGTGGATAAGGCGCGACAGCCTAATTCCTATAAAAGAGGAGTTTGAAGAACAGACAAAACACCGAAAGCCAGCAAATCTTCAAAGAAACATAGTCAATCTGTCAAATACGCAACGGACTATATTGGTATGGAGGCCAAAAGTGCCAATTCAAAACGAGCCAACAACAAAAGAAGGGCGGACAAAGATGACAATCTTACAGCTATCTACAACCGTCAAGGTCAAGCAACATCATACAAACAGCACGAGGAAACAAATAGAATCAACAACGAAAACTACAAGGATGTATCAGACACAAATCATCAAGGCAGCAAGAGAGAATGTTCCACCAAATACGACAATAGCGATTTCAAAGGAACCACATACGCCAATTCAAAACCAGTGGAAAACAATGAAACAACGGGCGGCGAAGATACAACTACTACTTGCAAAGAAAATCTGCCAGCCAATTCAAGATACCACACGAAACCTCGACGACAAATGCCAATAAGCGAATCGATTATACCTTCCTCTTGCACTGCATACATTCTTTCTACATGCATTGACCGTACATGCATATAGGGCTATATTACAAGGCCTGCATTAGCACGAGTTCAAACCCATGCACAACACATACCCTTGACGATACCCTGTCGTCCGGGAGGACTCCGACTAGGAGGGGGGGAGGCATTCTAAATGCGGACTCATCATGTCATATATTAGAGGGCAATGTTTGCGAGCAATTTTCAACCATTTTTTGAGTTTTATTGTGTGATTTTTGGAAAAACAATATGCCCTCGTAATTAATCAGAATTGGGGACCAAATCATCATTCATGAGCCCCTAGGGATGTGTATAGACTATAAAGAGAGTCAAATCTGGCCAAAAACTGTCTAAAAACAGCAAAAAATAGGCCAAGGTTGACGATAGTGAGCGAGATTGTACATAGAAGAGAGAAAAGTGAGCTACAAAGTGTTTTGCTTCTCATTGGTATTTTTCTAGGTTAGAATTGCTATTTTCGGGTTATTTTGGGATTTATTTGCTTTATTTTAGCCATTTTCTAGCAAAAATTATAGAAAAAAATCCGCAATCCAGATGGAAACACAAAAGAAGAGACGCCTGATCAGAGCAAGGTAAAGAAGACATAGAAAAAATAAGGACTGCAAAGGTGACAGAGCAAAATGACCACCGTCATGAAGGGACCTCCAAAAGGAGAAATCTACAAAAATGGTAAAATTGGAGCAATCGAAGTCCAAATCAGGAAATTTACGAGCCTAACCGCATCTCGCAAAAAGTTATGGCCACAGGTAAAAGATGGGAAAATTTGGTGTCGGGGTCTCGATTACATATAGAGAGACTAGGCTAGAAATCCCTCATTTGAGTCATTTTCCATAGTGAGAGAGAGAGAGCTCCCTACAGCAGTTGAGAATTCTAGGAGCTCATCCATCGCGCACAGTCTCCAGATCGACATCAGATATGAGAGGTATGCAGCAACACTGACTCTAAGTGTTGTTTACTTCAGTTAGTCGCAAAACCTAGCCGGCATCACAATCACAACCTGTGCACACATACGGTAGAATGG
Source organism: Adiantum capillus-veneris (assembly GCF_014529385.1). Taxonomy (NCBI): domain Eukaryota; kingdom Viridiplantae; phylum Streptophyta; class Polypodiopsida; order Polypodiales; family Pteridaceae; genus Adiantum; species Adiantum capillus-veneris. The sequence continues at coordinate 71,864,180 of NC_140941.1, forward strand.
TTGTTAGGGAGACCTAGAGGCCACCAAATGGGACCAAAAGTGAAAGGCACAATGCTAATAGCTTAGGGATCGAGTCTATGACCTCGGTAAGCGTGAAGGAAGCCGCTCAGAAAACCCTAATTTAGCAGGACCTGCAAATGGGCGACAAAACCAAGGTGATCTGAAATGAGCCAAAATTCATAGACAGCAAGCCAATGACCTCGACAAACCGACTGAATGGTTAGATTATGAAAAAGTTCGTCAAAACGGAGCCTAAAGTCCCTATCTGACAAAAACCGCACAAAGCGTCACAATACTCTAACGGGCCGACCAAGTGACAAAATTACACCAAATTTAACAAGGAACATCCAAAGGAGGTCAACTACAAGATGGAATGTGTCCACTCAGGAAAAAAAGTTCTTCCACTAGGGCAAATGCCGGCAACAGGCCAGAAAGACGTCCAAATGGTCGTTCTTGGTGTTTCAAACACCAAAACAACAACCGACTGCTTGGATGGAAGGTCAAAAGGAAGTAGAAGACAGCCGGAATCATACAAACATCAAAAGAAACCGCGACTATCACCTAAGTGGTCTACTTCAACTTCAGGACCAGCTAAGTGCTGCAAACAGGGAGTACATTCTGCTAAATTGATTAAAACTTGATGTGTGTGTCTAGGAGGGCCTATTAACACCATGAATGTCAACTAACATCAAAAAACTGGTAAAAATGACAAAGTGCCTTGTCTATCGCAATAGACTTGAACTTGCACTTAGATAAGGGAAACTTTGACTTTGGCTTCATGAGGGGTGCTAACAAGGAATGTTAGCCACCAATATCAAGTCAAAGTGCCAGAAAAATCTATTTTGGCCAAAAAGCTCAATCTATCGCGATAGACTTGCTGCAACAATTTTTGGGGGGAAAGACTTTTCAAATTTTTATAAGCTAGACTTGGGGAAGCAAATGAAGGCAGTACAATAAATTTGGTGCCAAGATGGACTCATATAGCAAGCTGAGAAAGACATGCAGACAACTCAGAGTCAGAACATAAATTCTCAAGGGCAGACAGGTAAAATTTACATGTAAGGGGTCAAGAAACCTTGCATCAACTGGGAGAAGGCAGACACATGGTCACAAAGGCAGAAAATGACAAACTAGCACTAAGTCCCAGTCTATCGCGATAGACCAAGCAGAGGGATACTGGACCATCTTATCAAAAATTTGAATTAGCAGTTGTTGTCAACATGATGCAAGATGACCACCCACTAAGTTTGAGCCCAAAACAACACAAAATGAAGGAGATAGACCAACATCTCTCTGAAGGGAATCTGGAAAATTGGGGGTTGATCCAAAAAGGGGTCACTTGACATTCATTTGAGGTGAAAAGGGGATCAGACCATGTGCAAGGTATGGGAAACCAAGTGGTGGAGTAACAACTACAAAAAAGGACCCAGATCAAAAAAATGCCAGTCTATCGCGATAGACTAAGAAAAAGTAGCAAAGGGACATATTTTGAGCTTTGGCTTATGGAGTGACCTTACATGCCATGAGAGAATACACCACACAAAGTTTCAAGGCATTTGGACTTGTTCTCCTTCACCTACAACATCAATTTAAAGCCGCCAAAGTCACACAATGGAAGAACTTGTCTATCTACTAACATTTTATCTTCACTAATCTTGGGATTAAGAAGGCTCATCTAGATGCATGATTAAGTGGTAATCAATTTAGGAGAGTAGTACTATGTTTGTGCATTAACTGATAATTGTGATGAGAGGATGTATGGAGGCTTCTCAAGGAAAAAGAAAAGGCAAGAACCTGGCAACAGAAGGTGCAGCACCCTATGCACTTCTACCCAATTCTTTAAAGCCAGCAGCCACATGGATACCTGCAGATGTGCAACAAGCAGCGGCCTTTCAGATATATCAAGGTTCATATGTGGATGACAAAAGAAACTTAGTGGATACGGTGATGATTCCCAAGGAGGCAGAGAATTACTTGAAAAGATCACCGCAAAGGTCATGGCTCAAAAAAGTCGGCTTGTGGAACTTTGTGTCACTACCACCAGTAGGGATAGATTTCAAGAGGGTACAACATCTAATAGAGACTATCCAAGAAGATGGAACTTGCAGAGTGGCAGGCATGGATAATGAAGTGATGGAGATTCAGATCACCAAAGAGATCATCAAAGAGGCATTGAAACTGTCAGATCAAGGAGCAAACATGAGAGAAAGAAGGAAAAATCTCACAGTTTACTTGCAAAAGTCCAACCTACCTTATTTCGAACTCATAGCAAACCCAGAAGTAAGAGAGCTGACAAAGATCTACAGTCAGTGTTTGTTGAGCTACAGCAAAAGGCCGCCAAGATACACTACACCGCACGGGACCATCTCAACCACATTGACATGGGCTATGGGAATGACCCTTGAGTTCTACATAGATCACACGTCATATATGTTTGAAGAAATGACAAAGCTAAGGCAGGACAGACCCAATTACATTGCAGGAGGAGAAGTCCTAACCAGAGTAATATACCATGCCATAGGCGCGGCAGATCAGTTGCCACCTGCCCCTCATCAGAACGACTCGCTGGTATTAAGGGAAAATAGCGAAGACGGATCACAAAGGAAAGTACCGCCATCTATTAATACCATTGGAGGACGCAAGCTGGAAAGAGTGACAAGAAGTACACAAGAAAAGATGGCTGAAGAAAAAAGAACTGAAGAGGAAGATGCCCGACTAAAGAAGCGAAAAGCAGAAATGGAAAACAACACCAGGTTGCAGAAGATAGCAAAGATGGAAAGGATGCTAGAAGGGTTTGCTCTAGAAAGATCTCTACGAGGAGATGTAGGCGTCACTTGGAAACCGTCTAGTAGCACTTTCACACTGAGAACGAAGAATAGAAACAACCCAGCTTTTGATCTGGACTCGTTCCAGAAATACATCCAAGAAAGAAATGCGAGGGATGAGCCAGAACTGCTACTAGAAGAGGAGGATCTCCAAACTTTGAGAGATCAGCTGAGGCCGGCTTCACGTGATCAGGAGACACCGCCGCCATCTCCAAGGCCAGATACAAGTGAGAGGCAATCTAGCCCACCTGTTGAATCTACTTCGCAAGCAGAAATCTCACATCGAGATGACAGAGTTCACACACCGCCCAGTGAACAGGAAGAAGAAGAAGGAACAGATAGACGCCAAAACACTGGAACCATATCACAAAGTGATAAAGGCAAGCAAAAGGTGGTGGATCAGTCTAAAGATAAAGCTTTCTCCTCTCAAGAAATTGATCTGGAAGCTACTATAGATGAAGATTTGCAGTCAATGGCAACAATACTAAACCGAACAAGACTGCACAGCCAATGGTTAGCTGATCAGAACCGGTCCAACAAAATGAAGCTACAAAAAACCGATGAGGAAGTTCAGAGACTGCACGAGCAAAGAGAAGACACTCTAAAGTTGATCAGCATCAGAGATACTGAAATATTGGGGCTCAAAGGCATAGTAAATCTTCTCAAGGACAATTTACAGGAATCGGAAGACTTCAATGCCATATGTGAAGGTACAATAAACATGTTCCTTGAAGATGTCAGTGAAAGAGACAAACACATCCAACAGTTGGAAAAGGAAAAGCAAGATGCGCTAGAGGCCATCACAAGTTTGCAAGTCGTCATCGATGATTTACGAGTTGAAGTCAAAGATTTAAGAGCAGTAACAGATATCGAAGCAAGAGAAATCGAACACGCTAAAAAGCATAAAATGTCGCTACCAACAACACCAGTAGTCCATCCAGAAGAAGAAGTGGCTGCACTAAAGAGGGAGCTGGAGTTAGAAAGAACACTGCGTTTAATGATTGTTGAAAGTGCGCTTAGAGCAGAAGGTGAACTACAAAGACAAATTTCAGATTTGCAAAGTGAACAACAACAAGGACCAGCTCCTAACAGTGAAATGGAAAGCATTGTTTCCAAATCACTCAGGCAAGAAAATGAAAACCTGCACATCAGGATAAAACAGTTAGAGGAGTCTGCCATTAAAAAAGACATGGAATTTCAAGCTCTACAAATCAATAGTAGAACAATGACCGCACAAATCGCAAGTCTACAAAGTGCAGGGCAGCACCAAGGATAGGGACGAGTGCACATGGAGCCAGTAACAACGAATTTGGCTGGACTCGCCGAAGTTTATGGGGGTCAAGATGAGTACGACAAAGATTCAGATGAACAGGAGGCACATACGCAAACTGATCAAACCGGCTCCAGAGACCAAGAGACAGAAGAAGATTCAGTCATGAAGATGGAAGAGCAGAGGCAAGCCAAGCAGATGGAAAAGCAAACAGAAATGATATGGTACAAGGCTATGCAACTCGAAAAGGAGTTGCTACAAGGGCTTTCGAAATCGAGCAGAACAGCAGCAGAGCTACGGCAAGAATGGAATGCGCCTATGTTACCTTATGCTCTGCTGAAGTATGAGACTCTAACACATCAACGGCAGCTCGAAAAAGAAGAACAAGTGCCAGTATTGAAGGAGAAGTACAAGATAGGGAACTACAAAACAGAATAGTGGACAGCCAGCCAAAGTGGAGGCGTCAATGGCTATTGGACCATCCTCATAACTTGATCCACTTAGTCAACGCACCGCCTGAGCTGAGGAATGACAAAACGTTTTGCCCAACTCCCCGAACATACACCTACAGCCAACATAAAGCACTACAGAGCAGAAATCCGACATGGCTGAATTATCCAGTAATGCCAGGGCCAGCAGAGGGAGAGAGAATATCCGGTTCTTACATGGTGAAAACCCTGCAGGGCGCCATAGCAGAATTCGGAGGCTCTCCTGACCTATCCTGCAAGATGCTATGTAAAATAGCTCGCACATTTTTGGCCTGTCTCACAACCTTCTCAGAAAGCTGGACATCAGAGTATATGAATACTGAAAGAAGCATCTCAGAATTGTCATACGATCTAAGTGGGCCACCGACAGAGCCAGTATTGTATGCTTATTTCAAATGGCTGATGTCTCTGCCAAGCTACCATCTCCAAACATTTGAAGAAGCATTTTACACGGGCTTCTTCATGTATAAGTCAAAAATATTTGGCCCATTAATGGCAAGTGACTCTATGCGCTATGATGCGTTTCTACAGCAAATCACTCAAGAAAGGCGACAACGACAATAAAGACAAAGACGGTCATGTCGTGGTAGACATGAACTAGGAGGGGGGGAGTGTTGGAGCCCCATTGGTCCAACTGTTGTAATGAGCCCATTTGTAAATCATATCAAATTCCATTTTTTATGTCAAAGACATCTTATCAGTTTGATCCATTCGTCTGGATTATGTAAATATTAGTCAGTTAGTCACGACTCAGATTTATTCCCACTTTTGTAATCATGAGCAAGAGAACCCCATGTACATTTTTTGAGCTAAGGTGACTAAAGTATAAAAGTCACCTTAGAACCATTTTTTGAATAACATTTGAATTAATCCCGTGTCGTACGAGTCTGAGAGAGAGAGAGAGAGAGAGAGTGAGTGTGTCTTATCCTCTTCGCTACGTGCTTCTCCCTCACCGGATTCACGACACGACCACACCACCGCGATAGTCTCTCCGAGAGCTACGCGCCCACGCAACGCATTCGCCGTTTCGAGTTGATCGCGATCGATTCTTCCTCGAGCTTGTTTTGCTTGTAAGTAGCACAAACGGTGTCTGTTTTCAATAATCAAGTGCTTCATGGAATGAGAAAGAGATTACCTACACATAGATACTGATAAACTTAATTTTCTCCCACTTTTGTATTATGACCTGTTGGTCTATCGCGACACCATTCGAGATAGCTAGGGTTCAAATCTGGTGAGATTAGACTTATAGGTAAGTATGTCCTAGTGAGAGGATGGTGCCTAGTAAGTTTGATGCGATTCTGAGTTCATTGGACATGTAAACTCTGTTGTGAGAGTTAAGGGATAGGGTGGGTTGCATTCTACCAGGGTTAGTGATTGATGCATCATAAAAGTGTGTATGTGTAGATTGGTCTCAGCTTGACAAGCTAACGAGATTGCCTATGTGCACCTACGGGTTAGTCGTGTCATCGGATGATAAGTATGATGTATGTGTCGTGCTCGTGAGTATGAACAGGGGAGTAGTTAAGCCCTAAAACAATGCTCTAGCTATAGTTCTCATGGATTGGTAGTAATGTGCGATTGCCATTGTCGAGGGATAAATGTGCGAAAGGTAAGCCGGGAAGGCACCGGGCCCCTGGTTGTGAGAGGTGTGGTTAAAAGAGATGCAGCAGGCACAATCAACAAGACATAGCTCGAAAACAAATGGTACTCTCAATTCCAGTTAATCCACAGTAGTCATCATTAATCAATTGTTAATGGAGGCTTAATGCTGCTTACAAGATGAATCTTGGCTTAAACCAGGTGTTAATGAAGAAAAGTGTTAATAACCTACTTAATTATGCCTTCTACTTCTTCCTGTTATGGCCTAGGAACTTCCTCTTCCAATAGTGATCAGATTTGTCTTCCAAAATTGAATGGGTTTAGGCTCGGCTAATGGTTTAGGATTAGGTTAATGAATCTTAAGAGGCTTTTTCTTCTTCTCCCGGATAGAGATAGAGAGAGCTTACTTGTGAGGTTAAGCTCATGATAATAAGAGCTTCAGAGATTTGGCTCCAATTAGCTTTCTCCTTAATGATGATGAGGTCCGGGATTAAGATTATCCTCGGCTTGACTTCGAGGGCACGGCTAATGAATTCCCGAGAGTTTCGGCTTCATCTCCCTCTTCATAGATTAAGAGCTTTTGCCTTGAAAGAGCTTCCTTACGAATGATTATGAGAAGAAGGCCCCGAGCTTCAGGAGCTTATGGGGAGGATTAGATTAAGGGCTTCGAGGTATGAGGAGGATTATCATAGCTTATGAGGAGGTTAGCATCGAATAAGGGCTTGAAGGCATAGGAGGAGCTTCCAAGCTTAGGAGGCTTGAAGATATTTCGAGGAGATTAGGAGGATTAGCATAGCTTATGAGGAGGTTAGCATCGAATAAGGGCTTGAAGGCATAGGAGGAGCTTCCGAGCTTAAGAGGCTTCAAGATATGTCGAGGAGATTACGAGGATTAGCATAGCTTATGAGGAGGTTAGCATCGAATAAGGGCTTGAAGGCATAGGAGGAGCTTCCAAGCTTACTCTTATCATGAGGAGAAGAAGCACCTCCACAAGATGATGAGAGGACAAAACTCCCCCCAAAATGCTAATGAAGAAGAACTCCTTTCTTTTGCATGGCCCAATATTTTTAGCCATCTTTCACATCCCCTATGGCTACATTAACATTTGGACAAGCACCATTGAGATTTCCAGATACGTTTTTGTATTCCTAATCATCCACACATGGTCAATAACAATTGGCCACTTTCCCTTCACATAGAGACTCTTGAACATGAGGTTAATCTCTCAACCATGGTCTATCAAGACCATATAAGGCTCCTCAAGATCTCCCATTGTAACAAAGTTTTTGTTGTAGCCCTTGAATAGTGGATCTTATAAGTGGCTTTATCTTCATCTTCATCTTCAAATTTATCATGCATACTTTTGCCCCCCCCCCCCCCCCCCCTGTAGAATGGTAGCCCTATCAATATCTAGCTTCGTGCAAGAGTTCTTTAGATAAGTTTCCCTTTGAAGCTATCTCCGTTAGAGATGGCCAAACATCTCTATCTCCATTAGAGATGGCCAGACATCTTCACCACCCTCATTCACATCTTTAGTAAATGTTGATCCTTTGAGTATGACTTGACCAGCCTTCAAGACAAATGTTATTGCTTTAACCATTGAGATGGCATGACTGGTTTCCATGTCCTCAACTAGGTTTTCCATCCCTCCTTTCTTTAAGTCGGTTGTTTCACTAAGATGTGTCTTTCCCATATTTGAAGAAGACAAGATCTTTTCCCAAGGCATCTTTGAAGCTTTTAGAGTCCCTTCTTGGATGGTTTGGGTTGTCATACCATATATTTACAAACCCCTCTCTGTTTTGAAGTCTTTGACTTGATGACTTTCCAGATGATTTCCCCTTTCCTTAACGCCTTGCTAGCTTTAATTTCAGCTCACGTATGCCCTTCATAAGTTCTTCAAGCTTAGATCAATCATCCTTAGAAGCTATTATAGTAGATTTTGGCTACTTTTCAAAAATAGCAAAAACCAAAGTACCATTGTTCCACCACCATCTTGTCTCTTTTGTGTTGCCTTTTTTGCCAATAGGGAGACTGCATCTTGTATATCATTACACTTTGTCTTCAAACCCTCCTCTCTATCTTTGTCTTCCAAGTGAAGCTCTAACTTCTCTTCAATTTTGTTGCCCGCTGCTTATAGGAAGAGTTCTACCGTCTCCCTATCCACCAAAGAAAATTGTTCAATTTATGATAGTCGATCATAGCATCACTCAAACTCTCTGAGAATCTCTATAGCAAAACTCCCTTCTTTAGGCTTTGGGACCCAGTCTATGAAAGCTCTTTTGGTCACTCTCTTAGAGTCCTCCATAAATAGTCTTCTTTTGTTTCTCGCTACTTGTAGGAAGAGTTCTACCTTCTCCCTATCCAAGGAAGGTTGTTCAATTTGTGATAGTTGAGCATAGCGTCGCTCAAAATCACTGAGAAGCTTTGTAGAAAAAATCATTTCTTTAGGCTTAACAACACAGTCTAAGAAATCTATTTTGGATGCTCTCTCAGATTCCTCCATAATGTAGACTTCTTTTAGATCAAGCTTGAATTCCTCCCCATTTCGTCAATGAGCATTTTGGATTTCCCTAGTACAGTGTGGGACACAAACTAGCTCAAAACTTTGGACCATCCCTAAATTTGTGGGATATTTTTCATAAGAATAAAAAGAATATATATGTATAATGTTTTATCAATATTCCATTTTGGGCCACTTTCCATGTAATTTTGCAACGATGCTTGTTAGTTGTTATTTTCGGCAGTTTTTACCCGCATCAATCTTTAAAGGCAAAATCAGTGTGCCATCATGAGACAATTGGTATGTATACATCATAAAAAGAAAATAGGAATCTTATCAAGTGGAAAAACACGCAAAGGTGCCACATCCAAGGCCACAACTCCCCTGATAGGTATATACATGATAGCCACCATAGTAGCCAATTCAACATATATCACAATATGTACAATACTGAGGTGAATGTTTCTATTTCACATTATGTATGTGCCATGTCACAAAAAAGTGCTAAAACTTACTTTAGTGTGGACTTATACGTAATGACCGCTTGTTAGCCTTCCACAACTATGTCTCATCCAAGCATGGGAAGTGATGGGATCTGATTGAGCACCCTACATCTTGGACATAGAAAAAAGTTCAACTCAGGTACCAGAGTTTAGTTCATCTATTGCTCTCACCTTGGAGGACTGAACTCACAACGTAGAATATGACATCCATGTGCCCTAGACACATAAATAGTGCACGTTGTTTATCGAATGAAGAAATCTTCCTCGATTTTTGACATGAAAATGTATTCGAACAGGGGGAAGTAAACGTAGATATTAGACTTTCTTTTGTATCAAATTCCACTTCTATGAGAAAATTTACATTTTGTGCTTAATGTTGGGGTCCTTGATTGTTGGGGGACTCCCCAAATACTCACATAGAGATACTTACTAATCGATGCAGTGTACACCAATGTGCCAACATCTTATGCTCGCTATCTCTTAGTTTTACCTATTGGGGCGGGCAACAAGAAGAGCAACCTCTAGACACCCTTCAAGGCTCCCATGCTGCTCAATGGGGCTGGGGCACAACACAACACAAACCAAAACAACAAACCCCCAGCCAAATCCCAACTACACAAGGGGCACCACCTAGTTTAAGAGCGAACTAGGACGCAAAAGAGGAGAATCGTTAGAGCAACCCACAAACAAGCAAGGAATTTACACTAACCATAACACCAATGGAATACTCTCACACACTAAAACACGAGAGAGAGAGAGAGAGAGAGATAGAGAGAGAGAGATGGTGCTCGAGCTGCTTTGAAGTGTATCGTTAATGATCAAGCAAACATAAATATATATATGTAAGAAAGAGAGAGAAGGGGGAAGGGGGTGCTTGTTGCACTAATGCCTTCTTACAAATCTGTCATGACCAATCAAAGTGAGATAAGTATTTGTTCAACATAGCCTGAGTAAATTACACCACAACACATCACAAGAAAAAAGCCACCCCAATCACTGTCTTAAGGCGAGGGGAGTCCTCTCCACCCTGTCGCCCTCTTACAGCATGTGGGATTTATGGCTAAATTGATAACAATACCCGGAGACAAGCTATCAAGAACTTAAATAAAACACCAAGACACTTACACATCATTATTGTCCATGACTTCACGTTGGAAGGGAGACAAGGTATCCATGCTTAGTCCAAATTCACCCTCCTTGATTCTGCAAATGTTGGGCTTACTCTAGTAGGAGAAATGATAGATTTCCTACTCTCAATTTAATGATCACTCTCTCTTACAATGGCATAGAGTTCCCTTGCTAATCACCCCCAATACAACACATACATCTGCCTAATGCCAATGAGATTCCACTCAAGAGCTCCTTCTCAAGAGGTTGAGCTTGGCTTCTCAAGCTATAGCATAGTGCTCTTTCTTCTCCCCCCCTTTTTGTGCTAGCTACACCCTCCTTTTATAGCAATTTTGAAGGCTAGGGTTACTCCTCTAACCATGGTTGGGTTAGATTTTTAGCAATTTATCTAATTTCTTTTGCTTGGAATTATCAAGAAGTTGGTGGGGAAAGAGAGAGGAGAGAAATGGAGGTGATAGGACTTTTCATAGTGGGTTAGTGTTAGTAGAGTTAGTATTAATTTACAAATGGAATTGGATATTTACAATGGGAGTATCCATGTAGGATACAAATAAGGAAGAAAAAATCTTAAGAGGTAAGAAAAGGTGGATTTCTTACAAGTTTGATGCTCCAAGTGTCTTGAGTAGGGCCAATTTTGACGCTTGTTGACGGTCCACTAGCTTTGACGGTACATTTTTTCTCCACTCTTGACCTTCCTTGAGAGACAAGGTAATTGAAGCTGAGTAATCAACCACCATGATGTTTTCTTTTAAGAGAAGAGGTTGAATTTTGTGGTTTTTTTTATAGATATGGGTAATTTGGAGGAGGAAAAATGAGACTAGGTGGTCAATTTTGGAATGGAATTGTGTGTGGGAGGTATGAGTTCACCATGGTTTCTCTTATTCTTCAAGGTTGAGGAGAAGGTGAGTAGGGTGCAGAGAGGAGTGGTGAGAGAGGTGGGGATGATGAGTGGAGAAGTGTGTGTGAAAGAGGAAAATGATAAAGTGGAAGAAAGAGTGTGGCTGCATAGCATGGGAAAACTGGGGTCCACTAATAGAATCATAGCTCACAGCTCGTAGCTCAAAAAAATATGAAAAAAATTGAGGTAAAATTTCAGCCCACGAGCTACAACTTTTGTTTGTATCACCTTTTCAAATTCGGAGAGCAAGTGAACTTTAAAAATTCAGCAAAACCGACCGTTTTTTTCCACTGCACTAGGTCCTTGTGGGGTCCTTCTTTGGATGATTCTTTTGAATACCTCCAAGAGTGAGCCCTCCATAGTGCATGTATACATGCCACCTACCCTTGACCTTATTTGGTAGGTCTATAATTGAAGATATTGTTGAGATCATGATATAAGTGAATAGTACAACTAAGAAAATCAAATATTGAGGGGTCTAAAAAATATGTACATGTCAAATATAAATAATATAAGTGGAAAAAATATAAAGGGGTCAAAAGAAATCTCTCTCATTATGAGGCTACCATAAAAAGATAAATATTTTTGGTGTTCTAATTTTTTAAAAAAAAACAAAATAGATGTAGGAAGGGAAAAATCACAATAGTGAAAAAATATACACATAAATAAAACTAGTTTTTTTGGATTTTTGTTGGGGTGGAGTTACACCAAATATAAGAGAAGCTTACATGAAAATATTTCTATATGGAATAAAGAGTATGAAAAATGGTAAGAAAAATTGTGGTAATGGTGAGGCAATGTACAGAGCATAAATAACACACACCTAGGTAGAAATATTTAAATAAATACCAAAATAATTATGAAAAAATCTTTTATTTAGGCACTATATACAAAGAAATATTTACATACGCATGGGCCATAATATACTTATATATTTATTTTTTTTGGTTCAACTAGCCCAATGACTAGCTAATTGAGGGTTTTTTATTTCAGTAAGGAGATATGGGAAAAGTCCCCTAACTCACACGCACCTATATACAGTGAAAGGGTGAGGGTAACAACAGTGTTTGAGTGATTTGATAGGGTGAGATAACTCACTATGGCAATTACAGAGAGCCGAAAAAACGGCTATCATTAGCCCTCCCCCAGGATGATGGTATATTCATGTACCATCATAAAGAATCTTTTCCAAAGAGAGTGCTTCAGAGTCCTTGACAAGATCTTCATTGTTTGGCCCCTTGGAATTTTGGTTTTTGTTACACTCATGCTTCATGGAACAATACTTACATGGGATAGTTGCCTTTTGCTCCTTGGTAGAAGGCGACTCAAGTAAGGCTTCAAGTGATAGCCGTTTACCTTCCTGGAGTGCTCTTTCCCATTCAAGTCCATAAGTTGATAGTAACTTGAATTGAAAGCCTTCTTGACTATGTATGGCCCCTGCCATCTTGTTTCAAATTTGGCATCAAAATGATTATCGAGTCGATTGTCATACCTTAGCACAAGATCTCCTTCATTGATGCCTTTGTCCTTCAGGTTCTTGTCAAGCTTATCCTTTGTCTGTGTGGCTTTCCTCTTATAGCACTCGTATGCTGCTTCTCTTTTCCACTCAAGCTCAGCTAAGGTAAGAAGTCGATCCATCCATGCTTCTTGATCATCTTGTGCTGATTTGCCATGAAGTCGCATTGTTGGAATGTTTAGTTCAATTGGCTATAAAGCCTCTTGACCATAGACCAAGTGAAATGGTGTGAACTCCGTGGCTTCCCTATATGTGGTTCGATACGCCCACAAGGCACCATCTTTCTAATGATGCCTGCAATGACACCATTAGCTTTCTCTACCAAACCATTTGATTGGGGATAGTAGGGTGTACTGTGACGATGTAGAATGCAAAGTTCTTCACAGACTTCTGTGAGCAATCCCTTTCTAAACCCTCGACCATTATCAGAAACAATCTCCAAAGGTGTGCCAAATCTACAACAAATGTGAGTGTAGACTAATTTTCTCACTGTCCTCTCATTTACCTTTGCCACACTTTGTGCTTCCACCCACCTAGTCATATAGTCTACAGCCACTAGAATGTAGAGTTTACCATTTTTTGTCCTAGGCAGAGGACCCATAGCATCAATGCCCCACTTTTCAAAGGGTCCATTTGCAAGCACAATTTGCCTTGGACCATAAATCAATCTTCTATTCCCATTTACCTGACAATTGTGACAACTTTTACACCAATGTTGGACATCCACATGCAGACTTGGCCAAACATACCCCGCAAGCAAAATCTTCTTCATAGTTAATTCTTGGGAAAAATGACCACCACATGCCTCTTCATGCAAACCTTTTAGAATGGCTGGAATTTCCGCGATAGTTGGTACTCTTCTGCACACTTTATCCTTCCCTCTTCGATAGAGGGAGCCTTCTAGGAAGATATACATGCTTGCCTTCTTCATGAGTCTCCTCTTCTGAGATTTTGTGAAGTCTGGTGGAAACTCACCCTCCAAAATGTAGCCAATGATGGGAGCCAATGACTCCAATCCCTGGTACCTCAGTTGCTTCACAGCAGCCGCCACCATGATGACCTGCACTTCTTTCTTTACACATGCAACGGCTTGTTGTGCAAGTAAATCAACATCTTCATTTTGTTTCCTAGGAATATGATATAATTGCACCTCCTCAAATTGATTAAATAGCCTACGGATGGTATGAACTTTGGCCCTTAGTCTTTCATTTTTGCATGCCCACATACCTAAAATCTGCTTCACAATGAGAAGTGCATCCCCTTTTACCATGAGACGTTGTATACCGTGGCCAATGCATATTTTAAACCATGAAGTAGTGTGTCATATTCTGCTTCATTGTTGCTAGCTGAACTTGGTAGATTGAACTTCTCTTTCATGACCACCTCTCCACTTGGGTTGAGCAACACTAGCCCTCCCCCTGCTTTTCCTGTGGCTCGACGAAAAGCTCCATCAAAGAACAAGGTAAAAGCATTAGGAATACTTTTTGGTGGTGGCAATGGTAGGGTCTTTACTTCAAGCACCTTAATCTCCTTTTCATGCACCCTATAAGTGAGAATCCTTGCCAATTGTGCACGCACACTATCTTCTACCTTGAAAGAGTATTGAAACTCTTGCAACTCCATAATCCACTTTGAGATCCTAGTACTAAGATTCACTTGAGATGACACCCAAGGGAACAAATTTTCTGCAGTGAGAATTACAAAAGGTTTTGGTAGCAGGTAGGATCTAAACTTTCTCACCGCAAACATGAGAGAAAGCATCATGCGTTTTGCTTCTGTGTAGTCTCTCTCCAAAGCATTCATGACCCTACTAGCAAAGTAGATGGGTCGCATCCTTGTACTGTGGGGAATATCTTGTTGTAGCAACACAACACCAATTGTTTCCCTTCCAACACTAGAGCTAACAAAGAATGTGTACTCCCAACAAGGAGGCATGAGTGTTGGTAGCTCTGACAAAATAACTTTAATGTTACAAAAATACTCTTCAAGCTCATCAGACCATGCAAATTCTACTTGTTGTGTCAACTTTTGCAAAGGATGAACCAACTCCGAGGCTAAGTGAATGAAGCGTGACATATACTTCACCTTCTGAATGAAAGAGATGACCTCCTTAAGACTCTTCGGTGATGGGAGCTCAATAAGAGCCTTTGCCTTTGAAGGATCCACCTCAATGCCTTTATAGGAAACCTTGTGACCGAGCAAGATCACTTCATCCTCACCTATGTGGCACTTGTCGGGGTTGAGTTGACCTCCCATGTCGTATAGCTTCTTTAAACCTTCTTCTACCCTTTGTAGATGCAATGATTTTGAGCTATAAATGCAGAAATCATCAATGAACACCCTAATTGACTTTCCAAAGAATGCTTGAAACACCATGTTCATGAAACGTTGGAATGTTGCAGGAGCATTTTTCAGACCAAATGGCATGACTCTAAAAGCATAACAACTCCAAGGAGTGATAAAGGTTGTTTTCAATTGATCTTCCAATGCGATACCTATTTGAAAGTAGCCTAAGTAGCCATCACACACAGTGTACTTCTCATGACCAGCTACCTCATTTAGTATCTCATCTTGAAATGGGAAGGGAAAGTGATCTCTTTTTTTTTGCCTCATTGAGTGGACGGTAATCCACACACACCCTCCACTTTCCATTTTTTTTAGGAGTGACAACAATGGGAGAGACCCACTCTGAATTCTCCACTGGATAAATGAAACCTGCTGCTAGAAGCTTTCTTACCTCCTTGAGTAAAGCCTGCTCCTTAATGACTCCTAGCCTTCGTAGCTTCTGAGCCGTAGGTGTGGCCTCTAGCTTCAACTCAATTTTGTGTTGAGCAGCATCTACTCCACGCACATCGGTGTAGTCTTTAGCAAAAAGCCTAGGAAATTTCCTTAGCACACATTTGAACTCCTCTCTTTCATCCTTTGTAAGTGTTGTAGATAGCATACCTTCTAGCATTCCTTCATCTTGAACACCTTCGTTCTCTTGAGGACCTACCCACTCCAATCCTTGACAATAGGTCTCTTGGTTGCTTGGCTTAAACCTTACCCCCATGACTTTGATGGAAGACTCCTCTTCAGTAATGCTGCCACTACTTTCTTCTTCTGAAGTGCTATCGGTCCAACCTTCTTCCGTCTCACTTTGAGATGATTCTTCATGGAGCTCCTCTTGGCGTTGCTCCTTCATGTCAAAGACAACCTTCTTATGATTGTCGTTCCTGCAAATTAGCTTTCCACTCTCCCAATCCTGCAAAGCTCGCATTTTCATTAGCCATGGTCTCCCTAGGATAAATGGGTAACCATTTCCTTTGGTAGACATGACATAGAAATCCACTGCCTTCTTAATGCCAAAGGCCTCCACAAAAACATTTTTACAAATGCCTACGCACCTAGGCTTGCTATTTTTTGCCATCTTGACCTTAATTTCAGGTGTCTCATGGATGTGCATGCCTAGTTTTTGCATGAGTCCCTCTGTCATGATGCAAATTTGTGCACCCCCGTCCACTAGACCTTTCCTAGCCAATCTCCCTTTTATGTAACAATCTAGCACAGGTGTAATGTCCTCATTCATTTCAGCTTGTGCAATTTTTACAACAGGCACACTCTCTTTTACCTTTCTCCTAGTGCTAACTGCCCTTGTTAAATCCCTCCTAACTTGTGGACATAATGCAAGAAATTGAGGCCATGAGATATCAGGACCCTTACCTCTCATGTCTTCCAACAGGTTGTATGGAGCCATTCCATGTCCAAGAGGAAAGTCTTGGAGGTTGATACGACGTCGAGTCCTCTTAGCTTCCTTGGTCTCCTTTGCCTTCTTTTCTCGTCCATAGTCACTTTGTGATGTAACTCCTTCTTTCTCCTTACCTTTCCCTCGGCCACGCTTAATGTCATTTGCTTCCATGTCAACCTCTCTTGAAATTGTCACCTCTACCACATGCACGTTTGGGTCTGGCAAAGGTGGAACTCCTTCCACTCCTTGTGGAGGTGGTCTTGGTCCATTTGGCCTTTGTAGAAGCCTTGGTTGCTGACCAGCTCCTTCTCCTGCATTCATCACTGGGTAATTCAAGTTAGGTCTCCGTGGCTCTCCACGGGGCCAAGGACAATTATACATCCCATGTCCAGACTCTCCGCAATTCCAACATTGCAAGACTCTCCTAGTTCGTGGCTCTCTCTCTTCTGACTTCTTTGCTTGTCCCTTTGGACCTACAGCTTGTGCAAGGTGAATTGACAGGATGCTTAGAGATTCATTTAACTTCTCAATCACTTCAGCCGTTACCTCAGGAAGCTCCCTAGATGTTGATGCTTGTGACTTACCTTTGGGTCTAAGACCTTCTATTGGAACCTCTCCCCTTAAGCACTTGAGTTTCCTATACTTCTCAGCAGCCCTAGTTTCAACTGCATCAAAAGCAGCAGGTGCACCCGCCTCAACTTTTACCTTAAGGTCAGGAAAGAGTCCGGCTATGAACCTCTCCTTCTTTAAAAATTCTGCACCATCACCAGGGTTAGCAACATTTCGTATCCATAGAGCCCAAAGACGTAGAAACTCTTGCTTGTACAATTAGTAGTCATCTAAGTCTTTTTGCTTATGAGAAACAATGTCTTGCCATACTTTTTGAGTGTTTTGGGGATCAAAGAAGTATCTCTTAAAACGATTCAAAACTTCTGTGTAATTCCCCTTAACTTCCTCAGGCAAAGAGTCAAACCAAGTACTAGAATCTTTCATAAGGACCACTTCAAACATTCTATACGTTCTTGATCGGTTACTATCCTCTTGATACGGCAAGACATCTTGAAATTTGCTAAAAATAATTCTGCATCCTCTCCAGGCTCTCCAAAGAAAAGAGGATATCCAGAAATTTGGCGTTGGCTCTCCATTATTATGAAAGATTATTCCACGAGTTACAATAAGGGATACAATAGAGATTTAGAACCACTCGCCTGCAAATGAAGAAGTAAGAAAATACCACTCTAGGTTTTCTTCTTCAGCTATCCAAGCTTCAATGAGGTCTCGATTTGTTTGATCAAAACAAAAAGGTAGACTATTGATGAGCTCTAAGAAGGGTTGAAATTCTTCAAAGCTAAGGCGATAAACGTAAATCTCTAGAACTTCATTTTTTGGATCCAAAAGAGCAACCACGTCCCAAGTGATAAATTGCACTTGCTCTACAATTCTCAGCGCATAAGCGGTTTGTATAAAAACTACATCTTCATGCTCGTCGAAGGCCGTGAGAAAGTAGCAATTGACTAGGAGCTCCTTTCCTTCGAGTTCCACACAGTCGGAGTGAGGCAACCTTCTCACAATTTCATAAAGAACATCCTCATCAAGTCCAATCAAGTTTGGAAGATTTAAAGACTCCACTTGTGCTACAAAATTCCTGGACAAAAACTCCTTAGGATTATGGTTAAATCATTCAAAAGCATAAAGAGATTTACAATGTCTCTATGAACAAAGTGTCATAGAAAGTAGAGAAGGATGAGAATTTATACAAATTTGCAATCTTCTCTATGCTCTCTTTATTAAGACAAGCTCTGAATAGCTCCCTATCTCCTTTGTTGAAAGCGAAAGGAAGACTATTAATAAGACGCAAATGAGGGAAAAATTCACCAAATGTGAGTCTATGAAGCATGAACTCTGGCCGCAAGTTTCCTGAAGAGTCTTCCTCAATGGTGAAATGCACTCGCCAAACGCCAAATTTCACTCTATTTACCAATCTTAGGGCACACACTAGTTGGATGAATGCGCGGTCTTCCTTAGTGCCCAACAACAAGAGGAAAATGGAATCCACGCGTAGGACCTTTCGTCTTAACTTCACCACTCTCTTGTTATGAGGGAGACGCCTTCCTACTTGCTCCTGCAACTCAATTGGTAATAGAGCTAGATCTCTAAGGATTGAACTTTCATTGCACACACATTCCCTGTTAGAACAAATGATCGTTTTTGTTTCTTGTAACAACTTGGACAAAGAAAAAACAAACATACACACTATTTTGCCGGGCTGCACTTTATTTTAAAATAAAATGAACACATGTACATCAAAAGAAGTGTGGTAGTTGATGAGAGGTAGAATGACAGGGTTTGGTGATGCAAGAATTTCTCCTACTCTTTGGGCACCAAACATGAACACCATTCGTTGTTGAAAATGGATCTTTCTACTAATTGCAACGTTTATTCTAATGTGTGGAGTAAAATGAAAGGGAAAAACCTCTATTCCTGGGCCATTATCCATGGCCTATGCATGTCCTAATGCTTAAAATAACACAAAAATATAGACGTCCTAAGAGGACCTAAAATCCTACGAATTACCCGTTGAAATTGCAACTTAGTACTAACAATTATGTGTATCTTTTGCCTTGCAATGGGAAAGAAAGGATCATACAAACTCTCGTGATTCATGCAAACTACTTGACTATGCTAAAAGTTGATCCTACACAAAAACATACACGAGTTGTTGTTCCTCAGTGGGGGCACCAATTTGAGGCGGTCCGGGGCGGGCAACAAGAAGAGCAACCTCTAGACACCCTTCAAGGCTCCCGTGCTGCTCAATGGGGCTGGGGCACAACACAACACAAACCAAAACAACAAATCCCCAGCCAAATCCCAACTACACAAGGGGCACCACCTAGTTTAAGAGCGAACTAGGACGCAAAAGAGGAGAATCGTTAGAGCAACCCACAAACAAGCAAGGAATTTACACTAACCCTAACACCAATGGAATACTCTCACACACTAAAATACAAGAGAGAGATAGAGAGAGAGAGAGAGAGAGAGAGAGATGGTGCTCGGGCTGCTTTGAAGTGTATCGTTAATGATCAAGCAAACATAAATATATATATGTAAGAAAAAGAGAGAAGGGGGAAGGGGGTGCTTGTTGCACTAATGCCTTCTTACAAATCTGTCATGACCAATCAAAGTGAGATTAGTATTTGTTCAACATAGCCTGAGTAAATTACACCACAACAAATCACAAGAAAAAAGCCACCCCAATCACTGTCTTAAGGCCAGGGGAGTCCTCTCCACCCTGTCGCCCTCTTACAGCATGTGGGATTTATGGCTAAATTGATAACAATACCCGGAGACAAGCTATCAAGAACTTAAATAAAACACCAAGACACTTACACATCATTATTGTCCATGACTTCACGTTGGAAGGGAGACAAGGTATCCATGCTTAGTCTAAATTCACCCTCCTTGATTCAGAAAATGTTGGGCTTACTCTAGTAGGAGAAATGATAGATTTCCTACTCTCAATTTAATGATCACTCTCTCTTACAATGGCATAGAGTTCCCTTGCTAATCACCCCCAATACAACACATACATCTGCCTAATGCCAATGAGATTCCACTCAAGAGCTCCTTCTCAAGAGGTTGAGCTTGTCTTCTCAAGCTATAGCATAGTGCTCTTTCTTCTCCCCCCCTTTTTGTGCTAGCTACACCCTCCTTTTATAGCAATTTTGAAGGCTAGGGTTACTCCTCTAACCATGGTTGGGTTAGATTTTCAGCAATTTATCTAATTTCTTTTGCTTGGAATTATCAAGAAGTTGGTGGGGAAAGAGAGAGGAGAGAAATGGAGGTGATAGGACTTTTCATAGTGGGTTAGTGTTAGTAGAGTTAGTATTAATTTACAAATGGAATTGGATATTTACAATGGGAGTATCCATGTAGGATACAAATAAGGAAGAAAAAATCTTAAGAGGTAAGAAAAGGTGGATTTCTTACAAGTTTGATGCTCCAAGTGTCTTGAGTAGGGCCAATTTTGACGCTTGTTGACGGTCCACTAGCTTTGACGGTACATTTTTTCTCCACTCTTGACCTTCCTTGAGAGACAAGGTAATTGAAGCTGAGTAATCAACCACCATGATGTTGTCTTTTAAGAGAAGAGGTTGAATTTTGTGGTTTTTTTGATAGATATGGGTAATTTGGAGGAGGAAAAATGAGACTAGGTGGTCAATTTTGGAATGGAATTGTGTGTGGGAGGTATGAGTTCACCATGGTTTCTCTTATTCTTCAAGGTTGAGGAGAAGGTGAGTAGGATGCATAGAGGAGTGGTGAGAGAGGTGGGGATGATGAGCGGAGAAGTGTGTGTGAAAGAGGAAAATGATAAAGTGGAAGAGAGAGTGTGGCTGCATAGCATGGGAAAACTAATAAAATCATAGCTCACAACTCATAGCTCAAAAAAATATGAAAAAAATTGAGGCAAAAGTTCAGCCAACGAGCTACAACTTTTGTTTGTATCACCTTTTCAAATTCGGAGAGCAAGTGAATTTTAAAAATTCAGCAAAACCGACCGTGTTTTTCCACTACACAAGGTCCTTGTGGGGTCCTTCTTTGGATGATTCTTTTGAATACCTCCAAGAGTGAGCCCTCCATAGTGCATGTATGCATGCCACCTACCCTTGACCTTAGTTGGTAGGTCTATAATTGAAGATATTGTTGAGATCATGATATAAGTGAATAGTACAACTAAGAAAATCAAATATTGAGGGGTCTAAAAAATATGTACATGTCAAATATAAATAATATAAGTGGAAAAAATATAAAGGGGTCAAAAGAAATCTCTCTCATTATGAGGCTACCATAAAAAGATAAATATTTTTGGTGTTCTAATTTTTTAGAAAAAAAACAAAATAGATGTAGGAAGGGAAAAATCACAATAGTGAAAAAATATACACATAAATAAAACTAGTTTTTTTTGGATATTTGTTGGGGTGGAGTTACACCAAATATAAGAGAAGCTTACATGAAAATATTTCTATATGGAATAAAGAGTATGAAAAATGGTAAGAAAAATTGTGGTAATGATGAGGCAATGTACAAAGCATAAATAACACACACCTAGGTAGAAATATTTAAATAAATACCAAAATAATTATGAAAAAATCTTTTATTTAGGCCCTATATACAAAGAAATATTTACATATGCATGGGCCATAATATACTTATATTTTTTATTTTTTTGGTTCAACTAGCCCAATGACTAGCTAATTGAGGGTTTTTTATTTCAGTAAGGAGATATGGGAAAAGTCCCCTAACTCACACGCACCTATATACAGTGAAAGGGTGAGGGTAACCACAGTGTTTGAGTGATTTGATAGGGTGAGATAACTCACTATGGCAATTACAGAGAGCCGAAAAAATGGCGTTGGCAAGAGAGAGAGAGAGATGGTGTGAGAGAGAATTGCATGCTAGCCCGGAGTAGTAACGAGCACAAATACAAGCCAATGTTTTTTGAAAAATAATTTTTTTTAATGAAAAAGGAGGATATTATTTGCATGGCGGCAGACAAGCTCTTCGATCTCAATCATCTCCATCTATGTTCATGGCACTACCGAAGAGCAGGAGAGAGAGAGAGAGAGAGAGAGAGAGCCTAGAGAGAGAGAAAGAGAGAAGAATAAAGTTAAGTTTAGAAGTGTGCTTGTTGGAGCCCCATTGGTCCAACTGTTGTAATGAGCCCATTTGTAAAGCATATCAAATTCCATTTTTTATGTCAAAGACGTCTTATCAGTTTGATCCATTCGTCTGGATTATGTAAATACTAGTCAGTTAGTCAGGACTCAGATTTATTCCCACTTTTGTAATCATGAGCAAGAGAACCCCATGTACATTTTTTGAGCTAAGGTGACTAAAGTATAAAAGTCACCTTAGAACCATTTTTTGAATAACATTTGAATTAATCCTGTGTCGTACGAGTCTGTGAGAGAGAGAGAGAGAGAGAGAGAGAGAGAGAGAGAGAGAGAGAGAGAGTGAGTGTGTCTTATCCTCTTCGCTACGCGCTGCTCCCTCACCGGATTCACGATGCGACCACACCACCGCGATAGTCTCTCCGAGAGCTATGCGCCCACGCCAGGCATTCGCCGTTTTGAGTTGATCGGGATCGATTCTTCCTCGAGCTTGTTTTGCTTGTAACTAGCACAAACGGTGTATGTTTTCAATAATCAAGTGCTTCATGGAATGAGAAAGAGATTACCTACACATAGATACTGATAAACTTAAGTTTCGCCCACTTTTGGATTATAACTTGTTGGTCTACCGTGACA
This sequence comes from Adiantum capillus-veneris, assembly GCF_014529385.1. Taxonomy (NCBI): domain Eukaryota; kingdom Viridiplantae; phylum Streptophyta; class Polypodiopsida; order Polypodiales; family Pteridaceae; genus Adiantum; species Adiantum capillus-veneris. The sequence goes on from NC_140941.1 coordinate 71,886,942, forward strand.
GCATTCGAGATAGCTAGGGTTCAAATCGGTTGAGATTCGACTTATAGGTAAGTATGTCCTAGTGAGAGGATGGTGCCTAGTAAGTTTGATGCGATTCTGAGTTCATTGGACGTGTAAACTATGTTGTGAGAGTTAAGGGATAGGGTGGGTTGTATTCTACCAGGGTTAGTGATTGATGCATCATAAAAGTGTGTATGTGTAGATTGGTCTCAGCCTGATGGTCTCAGCCTGACAAGCTAACGAGATTGCCTACGTGCACCTACGGGTTAGTCGTGTCATCGGATGATAAGTATGTTGTCTGTGTCATGCTCGTGAGTATGAATAGGGGAGTAGTTAAGCCCTAAAACATTGTCGCCGCTGCCGGGGACACAAGACCTTAAGTAGGGAGATCTACGTCACTCGTGTGATGGTTAGCTTACTTTAGTTTTGACTAGAGAGAGCTTAAACTTTTAGAACAAGATCCAGGATAGAGTATCCTGAGGTCTAGTGGATAGCCAGGAAGCCTGTGTCTTGTTGAGGGTCTACGACTAGTTAGATTTAGTTAAATAGGATAATGAGGAGTTATGGTTTTTGGTTTTGAGTGCTTGTTGTACTTGTGAAGAAATAGAGTAGAAAAACGTTGTAAAACCGTAAAAAACAAACAAAAAGAAGAAACAATAAGGTTGTTTGCGTGCCTTGAAAGAAAAACCCACCTCATATACCCTTGAAAGGGGTGAAAAGAGTCGACATTGAAATTTATGATTCAACACTCGAGAAAACATAAAAACTGTGACCAAAACCAACAAAAGAAAAAAAAAAAAAAAAGGAAACATGTGATTGTCATAAGGAAACACTAAGTGAACCTAAAAGAGGCCAAGATGAGATATAACCATTAGCCAAGGGTAAACTGACTATGTCATGAGGTATGACTGATGTGCACAAGTTTAAGATGCAGTGTCATCAAATTTGCATCACTTCAAGCGCAATGGAGTTGTGAATTGTCAGGGAAAAGTGAAATTTTTGAAGTTCTTGAGTTTGAGCTCAAAATAATTCCAAACTTCACAAAACATGGGGGATAGACTTGTATGGGCACAGGGAACAAGACTATGCAAAAACAAACAAAAAATTGAGTCCTTATTGCTCACTGCCTGGTCTATCGCGATAGACTGGTGAAGGTGGTGTTTGTCTAGCAACAAGCAAAAAACCCTTACACCACAATCTTAACACATCAATACAAGGGTACTCACAAAAATTGAGTGAATTTGAAGACCAATTTTGACCCCAAAACTTCAAAACTGGTGTTTGGAGTCTGGATTCAGAGACAAGGGCAAGAAGTCTTTGACCAGATGTCCAAACAGTGCCAAAATTGGTCAATGCACTACACAAGGGGAGACTCAACTAACTGTGGGGAAAACTTTGGAAAAAAAGCTGAAAATGAAGAAAGAGCTCAATCTATCGCGATAGACCAAGGAACTTTCTGCTGGGGAACTTTTCTTTCAAATTTTTCCTAGGGAGAGGTTTATCAGGGCCTAAATAGCAGACACACCAAAATTCAAGGCATTTAGATCACTAAAGGTCAATCTGAGGGTCAGATAGAGAATCAAGCTCTGACTGAAATACTAAAAGGGGACCAAAACCCAACCCAAGTGTCCAAACTTCACAAAACTTGAGGGATTGGCTATAGAGGGTAACTGGAACCCAAGGGTAAAGTCACAATTTTGAACTGACTTGTGCTGAGCAAACTGTCAGTCTATCGCGATAGACTAAGAAAGTAGTGAGTCAGATATTTTTTGCATTTTGTGACTATACTGCTAGAACATACTCTCTATATAGATCCCAGCCATCGTTTCATCATTGAAATTAGACCACCAGAAGACTGACTAAGTGGTTGCTGTATATACTTGAAAGATTTTTTGGTAATTCAGGGAAAACACTTGTGAACAGACTAACCATCCTTGTGTAGATCCCAGAAGGAGGTCGTCACATAGCTATACAGGAAGAAGGAGTCCAGGTAAGCTTTAAGTTTGCAACAAAACTTTCATTCTTATGTATTTGAGGTCAGGAGCCTTTGTTAAGTCGGGAACTAAAAGTGTCAAAAGTCAAGTTAGCACCACGTCCACAGAAGAGAGTGTAACTCAGACGAGACCAGACCCAGTGGCACCAATCATTGAAGAGGGAAGTGATACTGACACTTCGTCAGAAAAGTCCTTCTTCATGATGGGGAGTCAACAGCCAGTAGGTTTCAACGGTGAAGGACCAATGCCAGGGGGGAGCACCTCCCTACATCCTTTAAATGAAACCAAGTTCACTATAATCTTCTTGGAAGGAACTAACTTGAGGGGAGCCCTAGTCTATTCTGACTATCGGGGACGCAAGTGTATCTGTATTGAAGAAAGAACGGCTCAGAGACTAGAGATAATTCGAGTCTATGATGATGGAGACAGATTCAGAGACGAAAAGGGAAACCACTATCTGATAGTAAGTAACCCTAAGGATTACAACAGATATGGGGATAACGTGGCCAAAGGGAAAATGGTTTCAGAAACCCAAGAACTCTCTCCTAACATTGATCGACCTGGAGCGCTTTTTATGTATGATAAGAAAACAACCAGAGTCCCAACCTATAATGAGAATGTAGGGATTTACAAGCATGAAAGCGAAGGAATAGTCTCTTACTTTCAATGCAAGGAACCCTACCCGAATGAATTAAGCAAAGACAAGGTTCTTTACTTATTTTCTTATGAAACTGCTATGGGGAAGGATATTGTTTTTGTTGACAGATACGGGCGAGAATACAAACGTATTCTCCCAGAAGAGGTTGAAAAGGCAACAGTTCCGGGAGCATCGACCTATGGCCCCGACGAGGTACCAAGAGCCACCTACTCCCCAAGCAAGTCGACTAATCCCTTTTCAGAAGAGTATGATGCTACCTCACATTCTACCCGACCACCGACGACCAACTACCAGGACCAACAAGCTACTCAGCCATCACTGCAGGCATGGCTTCGACAGAGTGCTACATTAGAACAAGACCGAACCCGAGAGGGTTATCAAACCGCACGAGGGTTAAGGGATTTACAAGAACCACCACTCTATGCACAGTATCAAGGAGAGAGTAAGCCCAAGACTCAGGGGTCAACTGAGCTTAGAAGAACACCCCGAGAACGAGTTCGGAGAGATAAACCATCTCTCCAGAGAGCTATTAGAAATTATGGATTAGGAGCACCATTGGGAGAAGAACCTGGCCACTACAGAAGACCAGAGGAGGTATATCGACAAGGACGGGGAGATCCCATGATGAGATTTGGAGACCATCGTAGAATTAGACCTTCTCAAGTGCAAAAATGGGTAAACAAGAAATATACGGGAAGCAAGGATCCAAGAGATCATGTAGCAGCCTTTGTGCGTGTAACTAGAGCTGGAGAGGTGCTAGACTTTCCTACCCAATTTGCAGGATTCGGTTTAACCTTAGAGGATGATGCGGCTACATGGTTTGACTCGGTGGAGCGAAGAGACTTTGAGTCTATGGAGGAAGTGTTTGACGAGTTTATCGAGGAATTCTCACAAGGGGGATAGCTCATAATACCATCTTGCAAATCCATAAATTCAAACAGAAAGATGCAGAGTCCGTACGAAAGGCCGCCCTCCGATTAAAAAGATATTTTAAGTTCTGTCCTGTGGAAGAATTGCCAACTCAGTCCAGACTTATGCTTATATTTATACAAGGACTAAGGAATGCAGATCTTCAAAAGGACTTACATATGAAAAGGAGCACTACTTTGAATGATTTGACCAAGGAATCGCTATACCTTGTGGACAATTGTGCGGTCTACAAAGAGGGTGAGTTCAAGGATCTTGACAATGGTTCTTCCTCACAACAAAGCGGGAGCAAGTCTGCTAAGACAACACTGAAGGAGGAAGTAGCGGTAAGCCAAGAGCAGCTTGTAGAGGAAGTGCTTAAAAAGATTAACTTGTATTCCAAACCACAAGCTAAACAACCAAAATGGTGTGCGATTGAACAAAAATGGACAAACCATGGAACAGAGGAGTGTTATTATAACAAGGGATATGTGAGAGAACGACCATATGCTCCACAAGCTCAGGCGACATCTCCTCAAGTCCAATCGATGCCTAGATATCAGACTGGAAACCTACTAGGACCTGTAGGTGCAGAAAGACCACAACCAGTGTTGGGACAACAACCACCCCTACCAGGATTACGACCAGTCGGCATAAGATACACACCCACAATAACTGAGTCGGACGAGAAGGCTTTGGTACCTATGCATGCATACTACGACGAGCCCAATGGATATGTGGCAAACTCTGTCTATTATCCACAGGACGAACCCTCTACACCAAAACCATGGAGCATGATAGGAAATACAGGACCACCAACTGGTGCATAGGCAGCGGGAGAAGGACAATATAGCCTGGATGAAAGAACACTGTTGTTCATAGCCAACGGAGGCATGAGCGGGCAAAGAATTCGCACCAACAAAGAGGAGTTCCAGGAGCACCTCAACAACCTAAAGGACCATGCTACAAGTGTGGAGGAGACCATTGGCTAAGGGATTGCCCTCATGACGAAATCATTAGGGTCAACGCATATTGCACGGAGTGTGGAATTACTCACTTGATCTGATTGCCCTAAAAACCCGAGCAAAGGAGCAAAAACTACCTTAAATATGCTGGGAGCGCTACCGTCCAGTGGAGGGTCAGAAAACGAAACTCCGATTCCTGGTCTTGACGAGAGCTCAAGCAAAGAAAAATGACAATCAGCCAAAGAGTAATGATGAAAATCAAGAAGAAATCAAGACTTACAAGTCTAGTGTCAGTCGTGATAATCCTTGGAAAGAACGAAGAGCGAAAATGAAAGCTAGACGTGAGCGAAAACAAAAAGATGTAGAAGCTGAGCTAACGATAGCTCGAGAACAACTTAAACAGCAAAGAGAGTCTGACTCTCTAAAATCAACAGAAGGACCAAAGAGTGCAAGCTCAGGAGGGTCGGTATTGGTAGATAAGATCAATGAACCCTTAGATGCAATCTTGCAAGCATATGAAGCAAGATTGAAGAACAGACAGACCCTAGAGCAAAGGTGGATGACATATCCATATCTAGAGATAGAAAAACAGAGACTAGATATGTGCGAACAGCTGATTGAAACTGCACAAGCTTTACTGGAGCCTCCACCTATGGAAGTGGGAGATAGAGTAATCAAACCACCAAACCATGAAACACCTCACAAAACCAAACAAAGGATACCCGACAAGATAGAAAACATTAAATCCTTGCCAGATGTAGAGGATGCAAAAGACGTACCTAATAGCACTGATGAATCACTGAAAGATTTTCCACCATATTCGCCTATTGTGAAAGAAAATTGGCCTGAAGAGCTATGGGAAACGGTGCGAAAAGCTCAAGAAAAATATGAGACAAAAACAGTCGAGTCAGCGCCTTTCTCGGAGCTGAACTTCAATAAGACTCCATGGGATTTGGACGTTAAATCATTTCAAAAGGATAATGGTTCAATTGCATCTGAAGATAGCAGACCACAATCTCTCAGAACTTTGCCATCATATATGGGGGACTATGAGGCAAGATCAGAAATTCGAAGAGTACCTTCTCAGAGAATAGGCGGTTCAAATCAATTGGACACTAAAATCCTGACAGACTTGTTGACCACTCCGGTCAAGTGTACAATCACATTGGCAGAATTGTTAAAAATTAGGCCAAGCATGTGGATGGAAGTGCGCAAATGTCTTGAAAAATTTGGCATAAGGACGCCTCTTAAGTTCTTCGAAACCGAGCTTAATGACACAGAACCGAAGAAAGTCAACACTAGACCAGTGCCACTCAACAAGGCAGGAGAGTATTGTGAGGGTGAAGACGGCAACACGACCCTACCAGTTAAGTATAATGGCATAGAAACTAAGGCAATACTTGATAGTGGAGCTGACATTGCCATTGCGACCAAATTGCTATGGGAAAAATGGGGAAAACTAGCAATACGAACAACTAGAATGAAATTGCAACTGGCGGATGGGCACATAGAAAGGCCTATAGGATTGCTTGAGGCAATCGTGGTATCTTCCTGTGGCATAGAGTACGAACATACCTTTGCCATAGTAGATTTCGGCAAGAAGAACAACTATGAAATTATCCTTGGTAGGTTGTTCATGAGGCAACTCAAAATGGTGCAGGACTGGGGGTATGATTATTTGTATCTAAGACATGTTGAAACTACTACATGCGTAAACATGAAAAATCATAGCTACCATGATGTCACGAGAACCCCTGTGGAAGAATTTGACTCAACCACCATTAGTGGATCAGAAGTCCCAGCGTGGCTTTGTAAGAAAAAAGAGATATGGATGTGTGGGGCATCTCAATGTAGTGAATTTGACCACGATGAAAGGACACTAGAGAGGGTCTTGGAAGACGATGCCTATATACGAGAACCTTTTCCTGAAGATAAGCTCGAACCCCTAGAATGGTCTCAAATTTTAGCTACATTGGATGTATGCATCAATGAAGTCACTTCCACCAAATTTTGTGATGAGAATGGCTACGATATCATACCATACTACATGTTGAGAAAAATTGTGGAGGAGGACAAGGACGAGGTAGATACTGAGAATACGAGGATCCATAAAACAGAAACGAAACTTGAGATTAAGATAGTGGGCTATGTAGATATCCCCACTAAAGAAATCAAGCAAGAAGGAGAAGAATTTTATGATTCTTCTGATCAAAGTCAAAACAAGGATAACGCTGATGATGAGAAGTCTAAAAATACAGAGGGAGACGACAATCAAGATCAAGACAATGACGTCTTCTACAATTTCCCAAACCAAAATGAGAGACGTCAAAAAAGATACAAGAGTAAATGACACCACATCAGTACACCAACCAGGTTGAGACCCATGCCGGAGTTTGAGGGTAAGACACATTTCCTTATGAACACTCATGCTATTGATTGTGCTAAGGATAAAGTGTCAGGAAGATCTCTTAAGGTTTCTAAAGACTCGGGATTTAAGTCCAGACTGTTGAAACCTAAGAAAACCAGCAAACCAAAAAAAAGAGTTCCAACAGAAAAAATGAATGTCTATGGTAGTCCAATTATGACAAAAATTGAACGGAAAACGAGATACAATGAGTGGAAACAAAAAATTAAAAATGTATGGACAACTGAAATGGAAAGTAGCGATGGAATGAACGCTAGTGATGGGAGTAAATAGATAGATGTACCTCCTCACTATTGCAAGTACACCATTCAGGAAAGAAGATCAGTAGTTCAGCAACCAATGAGGGAGCCTAAATCAAACGAGTCCTACGACGGGCCAGAGAACGCCAAGAAAATAGACTTAGCAGAGCCAGGAGAAAATCCTCAACCTGCTTACATTGCCACAGATCTAGGTCGAGAAGAGGAGGACTTACTGATCAAAACACTTAAGGAATTTCGAGATGTATTTGCCTGGTCGTACAGAGATTTGAAGGGAGTGGATCCTAACATTTGTGAACATTCAATCCCTCTGAAGTCTGATGCAAAGCCAAGCAAACAACATCCATACACGTACAATGAGACATTCGCCAAAAGGATAAAAGAGGAGATAGACAAACTTATGGAGGCTGAATTTATTTATGAGATAGAACACATGGACTGGGTGTCCCCGATAGTGGTGGTACCTAAGAAAAACGGAAAATTACGAGTGTGTGTAAATCTCAAGAAGGTAAACGCAGCAACTATAAGAGACAACTACCCTCTACCTATCATTGAACACGTCCTGGAACGAGTGGCTGGCAAGCAAGCCTATAGCTTTATGGACGGATTCTCTGGTTATAACCAATTGGGGGTCAAACTAGAAGATCAATACAAAACAGCATTTGCAACAGAATGGGGCATATATGCGTTTAGGGTAATGCCATTTGGCTTGACCAATGCTCCAGCCACATTTCAAAGATTAATGACACACGCTTTTAAAGAATACTTGCAAAAATTCTTGGATATTTACATGGACGACTTGTGTGTCTATTCTCTATTGAGAGAAGACCATATAGATCATCTGAGAAAGGTATTCGAAAAATGCAGAACGTATAGGATTTTCCTCAACCCAGAAAAATGCGTATTCATGGTACGACAAGGTAAAATCTTAGGCCACATAGTGTCGGCTAATGGAATTACCACTGATGAAGACAAGGTGAAGGTGATCATAGAATTGCCAATACCAAACACTGTACGAGAGGTACAATCATTTATAGGACATTGTGGATACTATCGACGTTTTATCTACATGTACGCTGTAATAGCAAAACCCTTCTATAGTCTAATCACGCTCTTCATTTGGACAAATGAATGTGAGGAGTCATTCCAGAAATTAAAAGATGCATTGGTATCTACACCAATTCTAAAAGCACCACATTGGTCAAAGATCTTCCATGTACATGTAGATGCTTCAGCATTTGCAATAGGCTGTATACTAGCACAACCAGATGAGGGAAAGACGGATTTTCCAATCAGTTATGCTAGTAGACATGCAACTCAACAGTGTAGAAAAGAATTATACTACCACTAAAAGAGAAGGATTGGGTATGATATATGCCGTAAAGAAACTTCGGCATTACTTACTCACGAACAAATTCACATTCTTTGTGGATCATCAGGCACTCTTATACTTAGTAAACAAACCTTGCAACACGGGATGAATTGTAAGATGGTTCATTGTGTTGCTGGAGTTTGATTTTACGGTAGTGGTTAAGAAAGGAAAAACTCATCAAAGAGCAGACCACCTTTCTCGATTACTACATGGCGAAAAAGCTACCGGAGTAGATGATGATCTCCCAGACGCATACCTGTTTAATATAGAGATGGTACCGAAATGATCAGAGCAAATTATTCCGTTGCTGACATATGGAATGAATATTGACGACAACCACACGGTGGAAGACATTAGACAAGCACGAAATTACACAATGCTTGTGGGAAGAATGTACCATCATGGAAACGATGGGATTCTAAGATTGTGTATAGGCCCAGAGGAGTACGAAGCGTATCTAGAGGAGGCCCACACACAAACAGGGGGATTCCATAGAGGAAATCAAATGATGTATGCACAATTAAGAAGACTTGGAGTGTATTGGCCAGGAATGGCAGGCGATGTAGCCAATTACATCAAGAAATGTGACTTTTGCACATCCAATACCACTGTGGATTATGCCACATTATACCAAGTGACAGTCGCACCCTCATGGAGTCATGGTATTGTGGATTATTTGACTAATAAGGAGCTACCAAGGGATTGGTCTAAAGCCAGACAAAAGGCTTTACAAATCGAAGCGAATAGGTATACCATCATTAGTGACCAATTGTATAAAAGAGGAACTGATGACCAGCTGAGGTTAGTTCCTCATGAAAATGACTACTTTCCATTATTGGAACAGGCTCATGCAGGCATAGCAGGTGGTCATTTTTCAGCAGAGAGAACCTTAAAAATCATTATGGTTGCAGGGATTTGGTGGCCGACCATGATTCAAGACGCAGCAGAATTCGTGACAAGGTGTGATGAATGTCAACGCACTAAGGTACCAGTTAAAAGAGACAAAATGCCTTTAAGACCAATGATGAGTGCTCGAGCATTTGCTAAATGGGGATTGGACTTTGTTGGTCCTATCACTCCACCAACGTATCGTTCACAAGCACAATATATCATAGTGGGCATGGACTACATGACCAAATGGGTGGAAGCAAAAGCCACAACGAAAGCAGACGCTAGAACAATGGCAAAATTCTTATATGAATATGTGTTTACACGTTGTGGCCTTCCAATCGAGCTGGTAAGTGATAGAGGGACACACTTTGTAAATGAAGTTATCCAACATCTCTTAAATGAGTTTATGGTAATTCATCGCAAATCTGCACCCTATCATCCACAAGCCAATGGCCAAGCGGAAGCGACCAACAAAGTATTGTGCACGGTTCTCACGAAACTCGTTAGTGAAACAAGAACAGATTGGGATCAGATGCTCTATTCGGCATTGTGGGCTTATCGAGTTGTATATAAAACAACACTCAATGCTACACCATTTGATATGGTATATGGGTTAAATGCAATATTGCCTATTGACTTTTTGATCCCCACACTAAGGGTAGCAAAACAGTTGGACTGGACGGGGCATGAACTTTCAGAGCGGTTAGAGGACCTTGAAAAATTAGATGAGTTACGACTCAACGCTGTAGCGGCCATCTATGCAAAAAAAAGACAATAGAAAGAGTTTTTTGACAAACATGTCAAGAACAAGGACTTTAAAACGGGCGACTATGTCTTAATATACAACCTGAAACAGCATGCCAAAAAGATAAAGAAAAGGGGCATGGGACCTTATTTGATCTAAGAAATATCGTCCTGCGTAGCAGTAAAACTGTCGACACTAGATGGAAAAGAAATGCCGAACTGGATTAGTGGGTGTCGTTTTAAAAAATATCATCTCCCTTTAACACCGGAAATGTTGTTTCAACTGCATTATGGAAAAACATATAGACAGGAACAACAACGAATTCAAGACCAGGCACAACAAGAAGCAAAGGAACGGATTGCTAAACGAAAGCAGTTTCTCAGGACAATAAACATAGTCACCCCAATGATGACTGACGAATATCCTCTTTCAACATCCCAAACAATCGAAGCGGATATACAAAGCGACGAATTAGAAAAGACCATGACAGACCTTAGGGCTCAGGACGATAGCATCATCAACGACTTGGAAGATACATGGTGTAGTCCTTACATAAAAGCTTATGCAAGCAAAAAACAAGTTGAAATCTATGCATTGCTTGACACTGGAGCAAAAATGAATGTCATTAGCTTTGCGCTCTTTCAAAAACTTGGACCAATGAAGACGATTCCAGAGACACACAGGTTGAAAGTAGCATCGGGTGATGAGGTGACCACGATGTGGTCTATTGTAATACCAATCACAGTGCACGCACACCTGTACACTACAAAATTCCATGTACTGCCACCAAGTAGGTCAGCAACTCTGTGTATCTTAGTAGTGTCATGGATGAAATCTAACAGGGTATTCATTGATTTGGATACGAATGAGGCACTGTTCAAAAAGGAAAACTTTTCAGAACCCTTCTTATCATATAACCAATTCATATCAAGGAGGAAACAAAAGTCAATACAACCGCAAAAAACTATCCAACAACAAACAAAGTTTACAAGTCCAGCAACGTCTTATCAAAAAACAGCAACCATGCAGGGAACCAGGCAAGTTTGGGTACGGCGTACAGAGCTGACCGAGGCACAATTACATCAAAAGCGGTAGTACAAAGTGTGGATAAGGCACGACAGCCTAATTCCTATAAAAGAGGAGTTTGAAGAACAGACAAAACACCGAAAGCCAGCAAATCTTCAAAGAAATATAGTCGATCTGTTAAATACGCAACGGACTATATTGGTATGGAGGCCAAAAGGGCCAATTCAAAACGAGCCAACAACAAAAGAAGGGCGGACAAAGATGACAATCTTGCAGCTATCTACAACCGTCAAGGTCAAGCAACATCATACAAACAGCACGAGGAAACAAACAGAATCAACAACGAAAACTACAAGGATGTATCAGACACAAATCATCAAGGCAGCAAGAGAGAATGTTCCACCAGATACGATAATAGCGATTTCAAAGGAACCACATACGCCAATTCAAAACCAGTGTAAAACAATCAAACAATGGGCGGCGAAGATACAACTACTAGTTGCAAAGAAAATCTGCCAGCCAATTCAAGATACCACAAGAAACCTCGACAACAAATGCCAATAACACTACAAGAGGTTGTGTGCTCTTGTGACGCTGTTAGCGACGGAAATACACTGGGTTTTTATAACCCCCAGCGTTGCTAAAACCATCGCTAATAGCGTCGCTATATGCGTCGCTATAGGCGTCCCTATATGCGTCGCTATATAGAGACGCTCATAGCGACGGTTATAGCGACGTTTACACAGAAGTCTATAGCGACGCTTATAGCGATGCTCCAGAGCTATAAATAGCGACGGTTATAGCGACGCCCGAGAGAAATTTTTTTTGGTGACAGGGCATTGAATGCCCTGCCACCCATCAACCATATTGTACTTGATTCACTTTTTAAAAAAAGTGCAAGGGTAGATAATAGACCCAAAATAGTCACCCACAAGACGCATTGTTTGCAAAATTGACAAGCGTAAAATTGACAATTGTACACATCATAGGCAAAATGAATTGATTGGCAAATGTAATAATGACAATTGTACAACATCATAGGCATAAAGAATTGATTGGCAAAATGAACTGCGGTGACAAATGTAATAATATACATGGTTCAAAAAGACGTATAAAATCCGTCTCATGATACATAAGCTATGAGAAACCCTAAACTAATGCTACGGCTAAACTGACGTCGTCTAGTCAGACGTCTCATCGCGTCCAAGCGGCGTATCTGTCAGATTCTGCAAAAAAAGACAATAAGACAGCTTTCAGTAAGTATAAACATATAACGACATTTAAGAAACAATACAAAAAATAGAAAAGAGTAAACCCTAATACTAACCATTCCGCCGCGAGAACTGAGAATGTCCATCAGGGCGTTTAAGCCCTTCCTGTTTGCGTACTCGCGCTCGTACGGTGTGGGATCACGTCCTATCATCGACCACTATCAAAACATACAAAGATTTCATTATGTTAGAATTAAAAAACTCATAAACCCTAAACTATCGAACATAAAGAGCAATGCGAAAACACTTACAAAATCGGCCTCAAATGATGCCCATCCACCGCTCCCCAAGTGGTGCGAGCTCCCTGCCTCAACTCGCGCTCTGGCTGCATCCTTTTGTTGCTTCCACTTGTCGGGATTCTCGCGCGCTGCTTTCTTCGCATTCTTCCAATCTTCTTTGGCCAGCCAATCTGGCCTGTTCCATCGATGCTTGATTGCTTTTTGCACTTCGGAACGCTTGTGTTTGCAGTATTCGCGCATTCGAATCTTCATCAAGTCTTCATTGAAGCGCTGAACCCGTGTTGAAACGGGAAACTCATCATGAAGTATGTTGATGACTCTATCTTTTAAATCACTTGGTACTTCACTCCATTTGTTTAGTATGTAGTGTCTAAACAGCTGAGAGCAAAGACCACGCATGCGCGAGATCACCTTCTTGCCGTCATCATCCATGATGATGCCGCCGCTCAAGTCGATGGAGTAAGGCAAGCCCTCTAGCCGGTGATGCGTGAACCTGGGTGTCCCGGTAGGGGTCTCTAGCGGCGTGTTGATTGGGGTACGGACATCAGGTGTCTCCACCGCCGTCTGGGCCCCCAAGCGAGGAGTGTCGAGTGGGGTGGCTCCTGGCGGAGTAGGTAGCTAGAGGTGTGTAGCTGCTAGGAACAGTAAGCCGCGCAAAATCTGGTGTAGATGGCGATGCTGTGGCTGGTGTGGGGGCGGGCAAAGAAGGGGAGGGTAAAGAGTCCCTTCGAACACGAGGAGGTGTGGAGGCATCGGCGGCGGAATCCCCACAACAACCGCCACCGCCACCACTAGAGCGCCAGTGTCTAGACGAGTGTGAAGATCGTCTCATCGACACCGAAGCTTCGGAGCGCGCCGAATGCTCCGAAAGAGAGGGAGATGCGGATGGAGTAGGAACACGCGATGATGCGCCAGAGGGATGACGCTCCACGTACCACTGTCTCTGCTGCGGTGACAAATAAGAAATAAAATCCTCATCATCCATACCTGCATCAAACACACGAATATTTAAACTTAATATTGAATGAATAGAGTAGACAATGACGCAAAGACCATTAAATACAATGACGTAATGACGCATATAAATACAATGACGCAATGCATTGAGTGATAGAAGAGGCAAGTCGAAAACTCAAAATTTTCAATCAAAAGATGTGAGCGCGAGTAGAAAAGAGCGTTATACACCATGGAAGGTACTTAGAGAGCCAGAGCTTTTACAACACGGAGCAAAATTGTTCAAATACAATATTTGTGGCTTTAAGAGATCTCTCTCTCATCCTCGCATAACTCAGCATAACTTCCTATATCTATATAGAGCTCTCCGTTTAAACACATATCCTCTGTTTCATTTTGTAGATCCTCTGCATGCACCCCATATAGAGTAGTAGCATCTTGATGCTCATCTGGCACCACCGCAGCGTCTTCTGATTGAGCATCTTCTCTGATCTCCTACATTGATGCCATTGTGATTGGCACATGGTAGCCTTGATACGTCCTTGCACTACGAGGGGCTACCTCTATGACGTACCACCAGTTTGATGTAGACTTTGTAGGATGAAATATTACCTGCCAGAGCCACATAACTTACATGAGAGCTTTCAAGCACATAACTTGTAAAAGGGGGATGTTAACTATTTACATACTTACTTGTTCACAATGCTCGGGTAGTACGAAAGTGTCTCTTACGTCAGTCCATTTCTTAGTAGAATCCACCTCAAGAAAACCAGACTCTCCTCTACGCAGAGTAGCGTTGCGACCCTCCATGATTATCTTGAACCATTGCACGTCGAACAAGTCGACAAAAAATCCTCTGTAATCGATCCTCAAAATCTCTTGTAGCGTGCCGAAGTAAGTGAGTTCCGCCACCACAGGATCTGCATCAGAGGAACGTCGTCGACTAGACTGTTCAAATTTTGCCATGATTCCACAATCTTGAGTAAAACGCTTTTTGTCGATCCGTTCCACCCTAAAATGTCGACCTTTACACCATGCTGCTGTGTATGACTTATACTACAATGAACAAAGATTATGAGTGGCCGTTCAAACGTTTAGAAATAAACTCACTAGCTAGTCGTACATTGCAAACTTACCTTGGTCGCGCAACCTCGAGAGTACTCCCACTCTTCCTCAGTCACTTCGTCACCGCATTGTTGTGCGCTTTTCAATTGGTTGTGCAACCATCTTAAGCTCATGAATGTTGGTAGGCTCTCCAGACCCGTCGGATAGTGCATTGGTGGTCGTCTTCCCCGTCTCCACTCGATTCGTGCCCTTTGTCGCTCTTGCTTTGCATCCTCATATTGTGAAATCCACTTTTGCATCACTGGATTGTGAAGCATGCAAAATCGGTTGATTTTAGCCTCTAGATCTTCCGTCATCTTCTTCTCAACACCGAGATTGCACATGACAATCCCAGATATGCGCTCATCATCTATGGTTCGCCATAGCGTGTCCCGAGCTTTATCAAATTTGTCTAGCCACTCTCCAATGTACACTAGGGACTTTGATACCAACCAACCTTCTGCAATGCTACCCTCCGGACGTGCCTTTTGACGCACATATCCCTTAAGCGTTTTCATGAAACGTTCTAAGAAGAACATCCATCTGGAATGAACTGTGCCAGCTATTTCCACCTCATCAACTATGTGAACAAGAAGATGCACTTGAATGGTTAGCATGGTAGTAGGAAAATGTTTCTCAAACATGCACACAAGCTCCGCAGCATTTAGTTTGGCGAATGGTATGGAGTCTACGTTGATCTCCTTTTGTGAGATCCATTGCACCAGCTTTGCAAGTTTGTAGATTGTGTTGCGGACGTCGAGAGACAAACATCCCTCAATGGAAACCGGTAAAATAAACTGTAAAGTATGTGCAGCAATGATATTAAAGTCCACATTTTATGCAATGATATTAAAGTCCACTATGAACGTACCTGACACATTTTATGCCAATCGTGTGACTTCAAACCGGTAAGCTTTCCTTCTTTAGTAAAACACGTTCGGAGCGAGTGCATTATGCCAGTGGGGGTCCGCAAAGATCGAATGGTCTCTTTTACTTTGCGTTCTTGGGCTCCTGTGAAAATCCATGGTGCTTTAGGGAGTTTTATCGATCCATCAGACGCTGTTTGCGGCCAATATTGCTCCATACGATCCACATTTCTAAGGTCAACTCTGGCTCCCAATGTATCTTTCTTGCCGGTCAGATGGTCCCATAGTAGATTACCCACATTCTTGAATATGTGCATTGGATCGAGCAAGTGATTGATCATGAGTCGGGGCCAGTATGGTAACTCGTACCATAGAGATAGTCTCTTCATCCGTGGAGGCAATCCGTCATCGCACATCTCCTTATGCTCTAACCATGCTTGTGCAGACATCCTTGGTGGCTCTCTTCCTAAAAAGCCGTCGCGTAACACATAATTCTATGGAAGATACGCTTGATGACCTTCGTAGATTTTCTTCTTCAGTGAGGGCGCCCTACGTGCATCCAGTCTAGGTCCACATGTGACACATGCTCTGTATCCGCTTGTTTGAAGCCCTGCATGTATACACATGATAATAGATCAACTATGGGAAAAAACAAGATTTACAGTGTCTGAGTGAGGAGTGTCAATAGATCACCTGAGCATTCTGTTAGCCCGGGATAGTCATGCATGGTCCACATTAGAGTGCCTCTGATCAAAGCATTCCGTCGTCCTGTGTGTCGGCTCATATCCACCACCTCTATGCCAATCCACAATTGTTGTAGCTCTTCCAATAGTGGACGAAGATACACATCCATATTCTTCACTTTATATCGCCCTGGCACAATCAAGCTTAGCCATAGGTGCCCCTTCTTCGTAGTCAACCACAGGGGAATGTTGTAGTTGACGATGACAACGGGCCATACACTGTAAGATGTTGATCTTTGACCAAATGGATTTACGCCATCCATAGCCAGGCCTAAGCGCAAATTTCGAGCTTCCCTGGCAAAATCCGACCATGTTCCATCTATATGTTTCCAGGCTGCACAATCTGCAGGAATTCGTAGCACACCATCCGAAGATTTATTCTCCTCATGCCATGATGCTAGGGCGGCCATGGACTTACATTCGAAGAAATGCTTGATGCAAGGAAGCAGAGGAAAATGTCGAAAAACCTTTTGTGGAATTTTTGTCCCGTGGAGATCTACTCGATATCTTTCGGAATCACATTTCGGACACTTCTCCATGTCTATGTATTCCCCTCTGAAAAGAATGCAGTCATTAGGACAAGCGTGGATAGAATTGTAATCCATCCCCAAGTTTTGCAAAATCTTTCTTGCTTCATCTCGGGAATCTAGCATCACATTGTCAGCTCGTTGGGAATGTGCTCTGCATGATCATCCCCCGAGCTGTCAGAGGCTATATCTTGTGGCCTCACATATGCTGCTTGACCAAAGCGCCTGCGAACACGTCTATTGGGTTGCAAGGTTGCTGCTTGTTGGCCAGCGTCAGAGTCCGACGAGTTATAATTGGAAACAACTCGATCTATAATAGATTACAAGGACATAAGACCCTCGTTGAGAGATAGGTGTTTCGGTTGGACGGTCCCACATCCTCGTCACTACTCATAATGAGGATAAAAATCTTATAACCTGGACAACAAATTTAATATTCTATTGGCATTCTTCGTCTTATCTCTCTCTCTCTCTCTCTCTCTCTCTCTCTACCTCACATTCTCTAGTCATGTCCAATCCCCGCACACCTCGGTCTAGAGGTGCACAGAGATCAGAACCACCAGGTTATAATCTCGTCTTTATTGGTCAATACCTATATTTGTGGGTACAAGAAATCTGCAGACCCACGTCTACATGATACTGCATGTAGTGGACAAAACCCCTTTGCCTCTTCTCTAGCCGTAGCACTTCACAGCATCTTAACATCTTTTCACAGTAGATCTTTTCACTGTTCGTCCAACTCTAAACCTTAAACCGTAAGTAATTCTTGCATGGACTTGATCTAACGTAAATAAGCGTAAATCTAAATAAACGTAAATCTAACTAAAAATAAACCTAAATCTAATTTAACGTAAGTCTACATCTAACCTAATCTTTAATGTCTTTTGGGATAGTTTCCTACGACGTTAAAACTCTCTTGTTCTTATGTGTGTGTGTGTGTGTGTGTGTGGGTAAACCTAAATAAACCTAAGTCTAATCTAATATAACATAAATCTAAATCTAACGTAAATTATGTTATATTAAAAACAAAGAACTAAACTAGCAGGGATTATAAGAACCTTAAAACTGATTTAACACATAATTTCTCACATAACTCGGCAAGAGTTGGCATTCTCATCACTAAAGATGTGAGAGTTAACTTCCGGGGGTGACGCTGCCTCATCTCCATCCACATCTGACGACATCAATTTTCCCTTTGGACCGTTCTTGCTCTTGTTACTAACTTTAAGGTTGTTGTTGAATGACTAGAGGTTGTCTAGATGGTCATTGTCGGGGATGTAGTGACTCTTGCCGCCCTGAAGATCCACCTTCTTCCCTATCTTCTGAAGACATTTCACCAGTACTTTTGGATCGACGGAGCCCACCATGAGTGAAGGCAGTAATACCCTATATTCCATTGAGGGCTTTCTTCACCCGCTTCATGCAGGCATCGCAGTCTATGGAGACCTAAATCTAATCTGATATAACGCAAATCTAAATCTAGCGTAAATAAACGTAAATCTAACTAAAAATAAACCTAAATCTAATCTAATTTAACTTAAATAAACCTAAATCTAATTTAACGTAAATCTACATCTAACCTAATCTTTAATGTCTTTTATGATAGTTTCCTACGACGTTATAACTCTCTTCTTCTTGTGTGTGTGCGCGTGTGTGGATGTGTGTGCCAATAAAAAGAGATAAATGGTATAACCTTTCTATCACCCATGCCAAGTATGATAGATTGGTTATGCCATTTCCCTCTTGAATAATAGGTCTTGAGTTCAACTCCTCGTCGGCTAGATCTTTAGGTCTTTTAATTTTAATTAGTTTCCTACGACGTTAAATTAGTTTCTCTCTCTTTCTCTCTCAATGTGTGTGCGTTTTTTTGTTTATGCATGTTTCTCTCTCTTTTCCTCTCTCAATGTGTGCGTTTTTTGTTTATGCATGCTCTCTCTCTCTTTTCCTCTCTCAATGTGTGTGTGCATTCTTTGTTTATGTATGTGTGTGTGCGTTTTCGTTTTGTACTCTCTCTCTCTCTCTCTCTCTCTCTCTCTCTCTCTCTCTCTCTCTCTCTCTCTCTCTCTCTCTCGCTCAAAAACACTATGTGTGTGTGTGTGTGTGTGTGTGTGTGTGTGTGTGAGAGAGAGAGAGAGAGAGAGAGGGAGAGAGAAAGAGGGGAAGGGAACATGAGAGTGAGGAGAGGGAAGGAGCATACCTGGCTCTCCTTCCTCTCCTCGTGTGTGTGTGTGTGTGTGTGTGTGTGTGTGTGTGTGTGTGTGTGTGTGTGTGTGTGTGTGTGTGTGTGTGTGTGTGTGTGTGTGTGTGTGTGTGTGTGTGTGGAGAAGAAAGAGAGAGAGAGAGAGAGAGAGAGAGAGAGAGAGAGAGGGAGAGCATTACCTGCTCCTTGCTTGAGGACGCCGAAAAACTCAGATCTGAGATCTGAGTTTTTGGGCGCTCTTTGTTATTTTTTTTAGCCCAACCGGCGTCGCTATGAGCGTCACAAATTTACTTGTAAATTTGCGACGCTCATAGCGATGCCGGGAAAAAAAAAAATTGAGCGTCGCTGTGTGAGCGTCGCTAATATGAATAGCCTCTTGTAATGTAAGCGAATCGCTTATACCTTCCTCTTGCACTGCATACATTCTTTCTACATGCATTGACCGTACATGCATATAGGGCTATATTACAAGGCCTGCATTAGCACGAGTTCAAACCCATGCACAACACATACCCTTGACGATGCCCTGTCGTCCGGGAGGACTCCGACTAGGAGGGGGGGAGGCATTCTAAATGCGGACTCATCATGTCATATATTAGAGGGCAATGTTTGCGAGCAATTTTTCAACCATTTTTTGAGTTTTATTGTGTGATTTTTGGAAAAACAATATGCCCTCGTAATTAATCAGAATCGGGGACCAAATCATCATTCATGAGCCCCTAGGGATATGTTTAGACTATAAAGAGAGTCAAATCTGGCCAAAAACTGTCTAAAAATAGCAAAAAATAGGCCAAGGTTGACGATAGTGAGCGAGATTGTACATAGAAGAGAGAAAAGTGAGCTACAAAGTGTTTTGCTTCTCATTGGTATTTTTCTAGGTTAGAATTGCTATTTTCGGGTTATTTTGGGATTTATTTGCTTTATTTTAGCCATTTTCTAGCAAAAATTATAGAAAAAAATTCGCAATCCAGATGGAAACACAAAAGAAGAGACGCCTGATCAGAGCAAGGTAAAGAAGACACAGAAAAAATAAGGACTGCAAAGGTGACAGAGCAAAATGACCACCGTCATGAAGGGACCTCCAAAAGGAGAAATCTACAAAAATGGTAAAATTGGAGCAATCGAAGTCCAAATCAGGAAATTTACGAGCCTAACCGCATCTCGCAAAAAGTTATGGCCACAGGTAAAAGATGGGAAAATTTGGTGTCGGAGTCTCGATTACATATAGAGAGACTAGGCTAGAAATCCCTCATTTGAGTCATTTTCCATGGTGAGAGAGAGAGAGCTCCCTACAGCAGTTGAGAATTCCACGAGCTCATCCATCGCGCACAGTCGCCAGATCGACATCAGATATGAGAGGTATGCTCAGCAACACTGACTCTAAGTGTTGTTTACTTCAGTTAGTCGCAAAACCTAGCCGGCATCACAATCACAACCTGTGCACACATACGGTAGAATGGTTGTTAGGGAGACCTAGAGGCCACCAAATGGGACCAAAAGTGAAAGGCACAATGCTAATAGCTTAAGGATCGAGCCTATGACCTCGGTAAGTGTGAAGGAAGCCGCTCAGAAAACCCTAATTTAGCAGGACCTGCAAATGGGCGACAAAACCAAGGTGATCTGAAATGAGCCAAAATTCATAGACAGCAAGCCAATGACCTCGACAAACCGACTGAAGGGTTAGATTATGAAAAAGTTCGTCAAAACGGAGCCTAAAGTCCCTATCTGACAAAAACCGCACAAAGCGTCACGATACTCTAACTGGCCGACCAAGTGACAAAATTACACCAAATTCAACAAGGAACATCCAAAGGAGGTCAACTACGAGATGGAATGTGTCCACTCAGGAAAAAAAGTTCTTCCACTAGGGCAAATGCCGGCAACAGGCCAGAAAGACGTCCAAATGGTCGTTCTTGGTGTTTCAAACACCAAAACAACAACCGACTGCTTGGATGGAAGGTCAAAAGGAAGTAGAAGACAGCCGGAATCATACAAAGATCAAAAGGAACCGCGACTATCACCTAAGTGGTCTACTTCAACTTCAGGACCAGCTAAGTGCTACAAACAGGGAGTACATTCTGCTAAATTGATTAAAACTTGATGTGTGTGTCTAGGAGGGCCTATTAACACCATGAATGTCAACTAGCATCAAAAAACTGGTAAAAATGACAAAGTGCCTTGTCTATCGTGATAGACTTGAACTTGCACTTAGATAAGGGAAACTTTGACTTTGGCTTCATGAGGGGTGCTAACAAGGAATGTTAACCACCAATATCAAGTCAAAGTGCCAGAAAAATCTATTTTGGCCAAAAAGCTCAATCTATCGCGATAGACTTGCTGCAACATTTTTTGGGGGGAAAGACTTTTCAAATTTTTATAAGCTAGACTTGGGGAAGCAAATGAAGGCAGTACACCAAATTTGGTGCCAAGATGGACTCATATAGCAATTGAGAAAGACATGCAGACAACTCAGAGTCAGAACAGAAATTCTCAAGGGCAGACAGGTAAAATTTACATGTAAGGGGTCAAGAAACCTTGCATCAACTGGGAGAAGGCAGACAGATGGTCACAAAGCCAGAAAATAACAAACTAGCACTAAGTCCCAGTCTATCACGATAGACCAAGTAGAGGGATACTGGACCATCTTATCAAAAATCTGAATTAGCAGTTGTCTTCAACATGATGCAAGATGACCACCCACTAAGTTTGAGCCCAAAACAACACAAAATGAAGGAGATAGACCAACATCTCTCTGAAGGGAATCTGGAAAATTGGGAGTTGATCCAAAAAGGGGTCACTTGACATTCATTTGAGGTGAAAAGGACCCAGATCAAAAAAATGCCAGTCTATCGCGATAGACTAAGAAAAAGTAGCAAAGGGACAGATTTTGAGCTTTGGCTTATGGAGTGACCTTACATGCCATGAGAGAATACACCACACAAAGTTTCAAGGCATTTGGACTTGTTCTCCTTCACCTACAACATCAATTTAAAGCTGCCAAAGTCACACAATGGAAGAACTTGTCTATCTGCTAACATTTTATCTTAACTAATCTTGGGATTAAGAAGGCTCATCTAGATGCATGATTAAGTGGTAATCAATTTAGGAGAGTAGTACTATGTTTGTGCATTAACTGATAATTGTGATGAGAGGATGTATGGAGGCTTCTCAAGGAAAAAGAAAAGGCAAGAACCTGACAACGGAAGGTGCAGCACCCTATACACTTCTACCCAATTCTTTAAAGCCAGCAACCACATGGATACCTGCAGATGTGCAACAAGCAGCGGCCTTTCAGATATATCAAGGTTCATATGTGGATGACAAAAGAAACTTAGTGGATACCGTGATGATTCCCAAGGAGGCAGAGAATTACTTGAAAAGATCACCGCAAAGGTCATGGCTCAAAAAAGTCGGCTTGTGGAACTTTGTGTCACTACCACCAGTAGGGATAGATTTCAAGAGGGTACAACATCTAATAGAGACTATCCAAGAAGATGGAACTTGCAGAGTGGCAGGCATGGATAATGAAGTGATGGAGATCCAGATCACCAAAGAGATCATCAAAGAGGCATTGAAACTGTCAGATCAAGGAGCAAACATGAGAGAAAGAAGGAAAAATCTCACAGTTTACTTGCAAAAGTCCAACCTACCTTCTTTCGAACTCATAGCAAACCCAGAAGTAAGAGAGCTGACACAGATCTACAGTCAGTGTTTGTTGAGCTACAGCAAAAGGCCGCCAAGATACACTACACCGCACGGGACCATCTCAACCACATTGACATGGGCTATGGGAATGACCCGTGAGTTCTACATAGATCACACATCATATCTGTTTGAAGAAATGACAAAGCTAAGGCAGGACAGACCCAATTACATTGCAGGAGGAGAAGTCCTAACCAGAGTAATATACCATGCCATAGGCGCGGCAGATCAGTTGCCACCTGCCCCTCATCAGAACGACTGGCTGGTATTAAGGGAAAATAGCGAAGACGGATCACAAAGGAAAGTACTGCCATCTATTAATACCATTGGAGGACACAAGCTGGAAAGAGTGACAAGAAGTACACAAGAAAAGATGGCTGAAGAAAAAAGAACTGAAGAGGAAGATGCCCGACTAAAGAAGCGAAAAGCAGAAATGGAAAACAACACCAGGTTGGAGAAGATAGCAAAGATGGAAAGGATGCTAGAAGGGTTTGCTCTAGAAAGATCTCTACGAGGCGATGTAGGCGTCACTTGGAAACCGTCTAGTAGCACTTTCACACTGAGAACGAAGAATAGAAACAACCCAGCTTTTGAGCTGGACTCGTTCGAGAAATACATCCAAGAAAGAAATGCGAGGGATGAGCCAGAACTGCTACTAGAAGAGGAGGATCTCCAAACTTTGAGAGATCAGCTGAGGCCAACTTCACGTGATCAGGAGACACCGCCGCCATCTCCAAGGCCAGATACAAGTGAGAGGCAATCTAGCCCACCTGCTGAATCTACTTCACAAGCAGAAAGCTCACATCGAGATGACAGAGTTCACACACCGCCCAGTGAACAAGAAGAAGAAGAAGGAACAGATAGACGCCAAAACACTGGAACCATATCACAAAGTGATAAAGGCAAGCAAAAGGTGGTGGATCAGTCTAAAGATAAAGCTTCCTCCTCTCAAGAAATTGATCTGGAAGCTACTATAGATGAAGATTTGCAGTCAATGGCAACAATACTAAACCGAACAAGACTGCACAGCCAATGGTTAGCTGATCAGAACCGGTCCAACAAAATGAAGCTACAAAAAACTGATGAGGAAGTTCAGAGACTGCACGAGCAAAGAGAAGACACTCTAAAGCTGATCAGTATCAGGGATACTGAAATATTGGGGCTCAAAGGCACAGTAAATCTTCTCAAGGACAATTTACAGGAATCGGAAGACTTCAATGCCATATGTGAAGATACAATAAACATGTTCCTTGAAGATGTCAGTGAAAGAGACGAACACATCCAACAGTTGGAAAAGGAAAAGCAAGATGCGCTAGAGGCCATCACAAGTTTGCAAGTCGTCATCGATGACTTACAAGTTGAAGTCAAAGATTTAAGAGCAGTAACAGATATCGAAGCAAGAGAAATCGAACACGCTAAAAAGCAAAAAACGTCGCTACCAACAACACCAGTAGTCCATCCAGAAGAAGAAGTGGCTGCACTAAAGAGGGAGCTGGAGTTAGAAAGAACACTGCGTTTAATGATTGTTGAAAGTGCGCTTAGAGCAGAAGGTGAACTACAAAGACAAATTTCAGATTTGCAAAGTGAACAACAACAAGGACCAGCTCCTGACAGTGAAATGGAAAGCATTGTTTCCAAATCACTCAGGGAAGAAAATGAAAAACTGCACATCAGGATAAAACAGTTAGAGGAGTCTGCCATTAAAAAAGACATGGAATTTCAAGCTCTACAAATCAATAGAAGAACAATGACCGCACAAATCGCAAGTCTACAAAGTGCAGGGCAGCACCAAGGATAGGGACGAGTGCACATGGAGCCAGTAACAATGAATTTGGCTGGACTCGCCGAAGTTTATGGGGGTCAAGATGAGTACGACAAAGATTCAGATGAACAGGAGGCACATACGCAAACTGATCAAACCGGCTCCAAAGACCAAGAGACAGAAGAAGATTCAGTCATGAAGATAGAAGAGCAGAGGCAAGCCGAGCAGATGGAAAAGCAAACAGAAATGATATGGTACAAGGCTATGCAACTCGAAAAGGAGTTGCTACAAGGGCTTTCGAAATCGAGCAGAACAGCAGCAGAGCTACGGCAAGAATGGAATGCGCCTATGTTACCTTATGCTCTGCTGAAGTATGAGACTCTAACACATCAACGGCAGCTCGAAAAAGAAGAACAAGTGCCAGTATTGAAGGAGAAGTACAAGATAGGGAACTACAAAACAGAATAGTGGACAGCCAGCCAAAGTGGAGGCGTCAATGGCTATTGGACCATCCTCATAACTTGATCCACTTAGTCAACGCACCGCCTGAGCTGAGGCATGACAAAACGTTTTGCCCAACTCCCCGAACATACACCTACAGCCAACATAAAGCACTACAGAGCAGAAATCCGACATGGCTGAATTATCCAGTAATGCCAGGGCCAGCAGAGGGAGAGAGAATATCCGGTTCTTACATGGTGAAAACCCTGCAGGGCGCCATAGCAGAATTCGGAGGCTCTCCTGACCTATCCTGCAAGATGCTATGTAAAATAGCTCGCACATTTTTGGCCTGTCTCACAACCTTCTCAGAAAGCTGGACATCAGAGTATATGAATACTGAAAGAAGCATCTCAGAATTGTCATACGATCTAAGTGGGCCACCGACAGAGCCAGTATTGTATGCTTATTTCAAACGGCTGATGTTTCTGCCAAGCTACCATCTCCAAACATTTGAAGAAGCATTTTACACGGGCTTCTTCATGTATAAGTCAAAAATATTTGGCCCATTAATGGCAAGTGACTCTATGCGCTATGATGCGTTTCTACAGCAAATCACTCAAGAAAGGCGACAACGACAATAAAGACTAAGACGGTCATGTCGTGGTAGACATGAACTAGGAGGGGGGGAGTGTTGGAGCCCCATTGGTCCAACTGTTGTAATGAGCCCATTTGTAAAGCATATCAAATTCCATTTTTTATGTCAAAGACATCTTATCAGTTTGATCCATTCGTCTGGATTATGTAAATATTAGTCAGTTAGTCATGACTCAGATTTATTTCCACTTTTGTAATCATGAGCAAGAGAACCCCATGTACATTTTTTGAGCTAAGGTGACTAAAGTATAAAAGTCACCTTAGAACCATTTTTTGAATAACATTTGAATTAATCCTGTGTCGTACGAGTCTGAGAGAGAGAGAGAGAGAGTGAGTGTGTCTTATCCTCTTCGCTACGCGCTTCTCCCTCACCCGATTCACGACGCGACCACACCACCGCGATAGTCTCTCCGAGAGCTACGCGCCCACGCCACGCATTCGTCGTTTCGAGTTGATCACGATCGATTCTTCCTCGAGCTTGTTTTGCTTGTAAGTAGCACAAACGGTGTCTGTTTTCAATAATCAAGTGCTTCATGGAATGAGAAAGAGATTACCTACACATAGATAATGATAAACTTAAGTTTCGCCTACTTTTGGATTATGACCTGTTGGTCTATCGCGACAGCATTCGAGATAGCTAGGGTTCAAATCTGGTGAGATTAGACTTATAGGTAAGTATGTCCTAGTGAGAGGATGGTGCCTAGTAAGTTTGATACGATTCTGAGTTCATTGGACGTGTAAACTCTGTTGTGAGAGTTAAGGGATAGGGTGGGTTGCATTCTACCAAGGTTAGTGATTGATGCATCATAAAAGTGCGTATGTGTAGATTGGTCTCAGCCTGACAAGCTAACGAGATTGCCTACGTGCACCTACGGGTTAGTCGTGTCATCAGATGATAAGTATGTTGTCTGTGTCGTGCTCGTGAGTATGAACAGGGGAGTAGTTAAGCCCTAAAACAATGCTCTAGCTATAGTTCTCATGGATTGGTAGTAATGTGCGATTGCCATTGTCGGGGGATAAATGTGCGAAAGGTAAGCCGGGAAGGCACCGGGCCCCTGGTTGTGAGAGGTGTGGTTAAAAGAGATGCAGCAGGCACAATCAACAAGACATAGCTCGAAAAAAAATGGTACTCTCAATTCCAGTTAATCCACAGTAGTCATCATTAATCAATCGTTAATGGAGGCTTAATGGTGCTTACAAGATGAATCCTGGCTTAAACCAGGTGTTAATGAAGAAAAGTGTTAATAACCTACTTAATTCTGCCTTCTACTTCTTCCTTTTATGGCCTAGGAACTTCCTCTTCCAATAGTGATCAGATTTGTCTTCCAAAATTGAATGGGTCTAGGCTCGGCTAATGGTTTAGGATTAGGTTAATGAATCTTAAGAGGCTTTTTCTTCTTCTCCCGGATAGAGATAGAGAGAGCTTACTTGTGAGGTTAAGCTCATGATAATAAGAGCTTCAGAGATTTGGCTCCAATTAGCTTTCTCCTTAATGATGATGAGGTCCGGGATTAAGATTATCCTCGGCTTGACTTCGAGGGCACGGCTAATGAATTCCCGAGAGTTTCGGCTTCATCTCCCTCTTCATAGATTAAGAGCTTTTGCCTTGAAAGAGCTTCCTTACGAATGATTATGAGAAGAAGGCCCCGAGCTTCAGGAGCTTATGGGGAGGATTAGATTAAGGGCTTCGAGGTATGAGGAGGATTATCATAGCTTATGAGGAGGTTAGCATCGAATAAGGGCTTGAAGGCATAGGAGGAGCTTTCGAGATTAAGAGGCTTGAAGATATGTCGAGGAGATTAGCAGGATTAGCATAGCTTATGAGGAGGTTAGCATCGAATAAGGGCTTGAAGGCATAGGAGGAGCTTCCAAGCTTACGCTTATCATGAGGAGAAGAAGCACCTCCACAAGATGATGAGAGGACAAAATTCCCCCCGAAATGCTGATGAAGAAGAACTCCTTTCTTTTGCATGGCCCCCTATTTTTAGCCATCCCATTAGCGATTCTGAGGAAAATTTGTTTCTACCACGAGGTCGACCGAGCTCCACACAGCCCGGCGCGAGTGCTTCTTCTCCTTCTCGCTGCTTGCGCGCTGGCTTCAACTTCGCCATGCTTTTTTTTCTTTGTTTGGCTTCCCCCTCAATTAAAAAGAAAAGCCTCCCTTTGTAAACGGCCGGACCTTTGGGTTTATGGCCCTTTGCCTTTGGGCGGCCGGCTTCCTTCATAAGGACACCTCATTAGGTATTATCCATTGGGAGGCCACAGCATTGGTAAGGCCTTGGACAGCCGGCTTAGTTGGTGGGCGGCCTTGGTTAAATCATAAAGGCATCACATTAGGCATCCATATTGTCCCAATCTTTGACTTCATGTCCGATACACATGTCGGCCAAGGCTTTGCCAGGCTTCTTCATTGTCGGCCATAAGCATCGTAAGGGAATCACATCTGGCATAAATATCTGTTAAGGCATTGCCTCCTTGACTTTATTTTTTGCATCCACTGATTAGCAATATCAGCGTGAATTCTACTGCCCACTCTAGTGTGTTGAATGACAAGTATCTCTGTCTGTCAAAGCTAAGCATATGATAAAAAATGCTCCAGCATCGGCCCACATTTGGCATACACATTAGGCACAGCACTACATTAAGCCAGATGGATGACTGATCAGGGCGACCAGGGCGGTTCGAACCCGGCCCCCGGCGATACTTAAACTGGCCATATCTTGCCTACTGAAATCCCGATCACCGATCTGAAAAGACCGACGTGCTCCACAAAGTGAGCACTTCAGCCTGATGCATTCATTTGAGTTTTGTTCCCTCAGCTGAAGTTGCCCAATCCGGTATGGATCTACTACTGACTCAACTTAAAATTGTCATAACTTCTTACCCGTAGCTCCGATTGACGAGCCGTAAAGATAGACATGTAGAGATTTTTGAGTGCTTAAACTTGGATTAATAAAATCCCAGTTATGACCACTTCAAGCATACTCACTGTTAGCATTACCAAGACATCTTCTGACCCTTAAAGCCGCATTTGGCTTTCAACTTAAAATATGGCTTGTTAGCAAGCCCTTATAACTGCTGATTAATCCTGTAAGCTTCAAATAAACCTGATTGAATTTCCTTTGCTCATTTTCTTGTCATACGAGCGGAGGGGCATGACATTCACCCCCTCTGAACCTTCACAGCCTCCGGTCTTTGCCAACCGGTCTTCAAGCTGCATCTTCTATAAATACCTTAAGCTACTTGTCATCAATCTCACATAGTTGATAAAGCTATGTAAAACAAAAAGAAGGTGTAAATCATAACATCAATAGTCTAGCTCAATTATCTGGTAGCTGTCCCATCACAAATCTTTGAACCGTAGTGGTCGTATCTCCAAAGCTTGCAATTATAAAAATCTGTTTAGTGAACCCCACCAGACTCAAGTGCTCCAGTTACTTATGCACACGTCTTGACCATCAGCTCTCTTTAAGGAACCCTGTCAAGCTCAAGTATGCCTTACTCTATCTGCACATGGAATGGTCGTCAAGTCCTTTACTTCAAGTTCTGGTAGCAGAACCATCTCAAAAGATGTGAAGATACTATAACAAATGTCCAAGATGTCAACTAGAAGCTAGCCATGGAAGCTTATTGATCATATAATCGAAAACACGTATGTCTTCACATACATCCAAAAATAAATCTACTGCCAAGTAACCTGCTACAGGAAAGTAAATGAAATCTCTGAATCCGCAAGTTTCTCTTCAATAGCTCCTAGGATCAAATGGAATAATAAGAAATTTCCCCAATAGTGGAGCAGCATAGTATCCACAGCACACACATTCTGAATCAAATAACTTCAATCACTTATGCTCCAAATATGCTATGCTAGGATCTAGCAGAATGAAACCACCATGTAGACCCAAAAATACCCATCCATAGTGAACCTACTTTTGAAGATCTATCGAATCACCTGGATCAAATAACATTAAGATCACATAGCATTGATGGCCTCCACAATATACTAGAGCTTCACCTAAAGCATAGTGCAGCAGCCACACCTCATAACCTTTTGGTAACTTAAGGTCGTTACCAGAAAGAATCAAAGAATTATGACTCCTTTTAACTGGTAGCCAGGACATCACTGACATAAGAATTAGGAATAATACCCAAATCCAGCCACATTTGGCACATCGTCCAAGAAAATGAAAATTCATGAGAACTTTATGCATTATCATGGATGATTTAGCATCATCACCCCCTCTAGCTTCACAGCCATAACGAAAAATCTTAGGACTTTCTGGACATGTATCATCAGAGAGATTTTTACCTGGCTCTTGAGGTTGATAATGAATAATAGCTTTGTCCTGAAAATCTTCATCCATAACATCCTTGGAAAAATCAACCTTGGAAGTCTCATCATTCAGCAAAGCTATAGGAGTTGGCTCCTCTTGCAGCCCGTATATAACCATAGACGTTGATAGACCGCTTTTGATGTGTACAAAGTAGCACTTATATGCATGGTCATATGTACAAAAAGATGTAAATACATGCATTTGGGAGCTTTGCAACATGGTTTCAAGTTCAAAAAAAGATGCAACGTGTACACATTGTGAATAGCCAAGTTCGCACGCTAGTTGTTGGACGGGAAGCGACTCACACACCCATGAAGTGCATGCAAACACTACCTAGATCAACATAATGTCAATCGAGGACACAGATGACACGATAGGCACACGAAGGAAATCTCTTAAGCTTGTCAGGCTGAGACCATCCTACACATACAACACTCTAGAAGGCCAACTAAACCACAATCAAGAACCTCACTGCTCTCAACTACACCACCTAGCCACATACACACATGCGGGAGGTAACTCACCTAATCATGCTAGAATCATACGAAACTGAAGGAACACCATCCCCTCACTAGGATACACCTGTCCCTAAGCTTCTACACTCAAAACCCTCACTCTAAACCCATCTGCGAAAAACGCGTAGGATGACAGAACAAAATTTTGAAAGTGCCCAAAACTGAAATTTATGAGTACCTATGCGTAGCTTATGTCGCCACGATTCTATAGACTACTAGCACGCAGAAAACAGACATCGTTTGATACACTTACGGCCACAAATAGCTTGTAGATGCATCGACGTGTGCGCTTCGTCTCACGTGGAATGCTTGGCGTTGTCGCGTAGATCTCTTGGAGCCTACAACAATGGTGCAGTCGGATCTCCAATGTGTTGAGCGAGCCGGGTGTAGCGAGAGGATGAAGCTCACACTCACTCTCTTTCTCTCTCACACATAGTAGACAGCAGCACTAAAGTTTGATTATGATTAAAAGTCCTTTTACAAAATGACCTAGGTACCTTATATGCTAAGGCTACCTTAGGTTTGACCAAAAATGGGGTTAAAATGGTCAAATGGATTTGTATTTACAATCTGGAAGTGCCATTGCATCCCGGCTTCTGAAACTAGAATAACTACTCATTACAAATGACGTTTATAGCCATAATCCGCAGCATTTCATAACTCGCAAAAGATAAGACTTTGGTACGAAACTTGAGTTATGTTGTGTTGTTGACCCAGCGGTCAACATTCCCCCTTTCCGCGTTCATGTCGTCCCCGATGTGACCTGATTGTAGATGGCGATGTGGTCTTTGCTGTCATTTTGTTGTTGGAAAGAAAGTATAGACTATAGCCTTTGCAGTAGCTTGTCTTGTTCGTCCAATCCGATGTACATAGTCTTCTCATGATTCAGGAAAATCATAATTGATGACGAACTTTATGTCTTTCACATCCACGCTCCGAGCTGCAGCATCTGTTTCTGTCATTATAGGTCTACTGCCAGATCTAAATTCAAAAAGAACCCAATGTCGTTTAACTTGACTCTTATCATCATGGATAGAGAAAGCTCCATCCATCATTTGCTCCAACAAACCTGTGAATTCCGAGTATTTGTGATTCTCAGAAACAACTTCTACAATCTGTAGAATTGAGTGATTGGCTTTCTGATCTTGTGAGACAATGACAACTTTGTAAGGTTTTTGTAGAAATTGTATGGCTAAACCCTTAACTTCTTTAGGCCAAGTTGCACTCCAATGCAAAGTCTGTCTGTCAGGACGTAATTATTCTAATTTGAGGTTCAAAACCCTGCCGAGCATTCGATGCACATTATCAAGGACAAGCTTTTGAGATCCTCTGATTACTTTTATGTCTGCTCTTCTTCATTGGGGACTTCTTTGTTCCTGTGCAATCATGTTGTTAGTGTTGTCTGCAACTTTGTCATTGTAGGCCATTCTTCGACTCGCCATTGAGGAGAAGTATGCTATGATCTGAAAATGGTGCTCCAATTCATTTGTCAATTGATTTGAGTAGCATTTCCTTATTGTTGATGTAGAAGGAATATGTACAAGAGGATGGTGATAGGTGTCTTTAGATTAGGGTCTAAAACCTGGATGACCAAAGGGAAAAAACCCGGTGGGAAAAAAATGCCTTTGGTATACGCTCTTATTGGATTTGAGCAGTTGAATGTGAAGTACATGTTCATGAAAGGTGAGTGCTGGGGTGAAACACGAAAAGAGTGCCTGATGCAAGTGCCAATTATGGGACACTCTACATGCATATGAGAAATTTGTCAACAAAAGCATGCAATGTGAAAGAAGGAGATGATGGGTGTTTCGAGGAATAAATGTAGCACATGTGACATCAAAAGATGTCTCAATAGCTTCCACCTTTCCAAGAAGGGTTTTCGATGTAGAAGTTTCTCCACTCGTATCTCACTGTGCTCAGTACGTGAGTGTCATTTGGACCTTCTCCTGCACTTCACCAAACTTAAGTACTTAGACTTCGACTCTTTCGCTCACCTATACCAGCATGAGCGACACAACGTAAATATGCTCAACTCTTCCAGCTTGAGCAGTACCTAGAATAGTTAAGATGCTTAGACCACAGAGAATATTACTTGAAGCTTTGGGACTAACACCTCACTCATTTTGTGGCGTAGCTACTCGACTCTGACTTTTATGACTTGTCGGTTGCATGTTGACACTGCTTTGTGACAAGTACTTCGGCTGTTGTAGTGGCTGCTGAGACATACTTCTTGAAATTTCATCGTTTTCCTGTACCTTCTTCTCTTTGTAGTGCTCAGGCCTCTCGTCAATCTTTTCTTCATGTGGATTATGGCTTTTTTTATTTTTTTCTTAATAATAAAGAAAGAAAATCTTAAAACAACTCAACAAAAGAAAAATCATTCAAATAGAAATCTAAATGCTATCTACACTATACACATGTCCCTAGGGGCTCATATATGGATTTTGTCCCCATACTCCTCCGTAACACTACTATGAGGGCATATACTCTAAATTTCGTCAAAAGATTATCACAATAAAACGCAAAAATTCAATGCATCACACAAAACATTGCCCTCTAATAGTCATAATATTAGGTCCGCATTCAGAATGCCTCCCCCCTTCCTATTTGGAGTCATCCTTTACGACAGGGTATGGAAAAGGGTATGTGTTGTGCTTGGGCAATTAAAAGTTGTGCCTATGCAGGCCTTGTAATGTAGCCCTATTATGCATACACAGTCAATGCATGGAAAAGATTTATGTTGTGTAAGATGTGGGTATAAGCAATTTTCTTATTGGCATTTGTTGGCGAGGCTTCCTATTCTAAGCAATGTAATGGTCTATGAAGCTCCTGTATCGTTGCTTGATTGAAGCAACTTGCTCTCTTCTAATTGTACTGTAATCGTAGGAAGAATTGTAAGAATTCAAGCGGCGATGCACTAACAACAGTTTTATTGTTCTGCTTTGGGACCCATTTCTTTGCGATTACTGGCTGTTTTGTTGCTGACGCTCGTTATGGAACCCATACTTGCCCGTGCTTCGTTTGTGTTTGAAGAGACTTCTTTGGGATCCACCTTTTTGTTGTGTGAGTCGACAGTGGTCTTTGCTTTAGCCCTTGTACGCTTGGTTGGGGAAGGTATTTAGGCTTTGAAAGTTGATACTGTGGTTGTTTTGGAATCCAAATGAATTTCTGACTTTTTTGTGCTTGAATCAACTTCTTTGGAGCCCAAACCTGAGTTGTGAAAGCTTGCGACTTTGTGATATTCTTACCCGTTCATGCACGCTTTCCTTGCTTTTGTTTTGGTGTTGGATCTTGTGATTTGTCATTAGAGATCTTTGTCTTCTTGATCCATATTTGTTTTTGGCCGATCTGGTTTTTTGGTATCTAGATTTGTCGAGCTTTTTGGCTTTGACTTGTTGTTCTGTTCTTTTGACCTGTCATGGTTGTTACTGAAGGGGTTGGTGATAGTGATGGCCTGAGTTGATGATAGGGGATGTCGTAAGATTCATCACTATCGCTACTATCCTCAGCAAGGTTGACTTCTTGTACTTTCCCTTGATTTTTTGGCTGGTAGTGGAAAGTTACTGTCTGTTTTCTCGTGGGTGGTAGTTTCTTGGAGGAATTTTCTAGCCCATTGATTAGAGCATTGTTAGCTCGTTGTTCTGGTCGTATTCCTCCTAGCTGGGTCTTTGCATCCTTATTAGGAGCCCTGTATGAGGATGCTTGTGGTGGCTGTGTCTTCACCGAGGACTTTGGAATCCACTTTTGATGCACTTTATTCGACATTGATTCCCGGGTCGTTGATCTTCTAGAAGCTCGAAGTGTTCTACAGAGTCATAGAACTCGTCGTCTTCTTCATCTTTTGATTCTCCACATTTCTTTGTTTGCTCCTTATTTCGAGAGCTTGTTGATGTCTGGATCTCTTCGTTTCCCTGGATTATACTCACTGCAAAATAAGGAACGACATCATAGCCATTTTCATCACAAAACTTTGTTGTGGGAACATCCTCCACGGCGCACACTTCCAGAGTAGCCAAGATGTCTTCCCATCTAAAAGGTTGTAACTCTTCTTCAGAAAATGGTTCTGGGATATAGTCGCTATCCTCTATAGCCCGCTCTAGGATACATTCCTCACATTTTAAGCTACCACATTGTGAAGCTCCACACATCCACAGTTCTTTAGGCTTACCTAACCAAGCTGGAAGTTCTGATCCTACAACTGTGGCGGAATCAAACTCCTCAACCGGTGTTCTCGTCACATCCCTATAGCTATGTTCCCTCAAGTTTATCTTTGTTATGGTTTCCATATGTCTCAGGCATATATGGTCATAACCCCAATCTTGGACCATTTTCAATTGTCGCATGAATGGTCTTCCCAGAATGATGTCATAGTTGTTCTTCTTGCCAAAGTCAACAACATCAAAAGTGTGTTCATATTCAATGCCACAAGAAGTAACAAGTACTTTTTCTAGCAGTCCTATGGGCTTTTCCTTGTGTCCGTCTGCAAGCTGCAGGGTCATTGGATATCAAGGCAGGTTTTTCCCATTTTTTCCAAACCTCTTTGGTTGCAATGGCCACACCAACTCCACTATCAAGGATTGCCATGGTTTTTACACCATTGAATTCCATAGGAAGGGTGGTGTTTCTATCTTCTCCCTCGTAATACTCGCCTACCTTGTTTAATGGCACTGGCCTAATATTTAGTTGAGGCATTTCAAGCTCTTTGATGCCTTCCTCGATTTGAGTCATTGGAGTCTTTACACCAAATTTCTCTAGACATTTACCCACATTAGCCCACATGTTTGGTCTTATTCTGAGAAACTCGGCTAACATTATTGTACGGTGACTAGGGTAGATAGAATATCTACTAGTCCCTTTGAATCAATGGCCTTGTTGGGAGACAGTCTCTGTGATGGGACTGCAACCACATCTGAATTGGTTTCGTACTCTCCCATGTAGGATGGTAGTGTTCTTAGCGAATGGGGTTGACTATCCATAGATTGTACAGATCCTTTGTTGCCCCAACACGATTGCACGTCTAGATTCATTTGAGATCCAGTCTCAAATTCCTCTATTGGTGGTAGAAACACTCCTCGTTCATCACCAGTTTTGTCTACTCGTCTTCTTAGGTCATCGGCTTCATTGGCCTCTCTGAGTTGTTTCCACAATTCATCAAGACCATCTATCTCTTTACAATCCTCAGGTATAGCTTGGTGAAATCCCTCAGAAGAGTTATCCATGGTATTCAGTACTATCCTTGGTTCTAATGCTGGGTCTTTGAGGTTTGGTCTGTGCTTATGACTAGAATCTGGCTCTTTTAGTTCCTGGTTTGGTGGGATTACGTGTGTAGGCATGACACGGATCACATCCTCAGGTTTTGCAACTGGTGGTTCTAGTAAAGCTTGGGCTGTTTGAATCATTTCTTTGCACATTTCAAACCTTTGCTTTTCTAGTTCCGCATAGGGATATGTCATCCACATTTGTTCTTGGGTTTGGTTGTTTTTGAGCCTCGCATCATTTTAAGAGGGCATCTAATGTCTCATTAACCTTCTCTGCCAACACAAATCCTCCTGAACTAGCACTTCTCGGTTTCTCATCCGTGGATGGTTCTTCCAGAGGTTTAATCATCTGTGTAAGAGAAGGTGCCTCCTTTTCCTCATGTTGTTTTATCTTCTCCTCTGCTTTGGTAAGCTTCTCAACTAGGGATTTTTGCTCTCGTTCCCTGCGTGCTTTCATCCTAGTCTTTCTAGCTTTCCAACTATTTTGTTTGCTCTTGGTTTTCTGGCTAGGTGCGTCTGTCTTTGGTCCATCATCTGTCTTTGGACTCGTGTCACTTTCCGTGTTCTTTGTCTCTGGATTCTCATCAGCTTTCTTTTGGGCTTGTGCTCTCGTAACCACTTGAACTGGTATGACATTTTCATTTTCTTAGCTACTAGGGAGCTGAACAATCCCTGATACATTTGTCGTGATTTTCCTGATTTGGTTTGGTTTTTTCGGGCAATCGGGGATTAAGTGAGTGATGCCACACTCAAGACAATAGGCATTTACTTCAGTGATTGACATATGAGGACATTGTTTGACCAAGTGGTTGTCACGACTTTTGTGACAATCTGTCTCTGGTTGAGGAGATTCTTTTAGCATTTCCTCTTGGCTATAAGCAAGCTTTGACCTAGATAAGCCGCTATTTGCAATGAATCGCAATGTCCTTTCGTCCATTTCATACCTTCTTTCTTTCGACTGAAACCCAGGAGGTGGAGGTTGTACCGGCCTCACCACTCCATGTGTTTCTCTCACATTTTGTCACTCCGAAGGGTAGTACTCACTTTGGTTGCTATACCACATTGTAGCTGGTACTTGCGTTGGTTTATTTGATGCTTCCATCATTGGCATGTATCTCATGTCTACCTACATTCTAGCACCTGGCAGCGGAGGTTGTTGTCCTAAGACAAGTTGTGTCCTTAAAACTCCTACTGGTCCTGGCGCATTCCCCGTAATGTATCTAGGTGGAGTAGGTGCTTCGGGAACAGGTTGTACATACCTCTCCCTAGAATTTCCCATGCTATAATAGCACTCTTTCCCCGTATGGTTCGTCCATTTTCTCTCAATTTCACACCACTTCGGCTCTCCCGAATCAGACCTTACAAGAGGAATCAACCTCTTGACCAAGTCGTCGATAAGCTTTTCTTGATCAATAGGTGCCGTTGGCTTGGCAATGGACTCACTTATCTGTGAAACACTGTGCTGAGAGGATGTGTCATCTCCTTGACTCTTTAAGTCCTTTTCTTTGTATGCCTCACAGTTATCCACTAGATAAAGAGCTTCTTTGATCAACTCGTTTAGCGTCATCCTCCTTATCATGCAGATCCTTCTGAAGGCCCGCATGTCTCATTCCCTGGATAAAGATCAGCATCAGTCGTGCTTGCCTAGGTAATTCCGCTCTCGGGCAGAGCTTAACATTTCTCTTGAGCCGTAATGATGCTTTGCGTACCGATTCATCCTCTTTCTGTTTGAATCTATGGATTTGCAAGACCGTGTTGTGAGCAATGCCTTTTGGCGAGAATTCTTCAATAAACTCCTCAAACATCTCATCTAGGGTCTCAAAATCCCATTTTTCCACCGAGTCGAACCATGTAGCTGCATCATCTTTTAGAATCAATCCAAATCCCGCAAACTGTGTCGCAAAATCTGGAACTTCCTCTGCTCTAATCACTCTTCTAAAAGCCGCTACGTGATCTCTCGGATCTTTATCTCCGGAGTCTTTTCTGTTTACCCATTTCTGGACTTGGGATGGTCTAACTCGTCGATTGTCTACAAGTCTAACCAGAGACTCTCCCAATCCTTCTCTCGTTATCGCTCTTGAAGGGAATCCTGGTGGCTCTCTTCTTGGAATTCCTATAGGAATTCTCGTGTTTGGTGGAGGCATTTGTGGTCCTTCATTGACCAAATATCCACCTCTTTCTAGTACATTCTGTGGATTTGTGCTTTCTACAACTCTGTATTCTTGTCCATACTTCTCGACAACTATAGATCTCCATTGACAGCCGACTCCGTATGTGTAGACATATAAGAGCTTGTAATCATTTATCTCTTCTAGGTATGGATCTGAGCACCTATAAAGATTGACCTCATTGTCGTCAATATATCTATATAGTCCTTCACTCTCATGACCAATCATCCAAACTCTCTCAACAAGATGGGTCTTTATCAATTGCAAGTTTGGAAGATCCATTGTGGGAGGATATTCCTCTATCGTCGGGATCTCCAAGCTTGTGTAAGCTGCGTTTGAATCTAGGGTAGACATGATTTTTGGGCTTAAGAGCTTTTTCTTGGTTCAAGTAGACTTAGTCCACTGTGTTCAAGTTCTTTGGTTAGGGAAAAGTCGAAACTATGTCCAAAACCGCAACCGTTTCGTCACAATTCTCGCAAATTGTCGCTTTTAGACACCCCTAACTTGCGGATGAATTTTGAGGCCTCAAACGATGTTTTTTTCAAAGTTGAACTAAATGGTGAACACTCCTATATGGTCAAAAGTACAATTGGACCCTAAAACTGGCCTAGAGACATGCTACGCGTAGGATGTCTATATGCTCAGAATTTAACAAAATTTGGTCCAGATACTCCTCTTAAGTCCAGCAACACAATGGTATGCTCATAATTTCATTTGGATTTAAAAATAACCTTGAGACATCCTATGCGTAAGATGTCTTTTTTCTCAGAATGACTTGAAATTTTCACCCCAGCTTCTCCTTGATGTGTTGACCATAGTGGTGTGCTCATAAGTTGGTTTGGAGTCCTAAATCAAGCTGGAGACATCCTACGCGTAGGATGTCTAACTGCTCAGATTTTGTCCAAACTTGCACTGTAGCTTCTCCTTGATGTGCTAAACTCACAGGTATTTTTACTTTTTTATTCTGACACCTATAGGTTGGTCAAATGCTCAAGAATCTGCTCCAAAAGCCTGATGTCTGTTCTAATGAATTCCTAAGTTAAATCAACTCCAAATTGGACCAAAATTGACTAGGAGGCTTGCCTAAGGCTATACAACACCCTGCTATGTCCACAGTTTGAATTTGGCCTCTAAATCATGCCTTAGACATCCTATGCGTAGGATGTCTAACTGCTCAGAATTGCCCAAAATTTGAACCACAGACTCTCCTTAAGGTGCTGATCACTATGGTATGCTCAGAATTTTGTTTAGAGTCCAAAATCACACAGAAGACATACTACGCGTAGGATGTCTTTTTGGCCTGTTTGACCCCAGACTTGACCCAAAGCTTCCCCTTGATGTCAGCAACCCAGTGGTATGCTTAGATTTTAATTTGGATGCCAAAAGACCCCAAAACTAGCTATTCTTGCCTTTTTCAGTCAAAAGTGCTAAAGTCCGCTCAATCTTCCTTTCACTGACCCAAATGAGATGAAATTTATCACATGCACTCAATACAACATTTAGAACGTGCCTATGAAGTCACCCTATGGTTTGGTCTCAAAAATTATGCCTTGGGCACAATTTGGGTAGGATGTCTAGCAATTCTCGTCTTTTGGCTTTGATCTGTCAAAATTTGGTCAATTTCCACTTTCCAGGTGAAAATAGGGTAAAACCTACCTTCTACACACACTGGTAACCTCAGATTTTCAAAATTTCCACCAGATCACCCTGTAGACACCCTACGCGTAGGATGTCTACTGCTGAATGTTTGAGACTGAAGTGTCCCTGATGCTTCCTTATGCTCTCAGCAAGTGCAAGTATGCTTCACAATTGCAAAAACATACAAAAATCACTCAATTTAAGCCTTTTCTGAAATTTTACGTTTTCTGACTCCGCCTTTTGGCTTTTGGTCAACAAAATTAGGAAAAAACACCCAAGTCAATATGTTACTAGGGTAAAACCTACCCTCTGAATCCACTGGTGCAGTCAGAATTTTCAAATTTGGTCTCCAGAACCCCCTTGAGACATCCTACGCGTAGGATGTCTATCTTTACAGAATTGCAGGTTTTCTTCACAGAACCCTTGCAATTGCTCTTTTATATGCACAGCATCAATCAAACATACAAAAATATCCACAAAAGCTTGTTTAATGCATTTTTACCCTCAAAAGTATACTTTTCCGTGATTTCAAATGCAATCAAGCACTTTAGCAAATAATTCAGTGATGAATAGCTCTAGATCATAATCGAATCACTTACCTAAAGCTACTCCTACAAATCATATGGGGTTTTGCATCTATGAGTAGAAAAACGCTTCACTGCCACACACGGACTAGTAAACGCTTTTATCACCTCACAAATCACTCGACCACCAACAACTACTCTAATCCATAGATCCTAACTAAACCTATCTAGTCGCAGACCCTCGGCAAGACACACGCTTCCTGGCTATCCACTTGATTGCAGAATATCCTCTTCCGGATCCACTTAAGAAAAACACTTTCCTTAGCCGAAACTAAATCAAGCAACCATCACACGAGTGTTAATAGGAAACCTACTTAGGTCCTTGTGTCCCCGACAGCGGCGCCAATGTTGGACGGGAAGCGACTCACACACCCATGAAGTGCATGCAAACACTACCTAGATCAACATAATGTCAATCGAGGACACAGATGACACGATAGGCACACGGAGGAAATCTCTTAAGCTTGTCAGGCTGAGACCATCCTACACATACAACACTCTAGAAGGCCAACTAAACCACAATCAAGAACCTCACTGCTCTCAACTACACCACCTAGCCACATACACACATGCGGGAGGTAACTCACCTAGTCATGTCAGAATCATACGAAACTCAAGGAACACCATCCCCTCACTAGGATACACCTATCCCTAAGCTTCTACACTCTAAACCCTCACTCTAAACCCATCTGCGAAAAACGCGTAGGATGACCGAACAAAATTTTGAAAGTGCCCAAAACTGAAATTTATGAGTACCTATGCGTAGCTTATGTCCCCACGATTCTATAGACTACTAGCACGCAGAAAAAAGACATCGTTTGATACACTTACGGACACAAATAGCTTGTAGATGCATCGACGTGTGCGCTTTGTCTCGCGTGGAATGCTTGGCGTTGTCGCGTAGCTCTCCTAGAGCCTACAACAATGGTGCAGTCGGATCTCCAATGTGTTGAGCGAGCCGGGCGTAGCGAAAGGATGAAGCTCACACTCACTCTCTTTCTCTCTCACACATAGTAGAGAGTAGCGCTAAAGTTTGATTATGATTAAAAGTCCTTTTACAAAATGACCTAGGTACCTTATATACTAAGGCTACCTTAGGTTTAACCAAAAATGGGGTTGAAAGGGTCAAATGGCTTTGTATTTACAATCTGGAAGTGCCATTGCACCCCGGCTTCTGAAACTAGAATAACTACTCATTACAAATGACGTTTATAGCCATAATCCGCAGCATTTCATAACTCGCAAAATATAAGACTTTGGTACAAAACATGAGTTATGTTGTGTTGTTGACCCAGCGGTCAACACTAGTCGAACACATGTACATGCCCGTATAGGGTATCGGGGCATTGGATATGGTTTTAGGTGGCTTATTTTGGTTCTAGATAATGTGTTTGTGGGTAGAATTGTTAGGGATATTTTGAGTGGTGGTGAGTGAGGTGAGGAATTTAAGTAAATTCCTTGTATTGTGTTGAGTTTTCTCGATGTGTGAGTGTGTGCACGACATCTTTTGCTCCATCATCCTTTGGCGATCCCGCTTGGGAGCGGAAATTTGCCGGTCGTTCACCCAAGTGGAGCGGTTTTGTTGTGAAGTTCGAGCTTCATTGAATAAAAGTGGTGGTTTGGTTGAGGTGCAAGACTTCAAATTTTGTGGAATTACTCACGCAAGGGAGAAGGGACTTCAAAGGGATGGCATATAGTCGTCCAGTGTTTACAAGGAAGGAGGATGTGAAGGACTGGATTGCGGACTTCGAATGGCATACGCTTGGTATGCACATTGTGAATGATGAAGCAAAGCTTCATGTATTTCCTCTCGCACTCAAAGGAGAAGCTCGGGAGTGGTTTGAAGGTTTAGAGGAAGACAAAAAGCAAACATGGGAGCAGGTGAAGTTGCCAATTTTTGACAGGTTTGGGAAGAAACTAACCGCAACAGAAGCGACGACAAAATTGAGAGGTTTGCAGCAAGATGTTCATGCTAACTTTAAAGACTTTTTGCAACACTTCAAAGGACTTTGGGTTCAATTAGAGGCGGCATCCCAAGTACCTCTAGGGGATTTCTTTAAAGTACGTCAGTTTATGGATTGTCTCCATCCAAGTGTAAGGGAGAAGGTCGATCAAGAGGAGCCTGCTACATTTAAAAGAGCTGT
The DNA here is from genome assembly GCF_014529385.1 of Adiantum capillus-veneris. Taxonomy (NCBI): domain Eukaryota; kingdom Viridiplantae; phylum Streptophyta; class Polypodiopsida; order Polypodiales; family Pteridaceae; genus Adiantum; species Adiantum capillus-veneris. The sequence goes on from NC_140941.1 coordinate 71,929,285, forward strand.
GGAAATTGCCAAGGCCAAGAGAAAGAAGATCAAGAGAAGGTGGGAGCAAGGACTGACACATAGTAAGCCAGTTGTGGTGCAACCAATGGTCCCTGTGACAATGGATGATAGAGTGGAGCGAGTGGTTCAAGGTCCAGATCCCGTTACGGCCCGGGTTTTGCATGATCTTGCTGATCATTTGCAAGAATTAAGAATTAACATAATGAATAGGAACCAAAGAGAGGAGAGGCCAGCTGGGATATGCAGGGGACGAAGGCTACAAGGTAGATGCTACAATTGTGATGAAGAGGGTCATTATGCCCCTGATTGTCCTGAACCACCAAGGGAGAGAGGAGGGATATACCCCCTATATGGACATGGTCGAGTAAGAATAGAAGAGAATCATCAAGAGTGGGCACTAGAAGCACCGCCGCCACAACAACCACCACAATTGTTGCCTGGAAATGGAGAAGGTAGGGCTGTCAACATCATTACCCTTGAGCATCAAGATGTGGATGTTTTGGCCAATAAGAGAGCTAGGCATGATAGGGAGAAAGAGACAGAAGAAGAGAGGGAAACAAAAGGCTAAGGTAGAAGACAAACCAGAAAGTAGCAAGAGGCAGCGAAGAAGGAAAATTGGTCCAAAGCACTACCTCCTTGGCCAAGGTGTTGAAGACTATGATATTGTCAACGACATACGAAATTAAAAGGCAAATATATCTTTTGGTCAGTTGGTGGATTTGAACGCTAAATTGAGGAGGCAGTGGACCAAGTGTGTGAGTATGTGGCTTCCTTCCAAGAAGGAAAAGCGTCAAAGCATGGTGTCATCTTTGAGGGTTGGTCACCCAGTGGATATGGTGCCAATAGTTGAAGCTATGCTGGGAAAGAAGATGGAAGTGCAAGCATATGTGGATGGTGGTGTCCAGGTGTGTGTCATGACTAAGGCTATCATGAAGGAAGCACACGTTAAGATGTCAGTGAATGCTTCGATCCATATGAGGATGGCCAACCACAAAAAGGCAAGGTGTCTTGGAATAGCTGAAGATGTGAAGATAAAAGTCTTGGGGATTGAGTGCTTGGTTGATTGCTATGTGATGCAAGCGGGTGAGAATGCTTATCCGATCATTTTAGGGAGGCTATGGCTTATAACCCTTGGTGCTAAGCAGGATTGGGGCACAGGCCTGATCACCATCCCCAACAAAGAGAAAGGAAGGACCATTGTCTACAACATGAAGACACACGAGAGCCGTACACAGCCCCTATTGGAGATGCAAGATACATATTCGACAGAAACTACGTCATACGATAGTGATGCATCGTCTACGACATCAGAAGAAAGTGTAGAGGAAGGATTGATGCAATTATGTCCAGATCTTTTCAGGATAACTGTTGAAAAAGAAGCATCAATGCATGATGTGAAGGTCAAGGAGGAGAAGGATAGTCCAAAAGCAATTGTAGAGCCTGCCAAAGTGAATGTAAGGAGCATGCTAGGAGAGGACTTGACAGAAAAAGAAATAAAGGAGTATGAAGACATGTTTACAGAGTTTCCAAAGGTATTCGCCACTGAATATACAGAGTTGCAAGGAGCTAAAGGAGTCGAGCATAGAATCAATCTAAAAGAAGGTGCCAAGCCAAAGGTTCAAAAGCTTAGGAGGTTGGGGGTCATTCATGAGAAGGCACTTCATGAAGAGGTGACGAAGCTTTTGGAAGCAGATTTCATCTTTTGAGTGGAGGAGTATGAATGGGTCTCTCCAGTTGAACGGAAGATTTAGGATATGTGTTGATTTCAAACCTTTGAATGCTGCCACAAAAAGAAATCATTATCCACTACCCTTCCTAGATGAAATCCTCAATCAGGTTGCCGGTCATGAACGTTACTCAATCATGGATGGATTTTCTGGCTACTTTCAGATCTTGATAGCGATTGAAGATCGATTGAAGACGACCTTCATTACTCCCTGGGGTTGTTTTGCCTACAAAAGAATGCCTTTTGGGCTGGTTAATGCATATGCTACCTTCCAAGGATGGATGAATAGAGTGTTTGGTCCCTACTTGGGTAAGTTCATTTGTGTATTCATGGATGACATTGGGTGTTATAGCTCAAGGGTCACACATTTGGAGAAGCTGAGGTTGAGTTTTGAAAGGCTTCAACAAGAGGGTGGGCAACTCAACCCAAAGAAGTGTAAATTTGCTCATGCCAGAGTCCATTTTCTAGGACATGTGGTTTCCCAAAATGGAATAGAAGCTGACCCAGAGAAATTTAAGGCTTTATTGCTTATGGATCCGCCGAAAAACACAAAGGATTTGGCATCATTTGTGTATAAGCTCAGGTACTTGTCACGTTTTTTCTGGATGCTATGTCAGTATGTGTATCCTCTCCAGAAACTGAGTCAAAGAGTTCAAGGGTTTGAATGGAATGAAGACATGCAACAGGCTTTTGATGGCATCAAGGAGGTATTGTGTGCTTTACCAACAGTGAGTCCTCCTGACTTGCAGTCGATTTTCTATGTATCTATTAGTGTGGGGTCAGTAGCTTTTGGGTCGGTTCTCTTACAAAAGCAAGGAAGGAACTTCAAGCCAGTTTATTTTGAGAGCAAGATGAAGAATGTAAGCGAGTTCTCCTACACAGAAATGGAACAGTGGGTATCTGCCTTGGTTCTTGCATGTCGAAGGTTCAAAACCTATTTGTTGCCCCAAAAGTTCTATGTGCTCACCACATCGAATCTTTTGCCGGATGTAGTACAACATTTGAAGCCTAGCAAGCACATTTTAAAGTGGACTTTGGAGCTTCAAGAGTATGAGTTTGAGTTTAAAGTGGATCATTCTGTTAAAGCTCACTTGGCAGACATAGTGGTACATAAGGGGGGCGAGCTACCATCTTACCCAAGGGTGGACAAGGATGATCATGAAGAGGAAGTAGATATTACAGATGCATATACAATGATGTTTGATGGTGCATACAGGAAAGTACTTCAAAAGGCAAGTGGTGGGGTAGTCATTAAGAACCCAAAAGGCGATGTAATTTTTTCTAGAGTTTACGATATTGATGAAGCTGAAAGCAACAATGAGGCCGAGTATCTCACGCTTTTCCTTGGGTTGAAGCAGTGTGTTGAGTTTGTATTGAAGAGGTTCATTGCAAAAGGGGATGCGTTGCTAGTCATGAATCAGTACCGTAGTCTTAGTGGGAATGAATCGACCCATCTTTGTGAGACGGTCTACAATTACCCAAATGGCATCATGGCCACGATTTGTAGTAGGTAGTCCTACTACAAAATCCATAGAGATACTCTCCCACTTACCTTGTGGAATCTCTAAAGGATGTAAAAGGCCACCTACCTTGAGGTGCTCTGCCTTATTAACTTGGCACTGTTGGCAGTTTAGTACGTACTCTTGAACATCATGATGTAAGCCCGGCCAATAAAATTGCCGTCGAACAAAGGCATACGTCTTACGGATACTTGGATGACGAGCACTTGGACTATCGTGACACTCAAATAAGATTTGACGCCTAGTGTCTGAGTCCTTTGGCACACATACTCTACCTTTGTGGAGTAAGTAGCCATCATCAATGGAAAAATTCTTCCATCGCTTAAGCTCTTCTTGAGTAGGGGTGGAGCTCTATGTGTTGGAGTTTCTATCTGCGCGTGCAGAGACATGTTGATCTGGCTGTTCAGAGACATGTGAGTGTGAGGGATCCCTTTTTAAAACTGCACTCTACACTTTAGAATATGAGTGATCTTGTGCACACTTGCCATGTAATGACTCCAAAATTCCACTCTTTAGTTTCGTGAAAGCAAGTGAATTAATATGAGGCATCCGACTTAGTGCATCCGCTACTACATTATATCGCCCCTTGCGATATCGTAGCTTACAATCATAATCTTGAAGGATTTCTGCCCTTCTAGCTTTACGGCCCTTCAGGTCTGTTTGAGTAGTAAACCATTTGATACTCTCATGGTCAAAAACTACTTCAAACTCGGCACCATATAAATAGTGTCGCCACTTTCGTAAAGCGTGAATTATGGCATAGAGCTCTCTCTCATAGACAGAATAATTTTGTTGAGCTCTATCTAACTTTTTACTTTCAAAGACTATAGGTCTTCCCTCCTGGAGAAGTACCGCACAAATGGCTTTATCACTAGCATCAGTCTCTACCACAAACGGCTTAAGTGGGTCGACGATTGCTAGGATGGGAGCAGTGGCTATAGCTACCTTGAGTTGTTCAAAACTGCATTTTTGGGCTTCTTCCCAAGAAAAGGTCTTACCTTTTGCTTTAAGTTGATCCGTCATAGGAACAGTGATTTTGGCATAGTCATAGATCTATTGTCGATAAAATCCAACCATGCCTAAAAATATTTGAAGCTCCTCAACCGTGTTGGGATGTGGCCATCGAAGAATGGCAGCGACCTTGTCAGTGTCCATCTTGATGCCAGAATAAGAGATCACATGATCGAGGTAATGTATCTCTGTTTTAAAGAAATCGCACTAGCTTTGCTTAGTATACAACGCGTGAGCTCGTAGCTGTTCAAACACTAATCGTAAGTGTTCTATGTATTCATCTTCAGTCTTACTGTAAATGAGAATATCATCAAGGAAAACCACAACAAATTTTCCAAGATAGGGACGTAAGACACTATCCATGAGTGTCATAAATGTAGCTGGAGCATTGGTTAGACCAAAAGGCATAACCAAAAATTCAAAATGCCCAAACCGTGTTCTAAAGGCAGTTTTGGAGATATCTTGCAGTAGGATACGTACCTGGTGGTATCCTGAATGAAGATTTATCTTTGTATAGTATCTTGCCCCATGGAGTTGATCAAACAACTCATCCACTCGAGGTAGAGGATACTTGTTCTTGATGGTTATCGCATTTAATCGCGATAATCTACACACGTGCGCATAGTACCATCTTTCTTTTTTACCAATAGAATTGGTGATGCCCAAGGCGAAGTGCTAGGTCTAATGAAACCACGAGCGAGGTAGTCAGCCAACTGACTCTCAACCTCCTTGGCTTCTTTAGCACTCATACGATAAGGTGGTTTACTCACCGGTTTAGTGCCTAGCAAGACATCTATGCCATGCTGCACATCACGTGTAGGGGGTAAACCCGGTGGTAAATCACTTGAGAACACATCACTATACTCCGTGAGTAAGTGAGTCAGCTTTTGCCGTGCAAAAGGAGAAAGTAAACTAAAGTTATGCTGGGATGGAGAATCTTGTAATTCTTGTAATGTTTGTTTTACAGTAGTTGCACGTTGCTCTGTAGAATTAAATTTGAGAGCACTTTGCTCGTTAGATTTGTTAACACTTTGTTTATCAGTAAAATTCATTGCACTTTGCATACCATTACTAGAATTCATTGCACTTTGCATACCGTTACTAGAATTCACTGCACTTTGCTCTTGAGAATTCACAAGATTTGGAGACAAGCAGTAACACAAAAAGACTTCATCTATTAAATTTTCTTTCTGCAAAATAGAAAGCTCGGCTGTACATATAAATGGTGCAGATGGTATATTTTTCTCACCAAGCAAAAGTACATGTTTACCATTGGCCATAAAGGATAAGGAGTTGTGTTCATAACTGGTGTGCAATGTGTTTCCTAAACCATGCAGTCACTCCTGTCCTAAAACTACATCAGCACGGTCCATGTTCATAACTTGGAAGTCAAGGGTCATCGTATGATTCTGAACAATAAGCTCAACCCCTTGAACTACCGTGTCCCATACTTCTTTATCATTCCCAGACATCTGCTCCACCACATACTTGTGAGAGCAGGGAGTCTGTGTAAGCTTCAATTTCTTGACTAGCTTATAGTTCAAGAAGTTATGAGTTGCACCATCATCCACTAAAATACGAACACGTTGTCCGTTAATAGTGCCATGCATGCGAATCAAATCATGGGGGCCAAAGGTGGGCTGCCACATTGAAGCAGACACACAACACTTGTGCTTTTCTTCCATATGAAGAACCTCTACAACACAATATTTAGGAGATGAATCTAATGTAAGGCATTGCACCGTGTGCATGGCCTTTTCTTTGCCTTGCAAAAGAGGACAATCTTTCTTGTTATGTTGGTCCGAAAGACATCTAAAACACAAATTGTGTTTCTTTGCACGCTCAAAATCAGCAGTGTTGAGAGACCCATGCGGAGTATCTCGTGATTGCTTAGGCTTCTTAGCCTCTTGTGGGCGTGGAGAGGTAGATTATCTCTTGTTCCTCTTGGAACGTGTGGGAGATCTACCTCGCCATTGGCTCTTAGCAAAAGTATTCTTAGAGTAGGAAACATTTCCTTTCCTCTCTTGGTCATCATCATATCTTTGTGCATGACTAATGGCTTCTTCCAAAGTTTTTGAATGTTGGGTCTTGACATGAAGACGATAGTCTTTGTCAAGACCCCTATTAAACCCCCGTATCTTTTGGAATTCATCTAGACCTTCTAGTTTTAATACGATTTCTCGATACTTTGAAAGGTACTGTGTGAGAGAGAGGCCAGTCATGCGGCATGCATCCCATGCTAACCAATTCTTATCTTCTTCATTGGAGTCCAAAAACTCACTGGAGAAAGAAGCTTGAAACGTAGCCCAAGACGGAGGACGAGCATCTATTGGAAATGTCATCCACCACTTATAGGCCTTGCCTTTAAGAGATAGACTTGTTTCCACAGCCGTCTTTATATCCGGGGTGTGTTTCAATCTATGAATATCACTCCATTTGTGTAGAACGTATTGACCGCATCCTTGTTGCGATCACGCTCTTCCCCGTGAAACTCAGGAATGGTGATATTCTTAAGTAATGCATTGCTACCTTCTGCATCTTCTGCAACACTTGTCTCTTGGACTCCTAGAATCATACGAGATTGGTTCCCTTGAACCGTGCCACTTGTGGCTCCTTGAGTTGTCTGTGAATTCATAAATTTCACAAGTAACTCTATAAGATTGGTAACATTTGCATTGAGTGCAAAGAGGTTTCGTTCAAGTACGCTTTGGCGATGTTCCAAAGTCTTGAAAGAAGCCATATCTACAAGCCCATGATCTCCTAGATCATCATCATCATGCATATTAGTGTCAGCAGCACTCGTGGTGCCCTGATTTTGATCTACGTGCTCAAAATCAAACGTGTGTAGGTGGGATATCATCATTGGCCATGGTAAACACACACTAATGCAAAGAGAGAAAAAGAAACGACAACTTGTACCTTCAAAAATTGAAGTCTTTGTGTTTTGTATGCTCTGCGATTTGCGTTGCATGCGAACCTCGCTTTGCGGGAAGTTGAGCGCTTCACTTGTTGTTCCTTGTAAGAACACCGTTGATGATTCTTCACAAAAACTCGTCGTTTGTGTGAAGGCTTTTCTTCACTTTGAAGCTACCTCGAATTTTTGGAGGAAAACTTGCCTTCCTCCAAGAAGTGAAAAGGAAGGGTAAAGCTTCTTCCTTGAAGTTTGAAGCTTTCCCTTTCCTTCTAGTTTTTCTTTCAACACAAGTCGACTATCTTTCCTTGTTATACACAACAAGGGCCAATAGCTTGATGGTAAAGTGTTGGCTTCTTATCCTCATGGGGTGGGTTCAACCCTCCTTCATGCAAGGGTTAAGCGGGCCTTCCTACGTGCTCAACCAACGGCGCCAATGGAAGCCTTTGGAGCCTCGGTGCCGTCGAGTTGCCGGTCAAGTTTGCCTTGGTCGTGCGTTGTGGAGGGCGTAGATGGGGTGGGCGTGGTCGGTTGTCGTTGTTTCTCCACGCGTTGCTCGCACAAAATACTGTGCCTATCTTCTATTTTCTGCAGAGCGGAGACGTCGCTATTTGCAGAACGTGGGAGAGAAGCAGGGCGTCACACGCACATGCAAGCTGCTTTTAGCCTCCTCCAAAAAATAGCTCGGATACCAGTCCGCAGTCGGCAGTCGCTGTTTCTCCACACGCTGCTCGCACAGAATACTGCACCGGTCTTCTTTTTGCTACACAGCGGAGACGTCGCTGTCTGCGGAACGTGGGGGAGAAGCAGGGCGTTGCACGCACATACAAGCCGCTTTTAGCCTCCTCCCAAAAATAGCTCGGATACCAGTGAAAGGGCGGTGGTAATGCGTGTGCTAGTCTCCACCCAACCGTGCTATCTTATAGCCTCCCCCTAGCGTACACACTGTCCAGCCGTGTTGGTGGCCTTGCCCATAGGACCCATGTCCTTACAATCTGACAAGCAGAACTGTTCATAGTGAAAGCTTCAGAGATGATCGAGTTGGTTGCAGTGCGATCAGGGATGTCACTTCCTTTTCAACCCCATGCTACCTCTTTTGAAGATATGAAATACTTTGTGGACATGCCTGTGGTATAATGCACAGATTTTGCTTCTTTTCTTTTAGTTGTCTATGCTTTTTGTGTACTTGGCAGCTAACATGGCTTCAAGGATGGTAGAACTTTCATTGTAGATAGCCCTTCTAGAGTTTTAATGTCCAAACTGAACTCTTCTAATGGTGAGGTTGACCGTCTGCTTGGTGATGATGCTCTTATAGGTAGTCAGTCACCTTGTCCTTTCTGCATAAGGCTCCCCATCCCCATTGTCAAAAGAATAAATGGCACTCTCTTCCTCTTGTTCATTCTTGTTAGGTAGGTGACGTTGAGTAACCACGGTCTCTTCATTAACTGGAAGATCACTGGCTGGTTTTTTAGTAGACTCCACATGAAGGTTACCCGTTGGCTCTTCTTTGAAAGTAGGTGGCTCATTAACAAACAGACCACCAGCTGTAGAACCAGGTGTCTCTCCATGCAGCTCATTAAGTGGTGGTTGACCATTAGCTGGGTTTTAGGTGAAACTAGGGGGCTTTCCATGGGACTTACCCATATGAGATAGCTCCCTAGCTAACTCTTGCGTGGAAGTAGGGTGATTTCCATCCATATTAGATAGCTCCCTGGTTGACTTTTGTGAGGGAGATTTAACTCTCCATGAACCTCATTATTATGAAGTGTATTGTGAGTAGCATCATGTTTTTCAGTTGTTGGAAGTGCTACCTCTCCTTGTTCATTTTTCGGTGACAGCATTGTTATTGAACGTTGGGTGTGGCCAGAAAGGTGGAGCCACAGGTGAAGCAAATTGCCAACCATTAGTTTTTGCATATGCATGACCCATATATGGATTCCCAGGATATGGAGGATCCAGGTATGGATAGATGCATGGGTCCATGCATCAACGGATGTACATTATGTATGGGATGGTTTTGTGAATGCCCCTCCATGATGCCATAATTTGGTGTCCTCTTGTTAGCTAAATTGCTGATTCTGAATCTCGCAGATGACTGTTACCTCCCAAACGAGCAACCCTGACCCCCATCTCCCCACAAATTGAGTGGTTTCCACCATGAGATGCTTGCCAATTATTTGGCTAGTCAAGACTAGCGCCTCCCATCATGCCAGAAGACCTCATGCATACTGCAACGTGTAAAAATTCTCCTGTAAGCTCATCTAGTGAGCCTCGCTTAGCTAGCTTTTCGAACCCACTTGTCACCCATTATTAGCCTCCCGTCACTATAGGAAGACTTGCCCGCCGCAAATCATCCTGCCTTGAACCCCTACCTTGTAAATCTAAGCTCTTTCTAAAGCCCATTTGATGCACCACATTGCCACCAAAGGTCATTACAGCCTGGGCAACTTCAGCTGCTCTGCAGACAGTTTGAGGTCACCTTGCCACACTCCAGATCATTGCCTCGCATGACCATCCTCTAAAAAATTCAACGCGGAGTCGAGCAGGTAGGATTGAACCCTACACCTTGACTTCACGAGAGATCTAGTGCTCTACGATTCTACCTGCATGTGTGCATTGATGATCCAATGCATGCCACTAATTGTTGCCAAACACTTGTTGCAAGCCCACTCAAAAATTGAGTGACTAGCCTGCTGCCCTACCAATCACGCTTTCCTATAGCATGGTCAACATGTTGATATTTAAAATGTCGAAGGGGAAGTTTTTGCAGCTTTTTCCGGCCCTGGGCTTTAGTTACCTAGCTGAACTACGCTATTGCAGGTGTAGTTCATAGAGTAAAATGGGAGATCTATAATGAGGTAAGCTTATGAAGTTGACAAGCTGACAAGGAGGAACGGGAAAGGGGGGTTGGGGACTCTTAAAGGCAACCCATGGTATCACCATTTGTAGAGTGGGAGCAAGATCGAGAGCATGATGAGCTTACATTTTGATTCGAATAAAAACAAGGGAAAATTACCAAAATACCCCTCTAATTTGTGGAAATTCCCAAAATACCCCTCAAATTTCAAAAATTCCCAAAATACCCCTGATATTTTGTCATAATTTCCCAAAATACCCCACAAATTTACAAAATTTCCAAAATACCCCTGGTTGTGAGATTAAATTTTTTCAAAAATTAAAAAATTTGTACCTTTCATAAGAAGACTGATTGTCTATCAATACAAGATACTAAAACTAGAATTTGAGTAGGTAATGTAGGCTTTGGAGATAAATTGCTTCATTATTTTTAGATATAATTGCCCTTTTTTGCGAGGTAATTTGTGACAAATTACATGCTAAGCACTCAAAAACGGATCTTGATTGTCAGAAAAGAATAAAGGAATGATAAGCTTGAATACTTCAACCAAAATAGATACGAGGGTATTTTGGGAATTTTTGAAATTTGAGGGGTATTTTGGGACTTTCCACAAATTAGAGGGGTATTTTGGTAATTTTCCCTAAAAACAATACGTCATCTCAGGGTTTAGGCTTCCTTTTAAAGTTGGTGTAACTAAGCCTCGCGTGACCATAGCCTTATGAAGAGAAGGCTACCTCTCCTTCGTTTTTAATTATCTAATGGTCATTTTGCAGCCTCGTGATTTTATCACTTTTTTCTCTTGTTAGTGTCGAGTGAGGGACTCAGAGGGAGGGCTGCCGGCCGTATTGGGACCTGGTCGCGCTGAGACTGCGGTAAAGGTTTTTAGCGTAGGCCTAAAGGCTAAAAGGTTTTTGGCGTAAAGACCTGAATCACTTGATACACCACGCTGGTGGGCTGACCTTGTCATCGTTTTCACCTCACTACCATAGCTCTTATATTATACCCCGTGGGCCGTCTTTCCTTTCTATTCTACTTCTGAGGCAATCGGCAGTGACATTCACGAGCACAACATACACAGATCTAGCAGAAATTGAGGCAGTAAGTCCATCATCACCATGTGCTGTGGGGATTGTGAATGCCGGCCTCTCGGCTTTTTACTTGGCTTGCCCTTCGCTCTCCTGGCCACGTTGCTCTCTGTGCTGGGTGCCATCATCTGGGTTATCGGGTAAGTGCATTTTTGAGAGAGAGAGAGAGAGAGAGAGAGGGAGAGAATTGCAATTTCGCACTTTATGTTACTCTCAGTTGTGGGTATGGTCTTCAATACCTACTTGTACAGATGCCTAGCTTCAGATTTGGTTACATTTTGTCATTGCATGCAACTTACCATATTTGCCGAGTCCGCCTTAGCTATGACAGAAAGTCAGGAGGCTGGTGGGAACTCAAATTTGTGCTTGTGGGTATGTATCCTATGTAGGAAGGGGTTTTTTCAACATTTATTGATGCCTATTTTCAGTACAATTGGGCACTGACAGTGCTGTAGGCTGGTTACTGAATTAGTCAATATGGGACATGATGAAGCTTGTGTTATGTAGCTTACGGACACCCACTGTGAGGTTATGGGCGAGTGTGGAATTTCTAGGTATATAATGCCAATGATAAGTTACATCGATCAGAGCCTTGCTCACATTTTCTATTCAGTTGTTCTAAAGGCATAAGAGAGAGATGCCGAAAGTAAGGGGTGACGAGCTATTTGTACAAGAAGCATTGTTAGCTCTTGAAAGATGTTTTCTCTGTAGTCGCGGCGAGGTGCCTATGAGGATTAAATGACGTTTTAAGTTTGTCACAACGGAGGGAAACAAGGGCTTTTGTCATCTCATTCTAGAACTCTTTAGGTGCTTCTATGCTCTTTGTATTCTGAACATAAAATGCCTTTGCTTTATTGGAGGAGTGAGAGTTCTAAGCTGTTAACAAGATCAGCACAATCAAGTTCTTCAATTTTCGGTAGCTAGGCTACTGGTTTGCACCTTGCCGATTCTTGAGGTGCGAAAGGACATCAATTGCAACCATGGCTGGAAAGATTAGTTTGCTCAGTGATATGCATAAATTTTTTAAGTCGTCGTACAAAGGTTTGATATACCATTCCTTGCATTTGGATGTCCGACAAGGTTGTGCGCTAGAGGGCAATGTAGTTTTTTCTTTCTAGCTTCAAGTGCTTCATTTGTATAATCTTGTTGTATGAGCTTGTAGAGCATTCTTTTGTAACATGTGGTACAGGGCAAGGGCCACATGTAACAAATGACACTAATTGAATGGGTTAATCTAGCTTGCTTGTTGTGGCTTCATGTGCTTAATTTGTATCATCTTATTATATGATTAGCTTGTGTAGTGTTTCTTTGTAAAATGCGGCACTTTTGTCGCAGGTTACTAATGCTTTCTCCCATTTTATGAGGAGCTTCGATGATACTGATTCATTAACAAGGTTTTTTCATCTTTTTTTTGTGCCAGGATCATTCTGAGCTGTCTTTGCCCATGTTGCATCTGCGTAGCAGCAATTATCAATCTGGCGCTGGCTCTTATCAGGGCTCCCCTCCATGTCATTGAGTGGTTTACTTCCAAAATACCATGCTAGTGCACAGTTTTGAGCTCCCATGTGAGATAGCTTCTCATTTTTCAAACATGTAGACTTTGTGTACACTACTAGTTTAACATGATTTTTCGCGCTGAATGTAAAAGATTTTGAACAACGGCTTACTTATTACCTTAGGCAGGAATTTCTGCTATTTAGTTAATAATATTTGTGGGGATTTTCGGAAAGGCTCTCTTGTCGGCTCTTTATGTTACAATCTACGATGGACATAGAAAGAGGGTAAGTCAACTTTGAATGGCATCGATACTCTTTGAAGCTTTGGTTTGGCTCTTATTCAGTGGACTTGCTATTTGCTTTTCTCTGCACACTCACTCACATGGACACTTACCCACAGGTTACAACCGTGGCTCAGTCTCAAGTTTTTTAATGGTATCAATGTTCATCCAAGCTTGGTCTTCTCCTACTAATGTTTGCGAGTGGCTTTTATTTGTGCACACAAGTGTGCTTGAATCAAGAGGCTATGCCCTGGTCAATTTCATCGGCACTCATGTTATTCCCAATGGTTGAGAGTTCTAGATGCTGCTGCAGAGAGAATTCCCTGAGTTTCCTTGTTATGTTTTCGGTGGTATATCTAATGATTGCAATGTTGCCGAAGGGATTGTAACCTAGTGTTGTTGAGGGTGGATATGTGGGTGTGTGTAAGGCCCAGGTTTGATATCCAGCAACATTTTTCAAGTTTAAATGGTACCTCAAAAATAGAAAGATTGCAATGTTGAATTTAGTAGTATGTGTAATGTGCTGCTGAGAGTCCATCAGTTTTTGGAAACGAATGCTGTGTAGAAGCGGCAGTGGGGTACATTCTTAACAAGTGTTATAAAGTAACACAAGGCCTGCGCATACATCACATTTCCAAGCAACAATTTCAAACATGAAAACTCCAATGCTGTATTGAATTTCACGAATTTAGACCTCGCCTACTTAATCACTCTTACCTGTTTTGGTAAAGGGTAGGGTACGAGTAGCAGTTAAAAAGTTGGACCCCAGCTCAGAGATAGATAGTAAAGAGAAGGCTGCCTCTAGCGAGAGACAACCCCCTTTGGCTAGCTGGACGGGTTATGTAATGTGCAGGTTGCTCATTGGTTGGTATGAGAGTTTAATGCCCGTTCTCGTCTGTGTGAGAGTATCCAGAATTTCAAGAGTTTGGCAGTTTAAGACTTTTCTTAACCTCAAAAGAAAGAAACATATAAGGGTATAAAGTGAGATTTCCTCTTGGTAATCATTATTTTTTATGACTTGTTCCTACATCTTTCACCAAGAATTGGGTTGTATTGTTTGAAGAAGGCCTTCTTCCAAATCCCTCGCAAAATTGACGTGAGGGCTTAAAATTTCGAAGACATTTGGCGTACATCTGCATGTTTTCTGTGAAAGATTGTCAAATTCCATGCTTCTGAATATAATCATAGGCACCTGTGGATTGGGATAATAGTTTCATACTGGATTCTACCGGAACACCAATGTCTTTATACCTGTATGCCTTAGCTGGAGCTTGGTTTACTTCTGAGATGTGGGATTGCTTGGCCATGCCAATATAAACTGTTCGTCCTCATTACCCTTGCCTGATGTTGAATGGCTTCATAGTTTTGAGTCTAATGTCTTTTAATACCAAACAGCTATTCTAGCATCAATGAGAAAACAGGAAATGAGTAACACATTTATAGATTGGCATCGCGGAAGATTAGGGCAAGTAAAGAAGGCCCATCACGCAACTGTGCCATCACAAAAAGATTTGAAAGGCCTTGCGTGCGCAACTTGTCACCTCGGGATAACTTATACCAAAGTTGGATCAAATTTGCATCCTTCACAATATCCATGTAAATAAATTATGCAACCAAATATGTGCATGAGTGCATGCACACCCACATACATACACATTCCCTTAAAAGAGGCATTGTACTAAGCTCACCATTTGATGATTACTCACCATCTTTGAAGTGGCTTGCTTGTTCATCATGCTTGCGATGGCAGTATCAACCCCACTTCTAAGGCTTGTCGAGTACATCCCTAAAATATTCCCCTTTAATTCTCTGTGACTTGCTACTCATATAAGCTCTTGCAACAACTTTCAAAGTGTTTTGTGCAGGCAACTGTTGTGCCATGATTACTTTGTAGCAAATGGTTTAACTAAATTAACAAACATTAAAGAACGAGTCATGATATAACAATGTTTAAAAGTCATCATGCAATTTTGATTGATTCATCAGAGAGATGACCTGTTAGTTTCATAGATAGTGAATGTGGACGATATTTATTGTTTGTATGCTTTAGGACATTCACAAATACAACTGGGCAAGGTGGAATGGTATAACCAGTTTTAGTCTTCACTTTGAATATGCTACACTGCAATAGAAGGGTAGTAGTATAATTGCAATAGGTATAATAAAGTTTGGTATGTGCTTCCTTTTCATAAAAGTATATTAGTATACTTGAATTTGTGTTGTAGGTTAATATGAGGAGATCGCGTAGAGTTTATTGCTCTTCCGAAACTCAAGATTGGAGATTTTAGGAATTAGTAGTTGTCAATAGCAGTGAAAATTTGCAATATAGTCTTAAAAAATAATGAGAAATGCATTATGTGCTCGTATGCTTGTGTTCCTAAAAAGAAAAAAACCATACATACATATGGCACCTTCTTTACTTAGCTTTTATACACGGTGGAAAGGGGAACAAACCCAACACACTCTAAACTTACCTCTCTATAGCCTAGGGATTAACCCGCACCCCTAACCACACAGGATCACGCACACCGATACACAATTTGCAAATTGCAATTGCATATACTTGCCTTCGAACACCACCGGCTACACACACTCACACATGAGTACTTCAGCACAATAGACCCATCAACAAACCATCACCAGTATCCCACACATTGATGCATACACTCACCAAATCCTGTAAACACACTCACATCGGGAGGCCTCACACACCTCGACGGCACACAAACCCACACCCAATCTGCAACCACAATCACTCTCTCTCTCTCTCTCTCTCTCTCTCTCTCTCTCTGCACACACACACTCCTGTGTGGTCTGGAGCCAACGCTACCACAGACTAGCACAAAGACAAGACGAAGGAGCAAAGTGATCTGAGTCGAGCAGTCGCATAAACCATAGCAAAATCATGCATCAACACATATATATGAGGGTACAATGATGGCGTTAACGGCCAGTACAACCCCTGCTTTTCATTTGCCGTCATGGCGGCTCTCCTTCCCTCGTAACCGGCCATCCTCATTGGCGGCTTCTCAGCCCTCAAAGGCCCGCCTCTCTAGCACTCTGTAGCCGTTCTCATCCTCCTTCCACAGCACTGTCATCAACCCTTGGCGCACCCAACGCCCTCCTTATCACCTGGACCTGCCTGTGAGCATCCCTCTCTGACGTCTGCCAGCCCGCCACCTCTGTAAACAACGCCACCTCGTGGCCTTTCCAATTCCTCCTCCTACTGCCACCCTTGGCGGCGCATCATCTGCCCGACTGCTACACCGACCTTCCTCACCTCCTAGCAGATGGCGTCCTCTACTTGTGCACTAGGCCAGCCTTCTGGGGGCTACTGCATATGGCACATCCTTTGTGCTCACCTACTCCCCAGCTCACTCTCTTGCCAACTATATACTCTTCTTTTCCTCCTCCATGGCGGCCTTCTTTTTGCCACTTCAAAGCTGGAAAAAAAAACGATTTGTGAATGTTTTCTATTGAGCAACGACGGTGCCGTCGTTGCGCAAAGTGACAAAAGAGTAGTATTTATACTTTGAACGTACAATTTTTTTCCTATCTTGACTTTTTATACAGAATTTATACCACGTGTCAAATTTTCAATACTTAGTTCAAAATTGAACTTTCTTTTTCTCACTTTCTGCGATATCGCCACTTCAAAGTGAGAAAATAGGTAGAAAAAAGTCCGTTTTTCTCGAAAAACTCTAAAACTTGTTGTGGTGGCCAGGCCCCTGGCGGCCTTCTTTTTGCTCCGGCTCCTGTGTCGTCACCACTGTCCCCCCTGTTTTCTGCTGGCGCCCTCCTCTTGAGCCCTCTTGATGGCGGCCTCCAAAGCCTTGCCTTATGCAACCCCCTTTGCCGGCAGCCCCTCGGCTCCTTTTGCGCTCAGTTCACCTGCCTTCTGGCGGTCCCAATTAACTGCATACAACGCCCCCAATCCTTTGGCCATCCTCCCTACTGCTCCACCCTATTGGCGAGCCTTCTCCTCCCCTCAAACTGGCAGGGCCCCCCAGTGACATGGGCCACGCTGGCTCCTCCTCCTCCTCCTCCTGTCCCGTCAGCCCCCCAACCGACGGCCCCCCAGCTCAGACCAGCCCTCGGCTCCTCCTTGACCCTGGCCTGTGGTCCCCCTCTTCTGCGAGTAGGCCCCCTCTCCTCCTGTTTTGGCAACCACCCCGATGGCGACCTTCTCTCACATGCCGGGCAGATGGCAGCTTTCCATGCTCGGCCTCCTCCTACCTGCAGTGGCGCTTTTTCCCCTGCATGCCCACCACCTTGCAAAATTTCTTTTTTTATCAAGCTCTAATTTGACTTTCCCACCATGAAGCCATGCCTTCGTTTAGCTTTGCTCACCAAAGCATAACCACCCGATACAAAGACCAAGAGCAAGCTTCAAGGCTCTTATTCTGAAAGCATCTCCATGAGACTACCTCGCCAAGCAACACAATGCGATCACTTTTTCGGCTTTGAACTCAATGCGGCACCCGACATAACGTTATCGACCGCAATGATTAGGCCGGCTCAAGATTCATCTTGGTACCCCTTCTCTCGATCCAATAATACCTCGAAATGACGGGCCCGAAAAGCTGAGCCGTATAACACATCGAAGCTATAGTTTAGACACCTGTAAATATTCCGATCCGTAGAGCTCCAAAACCACAACTGGACCAGTAAAAAGCTGCACTTGTCCTGCCAAAGTCCGATACCATCAACTTGCTTGATGCCATATTCTTGCTCCTGACACTTCCACAGGTCGACACGGTTTGGGTGCACCATCATTGCCCACCCCCTCGTTGAGCATTCATGCTCAACCATAGCATTATGTAGATAATATCTGACTGCATAATAAGAGAACTGAAATAGTATATTCATAGATAGTAGAGAAATACGTAGAGAGAAACTTTAGCAGGTGTTCAAGCCCCCCGGATCAAATGGAAAGGCATGAGATGCCCCATGCGTGAAGTCAACTCCACCGGGATCAAAGTGATGGCATTGAGAACAGCCACCTGTCTGTAAAACATGTGTGAGCAATATATCTCGGCACCCCCAAACATGTAAATAAGCCACTCTGGTAGCCTCCCATAGCATGGTTCTTCAATAACCTGTATACATACGCATGCTTCATACCCAAAATGAGCGTATACACCCACATTTGAACCAATTGCATCACCTACAATCATTCCTCCCTTTGCTAGAGGGCTCTCCATAACAGAACACACATGCACAAGGCTTTGCAAACGGTGGAGAGCTTCGTAGCAAGCTACCTGCAATAACACCTTCATTAGGAGCGTAGCACATACCTTCAACACCTTGTTTTTTGCCCCTACTCACTCTTTAGCCACAAGAGCATGGGCTACTACCCCTTCAACCTGTTCTTCACGCGAGAGCGAGCTACATTGCTCGACCATAAACTCTTGACCATTAGCCTTAGCTACCTGCTCTTCAAACACCTGCTTGATCACCACATCATTCGACAAGCAAGACAAAAATTGTTCCCACACTTCATCACTTGCAAGGTTGACAGTACCCTCCTCTTTGCATGTGATCCCGCTCTCACAAGTTGCACATATACCTGTCTTCACAGCGTCAAATGCTGGAGCTCTCTCTCTACGGCTACACACCAACTCTGGAACCCTATAGTGCACCTCGACATGCTGGTCAAGGCAAGGTTGCCCCACCCCCTGCATAGATAAAGCATCTTGGCATACCTCTACTTCACCTTCACTCGAACTTGATGTAGATAGCAGATCGCTTTCATCCACTAGTCTTCAATGTCTTACACTTTTGCATGGTAGGCGACGTCAAGCATGGCTTTTCAATCTTCATCATAAGCCGCAAAATCCTCCACAGAACTGGAGCTTGGATCACTCCAAGCATCTTCGTCATCACATTCATATCCGCTACTAGCGGAGCTTGTTAAAGCTTCATCATAGGAGACTTCTTTATCAAGAATTGACTTCGTGCATACCTCTTGGTCGAATCTTCCATCCGATTGAGTCTTTGATACTTCCGTCTTGAAATCTCAGACAAAACAGGCTCGAACCCTCGACCATGATTGCCTATTGGCAACCTCCAAATTGTTGAACCAGGCCTTTGCATCACCTGTGACAAACCTCTAAGCTTTGCTTCGTTGGTCAGCATCGTGACATCATATACAACTCTAAATCGCATATCCAATCTTCTGCATCTTCCTCGCCAGTGAAAATAGGCGGTCCGCAATCTTGAATCATCTTCAAGCTGTAGGACTTCATTGAGGAGCAATCAGCAGGTCCTCAGTGGGGGCACCACTGATGGAAAGGGGGAACTAACCCACCACACTCCAAACTTACCTCTCTATAGCCCAGGGATTAACTTGCACGCCTAACCACACAGAATCACGCACACCGATACACAATCTGCAAACTGCAATTGCATATACTCGCCTTCGGACACCACCGGCTATACACACTCACACATGCACTTTAGCACAATAGATCCATCAACAAACCATCACACTCACCTTCGGACACCACCGGCTATACACACTGACACATGAGCACTTTAGCACAATAGATCCATCAACAAACCATCACCTGTATCCCACACATTGATGCATACACTCACCAAATCCTGTAAACACACTCACATCGAGAGGCCTCACACACCTCAACCGAAAACAAACCCACACCCAATCTGTAACCACAATCACTCTCTCTCTCTCTCTCTCTCTCTCTCTCTCTCTCTCTCTCTCTCTCTCTCTCTCTCTCTCTCTCTCTCTCTCTCTCTCTCTCTCTGCTCAGACACACTCCGGTGTGGTCTGGAGCCAACGCTACCACAGACTAGCGCAAGACAAGACGAAGGAGCAAAGTGACCCGAGTCGAGCACTCGCATAAATCATAGCAAAATCATGCATCAAGACACATATATATGCGGGTACAATGATGGCGTTAACGGCCAGTACAACCCCTGCTTTTCATTTGCGGTCATGGCGGCTCTCCTTTACTCGTAACTGGCCACCCTCGTTGGTGGCTTCTCATCCCTCAAAGGCCCGCCTCCCTAGCACTCTGTAGCCGTTCTCACTCTCGTTTCACAGCACTGTCATCAACCCCTGGCGCACCCGACACCCTCCTTATCACCTCGACCTGCCTTTGAGCATCCCTCTCTGACGTCTGCCAGCCCGCCACCCCTGTAAACAACGCCATCATAACTCCTGGAGCTCGTCAACTAGTGGAGCTAGATAAACATCCATGTTTTTTGCCTTGAACTTACCAGGTACAATCAAGCTTAAAATCAAATGACCCTTCTTGATAGCAAGCCACGGCGGGAGGTTGTAATTGATAAGGCACACAGGACAAGTGCTCCATGACGAGCTTCTCAAGCCAAATGGATTGACTCCATCCATTGCCATGCCCAAACGCAAATTGCGTGGTTTACTCTTAAAATGTGGCCAGGTATCTTCAATGTGCCTCCAAGCCTTCGAATCAGCGGGCACCCTAAATGTTGCGTCAGTGGATCTATTCGTAGAATGCCACCGCATCAACTTTGCAATGGAACCACAACGAAACATGTTTTTTATCCTAGGAATAATAGGGAAATGCCGCAACACTTTAGCTGGCACTGTCTCGCCAACTGCATCTTGTTTGTATGCATTGCTCCGCACTTAGGACACGACAGACAATCTGCAAATTCATTGCGAAAAAGAATGCAATCATTTGGACATGCATGAATCTTGTTGTAGTCCAAGCCAACTGAGGTCAGAAGTTGCTTTGCGTCTGGCCTGGTGGGGGGCATTTCATTGCCAGCCGGGAGAAGTTGCTCCCGCAATAACCTGTTTAAGCCACATTAAATTAAAAAGCTCTCCGAGCACATCACCGTTGCAATCGGAAAATCTCTTTTGTAAATTATGTACCTAAACAAAGCAGTGACGCTTGTATCTGACCACCCGTGCATTGACTGAAGATTCAAAAACGCCAGACAAGTACGAAGCACAGATATTTTGGCGCCTTCATAGATTGGTTGACGTGCCAACTTCCTCAACATGTCTTCAGGAGATAGGCGCACGGCTTCTGGTGCTTCTTCGTTCGCGTTCTCCTCGCTTGTTTGGAAGAAGGCATCCAGCATCTCCTCCATGCCGTCGTCTTCTGTCTGTAAGCCCTTTTCTGCTTCCATCCGTGGCTCTATATTGGTCGGACCTTCACGCATCATATTTTTTCTCTCTCTCTCAAATGTAGGTGCTATGTCGCGGAAATCAATGCCCGTTCCGTAGGAGTCGTATCGCAGATTCTGTACGGTTTCTCTAGCAAACTCTCCGTACTTGTGCACATGCTCATTACATATCCTACGCTTGCGCAGGATTTGATACTTGCAGAGCGTGCACGAGCATGCAAACTTTTCTTGAGAAACAAACGACACACTACTCACTAAATCAATTGTGCATACCAATGGCAAGTTTCTTCTACTACTATGTGGTGTAATATTGGCATGTTGGGTCATGGCTGGCACATGCATCCTAAGTGCCAACAAATAGCAGTTGATGACTTAGTTGACTGTGATGCCCCAAATGCAAGACCAAAACTACAGGAGAGAAGCATGGGAGGGTTGCTATCATGACCAATGCCTTGATTGGTAAGGATGGTGAGAGGGGATGCTAATGCATCTAAAGAATTCGTCGTTCAATGCAAACACTATATCCAAAGAAGGATACCAGCTCTCTATTAGTCTATTTAGAGGGCCACTACCACTCACCAGGGTCCCATATCAATTGTGTGAGGGGGACGTCTCTAGCCTAATCACAATTTCGTTGTCTCCTTAGAGAGAAACATAGGATGTTAAGACAAGACATCATGCGAAGGGAGCCCATTACTTAATTCATTCCCAAGAGACCTCAAATTGACCTCATAATTCTTGAACTCAACACACACACACACACACACACACACACACACACACACACACACACACACACACACACAGAGCACGAGGGCGGGGGTAGGGACAAACTTGCCATGATTAGGAGGAGTATGTTGGAGCTTGGCATGACCAACTAGAAGGAGATTTGTCCTTAGTCAATCCACAAGAATGTAGAGAGTAACTACACTTCATTTGTTGTTTGATCTTACACTCGAAAAGGTAGACATAGTGTTGATCCAAAAGATAGATTTGTGCTTGGTTGATGTGAACGTGGAGGGCACTTAGACCTTGTGTGTTGTCATACATTGTCATCTAGAAGTAGTTATAGTGGTGGTTGATGCACAAGTGTATTAAAGAGCTATAAAATCTCACTTGAGAATCATGGGCATTTGCCCTCTCTTTGAAGGGAAGGAGAACTCGTTGCTTCAATTGACGCACATGTAGCCGCGGCAACGCCGGGTCACATACTAGTCATTAATAAAAATATGATCACTCCTCATGCAAAGCTAAAAGGTCTAAGTTATTGTTTCAGATTGACACACAAGAAGATTTAGAATTTTTCTCATGTAGGAAAACGAAGGCTTTTTCAGTGTTTTTCATACAATGCATAACATCAGGAGCTTCTGTTCGAGAGGCACAGCATACCTAGCTAAGTACGATTGGGGGCAGGGGACCGCCCCCCCCCCCCCCCCCCCCCCCCCCCCCCCCCCACCGGGCCGACGGTCCCCTGCCCCCAATCGTACCTAGCTAGGTATGCGGTGCCTCCCTCATAGAAGCTCCTGATGTTGAGGTAAGTCACAATGTGGGAATTATTGTGAGAATTTGTCCAAAACTTCTTGTGACAGACACTGAGAACCTCCGTAATTGAATTGAGCTACATCCTTATCTATCTCTATCATGGATTACCCTTGCTTAGGTATCTATCTCTATCATGAACTATCGTAGATAATACGATTAACTGAGACTGAAAATGTGAGTTTATCTGGTTATTACATTATTATTGCTATTAATTATTAGCAAATGGGCAAAGAAGGTGATAGCCCATGTGAATCTTTCCTAACAAGTTTGATACTAGTTGTTTCCTTGTTTGAGGCCATCGGTATTATGGGAATGAGCAGAAAACATAGAAAATAAAAGAAAGATACCTCTTCTTTTTTCCTTCCATTGTCTAGACATAGGTAGCTGGCCTACATCTACAGTGGTACCACATTGCTTAATTTCAAAAGAACTTTTTATCCAATCTTCAACATGCGATATTGGGAATTAACACAAGAAGTTTTAGAACTTTTCTCATGTAGGAAAACTGAGTCTTTTCCAGTGTTTTTCATACAATGAATAACATCATGAGCTTCTGTTCGAGAGGCACCGCATACCTAGCTAGGTATGCGGTACCTCCCTCACAAAAGCTCATGATGTTGAGGTAAGTCACAATGTGGGAATTATTGTGAGAATTTGTCCAAAACTTCTTGTGATTGTGCATCCATACTATTAGAACCATACATGTCTAGTGATGGATTGGCTTTAAATGTAGGATTGTAATGTATTATTTCTATATCCTTGTTAAACGAGGACCAACAATGTGATGCTAGAAAGCTAAAACTATTGAAGAATTATTTGCACCCACACTCATTCAGAACCGTGCATGAAATTAATCTTTAGCTTATGAAATAACTTCTTACTTATCGACAAGGTCATCACCTAAGATCGCTAATTTTTCAATAGTTTTAGCTTTCTAGCATCGCATTGTTGGTCCCCGTTTAATGAGAATATACACTTGGCTTGTAAAGCACAATTTATTGTTGGATTATAACATCAGTTAGGGTTGTAGCCTGAGAAAGAATAAAGTACATAGTTTTTATATAACTGTAGCTACTTTTAAGAGAAAAAGAATTGAAAGAAAAGAGGATTGAATCTTTATACTATATTTAAAAAGGAAGGACTTTTGATCCACCTGGTGGGATCTAAGACCTTCCTTTCCCCTTTTCTCCCCTTCCTGCATGGCCACACAATGCATTCAGCTTCCATGCTTGCAACATAGCTGCCACACACACAATTTTGAATTACGGGGCAGCTCTTGAACTGCTACCTATGCAAGCACCAGGAAGGGCAGTGATAAGCCCTAGGAAGAAGCGGGAAGGGCAGTGATCCCCCTTCAAATGTGGTTAGCAAGAAGCACAAAAGGGTGCATACAAGATCTCAATATGTGGGCACCCCTCGCGTGGTGCTTCTATAGTATCTCTGCTTCTATATAAAGCCAAGACTAGGCACTCTTTCTCCTTCCACAAGCAAGAGATTGGTTCCAAGAAGGTTAGCACATAGGTATGTGTCAATGTTTGTGCATGTGTGTGTGTGTGTGTGTGTGTGTGTGTGAGAGAGAGAGAGAGAGAGAGAGAGAGAGAGAGAGAGAGAGAGAGAGAGAGAGAGAGAGAGAGAGAGAGAGAGAGATGTTACCATACATACGTGGTAGTGATGTGTGTGAACACACTTAGGACCGTCGGGGCATCTTTTCACTCACTAGGAGGTTTTTTCCCTCTTGCATTATATATATGCCCATCACTCTAGGGCTAACTTATCTTTTCATTGTGCACTAAGTAATACTACTCTCTATTGCATGCCTTGAGCTTCTTCATCTTCTCCAAGATGTGCGTGTTTCCCTGTAACCCTATTTCCAACAATTGGTATCATAACAAGTTGCATCCTCTCGGGCTTAGTTGCCAACACTGCCAACACACGCTCGCTCACTTTTTCACATTCGAGTGAGCTTTGGTGAGCTTTAGCAGGTCGGAAAATGCTTCGGGATAGCTCGTAGAGCTTAGTATGCTTAGAATTTCCATTCACGCTCATTTCGGCCTCCGTTTCCACTACATTCAATGCTGTGCACACAATTCCATCCATTTGTGCAAAATTTTTGTCAGTGTCATTTCATAACATGTCCCTTATAATCTTCTTCGGGTTGTGCTATATAGCATGTGTTGGTCCCACTTTCTTTCTCCTCTTTTTGGGCGGTTTTCATATTAGCTGCATGCACTTGCCATGGTTGACAGCAACACTGATGTGTTCAAGATGTTTGCTACTGAGGATAAATTGGATGGGGACATGCAATTAGGCTAAAATTGCATTGCTGCATAAAGAGTTGGAGTTGAAGATTATGCATAAAGAAGATGAGATGGATACTTTCCTTATTGGTATCAATGATACTAATGAGCAACTTAGACGAAGTTATTTCTAATAGTCCCTTGTGCAGACTGTTCTTGATGCTTTTCCAAATTCTTACTAGACTTTTGCTAGTACTTGGAGACTTATGACCCAAGGAAATCCTAATGTTTTCAAGTTTGATGCATTATGCACATTTCCTATTGCAAGAGTCACTTTCAAGAAAAAACAGGGCTAAACAACGTGCAGTTGAATAGGCCTACCTATTTCTAATGCTTCTGCTGGCAACAGTTTGTCTGGAGATTCTAGTGATGCGTTGCCATTATTGTAAAGCTAATGATCACTTGATCAAGCAGTGTCCTAAATTGAAGGCAAAAGAGGTTGGTTCCACTACAAGTGCAGCTATTGTAGAATCTTCTTCGAAAGGAGATTGTGATGCTGATGGAGGTGTAGAGTGGACATTTAGTATAGAGTGCGCTTATGATCTTTCTATCCATGATGCATGTATACCGGTTGCTGAAGATTCACATGTGTGGTACTTTGATAGTGATGCTACAAATCACATTACATCACATCATGAGTTGTTTACCTCACTAGAGTCTGCCCCTCATGGAAATACAGTCATTTGTGCCAACAATGCCTCTTATCCTGTCTAGGAAGTTGTAAAGATTGTGCTTACTGTTGTGAATGACAGTTATTTCACACTTGTTGATGCACTTTATGTACCTCGGATCAAGAAGAACCTTTTGTATATATTTGCACTTGCGAGACTAGGCCTTGTTGTCAAATTTGTGGATGACAAATGAACAATTCATGATCTCAATTTTGGTAATAAAATTGTTTCATCTAGTATTTTGTTTCGTGGGTTGTATAAGCTCACTTTGTATGACAAGTGTGGGAAGAATTATGCAAATGCAGTTATGGATGCAAAGGTTGTTTCACATGCAAAACTTTGGCATACATGTTTTGGGCATCTAAATTTTACCAATTTGTTACGTTTGCAGAAATCTGACATGGTTGCTTCTTTGTCACTTCTTGAAGCACCTGTGAAGCATGTTTGTGAAGGCTATATTTTGGGTAAGATGCACCATTCAAAATTTTTGAAGAATGGTTCAGTCAGGGATACATGCAATCTGCTTGTGCACAATGATGTTTAAGGACCCATGCAAACTTTGTCCTTGGGTGATTACCTCTACTTCGTGACTTTCATTGATAATTACTCCAGGCATTCATGGGCATATCTGCTTAAAGCTGGGTCTGAAGTGTTTATGTGCTTCAAGCAATTTCTGGCTATGGCACTATGGCTAAAAATGTCTCTAAATGTACTATGGGCACCCTTCTTCAAATCGAGGGGGGGAGTATATGTCTCATGAGTTTAATGCATTTTTGGCTAGTTGTGGGATAAAACACCAGTGTACAGTGCCGTATACACCTCAACAAAATGGTGTTACTGAAAGGAAAAATAGGTCACTTACGTAGCATTAGGAACGGAAGGGGTCTAAGGGGGCCTCTTTATTTGCCATGGGATTAAAAAGGAGATTATGGAAGGGCCAAATGGGTGGATGCCATGTGTACTGAAATGGTGGGTATGGCAAGGCCTAAAAGTAAGTGGTCAAACGTGTACTCTTTTATAAAATACAAAGAGAAAATCTCTTATAATTTCCAACAAAATGAACTTTTCTCTAAATAGTTGAGTAAAAACCAATCCTTTCTCTCTCTACTGGCTGCCAATTTCTCCCCCCCTCTCTCCTAAAAGGGGTCCCTCCAAAAACGTGCTGATCTGACCCTCCCTCTCTCTCTACTGTACCATCTCTCACTTCTCTTCACTTCACCTTGTTTCTCTTTTCTTCCTTTCAGTTTTCCCTCCCAAAAGATTTGCAGCAGAAGTTTGAACCTCCTTTCCCTCCTCAAGCTTACTCCATTCTTGAGGGCTGCATTCTCCTTATACTGAAGTTCTCCATTTACTCCATGGGCTTCACTAAACACCTCTAGCTAAAGCTGAAGTCTACAACATATCCTTCTGCTACATCATACCTATTTATTTCCTCAACAGGTTTCTTGCATTAAGCTCTCTAGAGAGGATCTACTTCCCTCTCAAGCTTTGCAACATTTCTTCCACATTAAGACAACAAGCAGGTGGAACAATATAGAAGTAAGTGGAATCACTCACCTTTGTGTACCATCAAGATTCTTGCTCTTTATACAACCGAGAACATGGATGTGCAATGTCTAATCATAAGTGTTTGTGTGTAGGTTGTGCCACTATTTCCCATGGCATCATCAGGTACTCGACGGCTTAGGAGTGTCATTGACTCCATTTCATGCAGCAATGTACAAGACGACAATGGATATTGGGTGACGATGGAGTTAAAACAAATGATGTGGGTGACAATGCAGCTCAGCTCAAGAGGTGCACACAAGGTCTCAAGGAGACACATGGCTTCTTGAGCACACCATTGGAAGGGAAGAATCATGGAGTTCAAGCAAACACAAGACGGCAAGAGGCTTGCGAAGGTGTAGCATGTGTATGTTGCTTCACAACTGAAGCTAGAGACAGCAGTGGCTTCATCGAGGTTTCTTGCAAATTGTAATTTTTACTCCTCTTGCAATTTTTTCGGTTATCTATTTAGTATTTCTGCCTTGTGTGTTGCTTTTGATGACTGTAAGATTTCCATTGCTTTTTGTTCATGTTTACAGATGTTTTTCCATCCGATTTTTAGAGTGGGAGCCAATAGAGTCCTTCACTGGAACTTTTGAGGCCATCCACTCTGAGCTTGGCAAATTGCTCTATGTTGGTTGTCAGTCCTCTGAGCTTGCCTCACGTGACATGTTTTTTTATGATCATACTTATGTCACACCTAGGCGAAATGGATATGGTACTCTATCTCTGGTTCACTCGCCAATCTTGGAGAGTTTGGAATGGCCTAAGCTAGACAGTGCCTTGATCGCAGCAACCAAAAGGAAAATCGAGGTGGATGTGCAAGCAGCAATGAAGTGTACCTATGGTTCCCATAAAGCCACAGTAACATGGTTTATGTCTCTTCATGTGTTTGTTTATATTTCGACTTCAGAGTGTTCACAGGACACCAACAATGTGGACTTGCAAAGGGGGAAGTGAGATCAACGGGTTTCTTGCAGGTGGATGGGAAACTAAGGTGGTCAACCACCACGGAGATAGAATCAAGTGCTCTGTAGTTGCTAACAAGGTGGTGTTCAGATACCATATTGCAAAGCAAAGCTTGTCGATGGTCTTTCCCTATAGAAGATGGAAGCTCACGATGGGAGAATGGGAGGCACTAGACTCTGAGGTTGCTGCTAGAGAATCAATTGACCTGCAAATACATCTCCACGACGATGCAGTGCACCACATTACAGTGAAGAATGACTGGCATCTTAGTCACCTTCGCGAGTATCTTAATCGCAGATATAACTTGCCCAAACAATATCTCTTTGTAATCAATGAAAAGATTGTTCCCTCCAGGAAGGAGAAGAGCGTTCTGTGTGAGAACATTCCTTTTCCGCGATACATTTTTGTAAAAGCTTGGAACTGACATGGATTTTGTCACATTAATACATACGGTGTTTTGAATCTCGTTTCTGCGCATACTTGTTTATTCTCAGCTTGTTCAAGTTTTCGATTGAAACGTGCAACTTATTTGTTGCAGAGCACAAATGTTTTCAATGTTGGTGTCTTTCAATGCTTGGTTGCGTGATTTTTTTTAAAATAAAAGTTTTAAGTTATTTTGACATTAATTTAAGTGCTTTTAAAAAAGTGACTTTGGGTATATAAGCGACTTTCTAGTTTTTAAACTTCATATCTCACATTCACAAAACTCTAGCTCTAACCTCTCTTCGCATCTTCTTCGCAAAAGAACCCATGGCAACGTCTACTGATGCACTTCTCACACAATTAGAAAGGGTAGGACTTGTAGATCGAGCACATGAACTACTCAGTGTGTTCGAGGGGACAATTGACATGCAGGCCACTGTCAACCTTCATGCAGAGGCATTCAGTAGATTTCTTGATTACATGGCAGAGCACATGGAGGAATATGCCATAATCTTTGAGGGATCCAACACGGCGTGTCTGCCAGTCGATTTCTTGAAGCATCTCTATGCGGCTGACAAAAACTTCCGGTTTCACTTGTTGAGGTTTATTAAAGGCCTCACGGAATGGGAATCTAAGACAGAGGATGAGGATGATCTCATGGATTTGGGCATGGGGTGCATAGGCACCCAATTTATTTCACGGGACATGGTTCTAACATTACTTGTGCTTGAGGGCATGGACAAGGAAAAATCAAAGGAAAAGGTCAACCAAAGACCTCCTGTGACCATTTTGGAGGAATCAAATGAAGTTATCGAAGAGATAGATGAGCAGGCCGAAGCATCTATGGAACTCGTACTCATGCAAGATCCCAGCATCATTGAGGAGGAAGATCGAAAGATAGAGGGAGATGAGGTGTTGGAAGAGATCCCGGACCTCCAAATTCTCACTTTGCATCCAGTGGTGGTGGATGATCATCAGTTTCTGTTCCTTGACGACATTGCCAAAACGTTAGGACTCAGAGAAGATGAGTCACTTGCAGTGCTTGCTATCTATGCGGGCATGAAGGATCCCAGTGGGAAGGAAGAGAAAGTCAATTTTCAAATTGATTTCGAAGACCAAGATCTCTCAGCAAGCCTCTCCTTCCTCCCTAGTGAAAACGAACAACAGTTGGTGCAAGTAGTAGCAAGTACACTAGTAGCAATAAAATCATGTGCCTCTTTCTATGTACCAGAGAGCGCATTTCATCCACACAAACCACTGATTGCAATTGGTAGAGATGATCGATCTAGCATCGATCTTACAAAGAAAAATATTGAAGAGAGGGATGAAGAAACTGAGGTAAATAAATCGAAACCTGGTAGAATTTCTAGTATTCCTTACTACAAGTGTTAATATCAATTAAAATTCTTTGCAGACGGCTTATCATGTTGATAAGTTCTCAATGCGTATTGGAGGCTCGCGCAACGTTTCCACGGGTAGAGATAGTTATCTTTGGCACTACCTGAGCCATCCGGGAAGAGCGTCTCGGAGATAATTTTGCACGGGGCGACGGGGGTGGCATACGGGCTCAAGAAGGGCATGTGACGCATCGGCGGCGCCGGGCGGAGTTGGAGGGTGCAAAAAAAGCCCATGTGCGCACAGGGGATTTTTTTGCACCCTCCGACTCTGCCCGGCGCTGCCGATGCGTCACAAAATTGAACAATTGCTCGGAATGGTAGAAATTCACCAGTTGATATTATAGAGAAAGATTACAAATCTCATGAAGAGAGAGTACATGGGTTATGAAGGCATCCTTCATTTCTTAAATTTAGTTCTAAGGCTAAATCCGTATTTTTTAAAGTTACACGCTTTGCATGCACCAAACAGGAGACGCCATCTTGAAAAAGCTGCACCAAAATGTCTTCAGCGGCATCTTGTAAGGCCAATAAAGCTGCGTGTTATATTCTTGTAACAGAATCACTGTATCCATCTATCATCTCTCTCACCACCCGAGAGAAGGCCACTTTGGGTATGATTGGCTCTGTGCTCTTTTGGTATTTCCTGATTTCATGCAGAGCCACTGTGCCTGGCCTCCATCTCCGCTTTTTCTGTGTTGTTGGTGGTGGTGGAAGAGCCGCCTGCCTAGCCCATTGAGGAGGATCATCTTTGTATTTTTTCCTCCTCTCCTCTTGGGTTTGCTGCTCTTCTGGTGTCACCTTGTCCCTTTTTATTTTTGCACATTGGTTGGCTCTCTGAGGGATTTTTGAAGGCTTTGAGCTCCGAGCCTTTGCTTGTTGGGTGGATTGAGCTCTATCTTCTACCGCCTTCTTCTCTGACTCTGCTCGTTCTTGTAAGTTGGCCAAATGAGCTCTCTCGGCCTCAGCTCTCTGCCTTTCCTCCTGCTCTCTCTGTCTTCTCTGCTCTTCTTGTGCTTCCAGGGCTTTCTTTTTAGCTGTCTCTTTCTTTTCTCTCTCCCTTTGTCTTTTCCTCCTCTTGGCCTCTTTTTCTTTAGATACCGGATCTCTTGGTATTACCTTGATTACTCTCTCTTTGATTCGCGGTGGAAACTTTTGCGGCGTAGTATGTGGGGTGGGCTGAGCACCAATGGTAGTGGCAGGAGGCGATGGCGGTGGATTTTGAAGCGGACCTAGATATACCTGTTCTGTTTCTTGTGTTGCTCTGTGAATAGGTGAAATCAGTGGGGGATCTGGAAGAGGTGTGCTTGTGGCATGAGTTAAATCATCAAGACCTCCAAATATGTGTCGCATGTTGCTTTGATCATCTGGATTTGATGGTTGGGGAGGCTCTTGGGTGTTTGGAGCAGGCTGGGGCACTGGGTTATCCACTTGTGGTCGAGGATGTGGATTTGAAGCCGTGGAATCTGCATGGATTTCCGGCTCCGGATTTTCTACAGTGTGAGTGGTTGTGGTGGTATTGTGCGTAGTGCCAGCCTGCTCGTGTGAATCGTCCATGTGGTGCAAGATGTGAGTGCGTGTGCGTTTGTGCTCGAGTGGATCTTCTAGAATGTGAAAACAAGAAATAAACTTCAAGTTGTGAGTTTTGACTTATATAGTACTATTTTTTTTAAAAAAAACCTTAAAAACTCAATAATACCATTAAAAGTCCAAAATAACTCCAAAATTGTCGAAATTTGTTACATGAAACCACTGATTGGGCATCAACAAATCACGTGGCATTACAATGTAAGCTTATTAGTGCCAAAAATTTATTGATTTTCCACCCAACGTCTGCCATTTCGTCGCCTTGTCTCCAACCACCGTCGAAATCGATCTTTTGCACTAGAAGCATGATATGATTGCGATCGCCTCATGCTAACCACTTTCTCTATTCTTCATTTCAAGCTTCTTTGCACTCTAGTCTTCTTCCTTTCTCTTCCCGCTAAAACTCTGTAGAACCAATTGAACATTTCGTGCAGGGCATTGCTCTTTTTCCTCCCACCTCCATGCCTTGTATTTTAAAAATACACTGCTTTTGCTTGATAGTGTGAGCGCTCCATTCCTTGGCTACTCCAGATGCCCAATGAGCCGAATGTGTCGAGAAAAAAAGAGCTATGAGCAAAAAGAATATGCTGCAAAAATATAAACCTTTAGTTCAAACATTGATGTTTTTTTTAAATCCAAAGACAAAGTGTTCAACCGACCATGTAATGTGTTATGTGTGTCTCCCCCCAGGCATCCACCATTTGCGCTGTGAAACTATTGATTACAAACTTTAAAGTGGATATCTCAGCAGAAGTTAGATTTTCCTTTTCAAGAAAAAAAAATAAAATCTACAGACTGCCACACACGAGCATGCTTAACTCCTAGGGTTGCTTCGTTACCTCTGTAGGTGGTAATGTCACACACCTTTTTCCACAATTGAAACTCATTGGGACTTTGAGAGTTAGAATAGTCTGAAAGCATATGCTTAGCTTTACTACCACCCATACATATTTTATTAGGACGATCCTGTGTACTTCCAGATGCCTTCCTATCCTTTGATAGCTCTACTGCACCGCCATGAAGGCCAACGCTTGATAGAATAGATTCAAGTTCTCTGATACACTCCTCCTTTCTTTCTGCAGGCTCCATATTCCAATCATAATTAATATGGAGTATTAGCAACTTGTCAAGAATTTGTAGACGGGCATGAAGAGTGCACACATGCACATTTATCAGAGGAATCAGTAGAATAGGATCCCAATTTGGATCATCCATGTCTCGATTAGGGGGTAGACCCTGGTTACAACTGAGGATACCTTGAAACCATTGTTGGAGTGCTTTACCCACTGTTTGTGTAGTGGTCACACCTTTCGCAGAATTGACTGCAGCTTTGCCACCCTTACCCTTACCCTTACCTTTCGCAGAGTTGACTGTAGCTTTGCCACCCTTACCCTTACCCTTACCCTTGCCCTCAGTTCCTAATGAGACTTTACTGTGGCAGCAATAAATGCATGGAAAGAGGGTCATTACACCTTGCTTGCATCCTAACATACACTTGAAAGTTTTCAAGTCTCCTGCCAAATGCCACTCCACTTGGAACGTACCCAGACCTGAAACCTGCAATCGTTGTCCTTCTTGTTGTTACGGAATGACGTCAACGACTGGGGTGTGATTAAAATACCATTTGAGAGACTCATGTGTCTCATGTGGAAGATGAAAAGCTGCCAACCACCAAATATTCTTCTCGGATTGAACACCTAAACATGTGTTTCCCTTCTCGCTGGCATTTAGCTCAAAATCAACGGGATACGTTTCTTTCAAGCTCCACTGCTTGAAGATAGCATAGACATCGCATGTCTCTTGCACTTGCGAATGTGATAGCCCAATGGAATGTGTGTGAGATGATCAATTCGCCGGCGCATATTACGTGCAGTGTGTTGTAGCTGAACATAATTGTCTAGACGATGCTGTTGCTCCATTTTTTGATGCTCTGCCTTTGTAATAAGCTTTGACATCTCGTCATTAAGCTGCTTCGTCTTCTCATTGGATTCCTCTCTGACTTGCTGAATGTCTTTCACGTACTTCTCTTGCAATGAAGAATAGGCAGCACATAGATGTTTTTTTGCTTCTCTTTCATTAAAAAAAGCTGAATGTAATCTCCAGCAATAGCCAAACAGTCCGTCTCTCCCATCTCCAATAAATCGCAGTAGCTGAGTGACATTACAGAAAGGCGGTGATGCATTGATCATTGGATCACAAGGGTAAATATGGCAATCAGCCCATAAGTTGATTGCCTTGCATTCATGGTTCCGTAGCTGGTCTCCAGCATTGGGATTAGATGTGCCAGGTCGCACAGTTGCATACTCCTGCTCTAAATCAGCGTTTAATTGATATCGTTTTGATTTGTTAGTAATTTCTTGCAGTGGTGGGGGATTGAAGGACACTGTGTTAGTTAATCAAGCAAATTCGTGAGAATGTGTAATGGTGACTTCTACAAGCAGGTGAAGGTGGCTATGGAGGAAAGAAGTGGAGAGTACTCAGAGTTAAGAGAAAAAGATTATGTTGTGGAGGAAAGAAAGAGAGGGAGTGCAACTCAATCTCTTTTGAATTCGAATTGTTGATCATGACTGTAGAGAGAGAAATGCTACAGCACACATAGGTAATGGAGTTTTCCATTGCACTCAGCTAGAGCTGGAGTGGGAGAAGCATGAGAGTGAGTGAGTGAGAGAGAGAGAGAGAGAGAGAGAGAGAGAGAGAGAGAGAGAGAGAGAGAGAGAGAGAGAGAGAGAGAGAGAGACAATAAAGGAAGAGAGAGTGGGAGAGAGGACATATCTGCAACCTTGGAGGATCTGCACTTTTTCAGAAAGAGACAGCCAAGAATGTTCCTTAATGATTGGAAGAGGAAGTGACATGAGAGAAAAGGGGGGGGGGGGGAGAGAGAGAGAGAGAGAGAGAGAGAGAGAGAGAGAGTTGGCTCACGTTTTAGAGAGAGAATGTGAAAAATCTGCTTTTTCTGGCAGGGGGGCTAAAAAATGTCTCCTTTAATGAGTTCTAAGTGAGAGAGAGTGTTTTATATGTTAGAGAGAGAAGAGGGGTGGGAAAAAGACATTTGAAAATTCATTTACCCCCCTCTCTTTTGGGTTACTAAATAAACTATTTTCAAATTCAAAATATGGAAATGACTTTTTTACAAATCTCAGCATAGGCCCTTTTGCCCTCTCTTTTAGGCTGGGTCAAACTTGGCTTAAGATTTAAGCATTCTCTTAAAATGCCAAATAAAGAGGCCCTCCTATACCCCATTCAATTCCTAATATGACACGATGTATTGTCAAGAGTCAAGATTTGCACATTCGTTTTGGCTTGAGGCCATCATGTGTGCTACTTATGTACTTAACAAGTATCCTATAAAAGCTTTGCAATCTATGACTCCTTATGAACTATGTCATGATAGGAAGCCATCTATTGATCAGATGCGTATTTTTGGACTATGTCCTTCTGAACTATGTCATGATAGGAAGCCATCTATTGATCAGATGCGTATTTTTGGTTGTTTGGCTTATGCTTTTGTGCCACAAACACAACGTTGAAAATTGGATGATAAGGTTGTCAAAGGCATTTTTGTTGGTTATTGTACTTAGAGCAAGGGTTACAGGTTATACCATCCGCAAACGAGGCGTATCTTGATTTCACGTGATATTGTATTTGTGGAAGATTATATTCAGCATTTGCTGTCATGTAGAGACAGTAATGTAAGCTCACATCACATTTATGACAGCTTGTTGCCTCTTTTCAATGGTGGAAACTTAAATGTAAATTCCAATGAGGGAAATGTACAGCCTTTGGGGTTTATGAAAATACTATGGATCAGCCTATTTCTGATGCAGATGTATACGATGTACTTGATGCAGAAAGGACTGAGAATGAGCAGGCTAGAAGTACGCCAAAATGACTTGTGCATATTTTTTGTGATAGTAAATTGAATGCACCTTTGTCTAGTGGTACTCATTCAGGTTCTTGCCATGCATCTTATGCATCAAATTGTTATGCTTTGCCTATTTCTAGCTTATGTGATGTAGAGGATCCTTTGTCTATTGATGAAGCACATGATTCAAAACATTGGATGGCTGCCATGCAATCACAATATGATGCAGTTATAGAAAATGACGTATGAACTTTATGTGATTTGCCTCCTAGAAAAAGGCCATTGGTACTAAGTGGGTTTACAAGTTGAAACATAAGCCGGATGGTATATGGTTTGCTATAAGGCTTGACTTATTGCAAAACGTTATGCACAACAGAAAAAGGCATAGATTATGAAGAGAGTTTTGCTCCCACTTGTTGTATGACTACTGTGGGTTCTCTATGTGCACTGGCAATTCATTTTAGATGGATGTACATCAATCAGATATTGTTATTTCTTTCTTGATTGGTGATATATTTGAGGAAGTTTATGTAACGTAGCCTTGTGGTTTTGTCAAAAAAGGACAAGAGGACAAAGCGTGCAAATATAAGAAAATTTTGTATGGACTGAAGCAGTCTCCTTGTGCTTGATTTGAAAAATCTGACACTCATTTGGTTAAATGAGGCTTTCTTAACAGTCCAATGAAAGGAACTTTGTATGTAAAGCGTGAGGGTGATGTACTTCTCATTGTTATTCTTATGTGGATGATTTGTTGATCACTCACCCGAATGAGACACATATTACTGAATTTTAGGCTGATTTGGATGCTACTTTCAAGATGAAGGATTTGGTGTTATTGCATCATTGCTTGGGCATACAATTTAAGCGATGTGATGGTGGTATTGCCTTGTGTCAAACAAGGAAACACCATAGAACCATTACTATGTAAGTTTGGACTTGAGAACTGTAAACCTATCACTACTCCCATGGGAACATGTTTGAAATCGAGTCTTCACGACGCTGGTGATCTTGCTGATATCACTCTTTACCAGACTATTATTGGATGCCTTATTTATGTACGCAATATGAGGCCAAATATTCAATTTACAGTCTCACAGGTCAACAAATTTATGCATAGCCTAGGGTCAGGCTGTCAAGAGTATTTTTTGCTACTTGAGGGGCACTTTGCATCTTGGCTTGTTTTATCCCAAGGGGGGATCATTACCGCTAGATTTACATCTTTTTTTAGACTCAGATATTGGGTTGGTTGTTTTCACATGCAAGTGTCCACAAGTGGTTTTGGTTTCATGTTCGACAAGCAAAAACAAACCTATTGTTGCCACTTCCAATTGTGAGGCTCAGTACATGGAAATCTTCTCAGCTACGATTGAGTGTGTATGACGCCTTATGGATGATTTGGGTGTTGGACAGGACACTACCAACATAATCTACACTGACAGTCAGAGTGCATTGGCAGTTTTGAGGAATCCAAATTTTCATGCTCGCAAAAAGCACATTGAGGTGCATTACCACTATGTGAGAGTCTCTCAGTAGGAGAGATCATCTTGGCTTATGAGTAGGAGAGATCATCTTGGCTTATGTGCCAACACATGACAATCTTACAAATCTTTTCACAAAGACAAAACTCAATGCCCTTCTTTAAAGACAACCGTACACAAATGTCAACACCCTCTCACAAGGGCTTAATTTTTTTAAAAAAAGTATCATTAGCTTGTCATGTGGCATAATCGACAAGCTTTTTCCAATGGTCCAGATTTGCACCCAAAAATCCACCCTTCACTAAGGACTCCTTATGTAATCCAAAAACCTATCCTCCATGTCCTTTGCACCCACTTGCGAACTTTTCCTGCTAGGCCCTTGTAGTATCTTAGACTAAAGGTTGAACCCTTGTCTCTCTAAGGAATAGGCCATTCTTGGAAAAAACTATTCTCCATGTCCTTTGAACCCACTTGCAAACTTTTCCGGCTATGCCCTTGTAGTATCTTAGACTAAGGTTGAATCCTTAGAGAAGTGTTGGGTTGGACATACTTTCAATGTTTTAGTGCTTATTGAGACTTACCTTAAATGTTATTTTGGTTTTAAAGTATTAAATGGATATTTTTATTTTACCTTTCATTTTAGTTCCTTACATGACTTGACTTCTCTTTCACTCTATTCTTTTAGAATGATAAAGATTAGATTAGAATGCTAAAGTGAAGCTTCACCTTGCATAATTCTAGTAAGTTCTACATACACACACACATACACACACAATATAAATAAGTAAATATATAATATATGTTGATGAGTTCTTTTCATTATATATGTAAATTTATTTATTTATCTATCTATTTATATATACATACATATACATTAATGATTTCTTTATATATATATATATATATATTAATGAGAAAATTGGTAAAGAGAAGAAAAACTGGTGCAATGATGTCAAAACTTAGTTCGAAAATCCTACAACTTCCAAAAAAAAATGATAGTATTTTTTGTTTGCTTCTTTGCGAGGAGAACACTTGATCGCTTAATAAAAGAGACATTACACTGCTTCACCTTATATAATTCTAGTTAAATCGAACCTAATGATTTTATCACTTTCTTATTGTTTTAGAAAGCCATTGTGACCCTTTCACTTGTTATAATTTAAGATAACAATTTAATATCTCATTTTTCTTTCAAAAATCATAAACTATGAGAGAATTTGTGAGTTTTGTAAAAAAAAAGAAGAGATACTAAATAGTTATCTCAAATTTTGGACTCCATAAGTAAGAGATGTGACTTAAAATAGCTTTAAATTCTTCCAATAGGCAATCCTTTGAGATTTAATCATTTGTTAGAAAAGGTTTAAAATATCACAATTATAGCCCACTTTTCAGGGATAATCTATCTATACTCTATACTATATATAATGGAGCTTAAAAATTTTGAGCAAAGAGAAGACATCCATATGTCACATCTGTCACACTCTGCTTCATTTCAAAGAAAACCTTAAGAAATGAAAAAGTGAAAGGTAGAAAATGAGAAGACTTCTTAGTCCTAGAAATGCAAAGTACAAAACTTTTTACTTTGTTCATATTTATAGTATTTTTGATTCTTGGGAAGGCCATGGAATTTCATTTGAGCCTTCAACTTTCAAGGGTGACCATTGAATACTTTTGCTTTATAAATCCATTTGAAGGGTGGGTTTACTTTGCATTTTGAAAGCCATAAAGACCTTCCTTCCATGTGTCATCTAAGGCTATGGTCATGTGAGTCTTAGTTACCTATTACATCAGTCGACAATTTTTGATAGTGTGTAGCTTTTCACTGGCTTACTATGCCTAAAAGAGCATAATTTTCAAACTAGGCCGGTTGCTTGCCGATCAGTCCTCTCTTTCTCTCTCTCTCTCTCTCTCTCTCTCTCTCTCTCTCTCTCTCTCATGTTTGCATCTCACTTTGCCTCATTACTTGTTGCTCCCCATGACGTTTTGAATTGCCCTGCTTGGCTTAGTTAAAACTGTCGAGGCTTAAAGACAACTAAGCTTTGCGTGACCATGCCCTTATGAACCTCCCTTTGTAGGCTTGCACGGACCTTCCATGCCGTAAATGATATTTAATCTTAGTGCTCAAAGCTCAATAGTTGCACACATGTATCCATGTTTTGTCTGTATGTGTGTGTGTGTGTGTGTAAAAGAGAGAGAGAGAGAGAGAGAGAGAGAGAGAGAGAGAGAGAGAGAGACCCGCTACCTTTGTGTGTGTGTGTGTGTGTGTGTGTGTGTGTGTGTGTGTGTGTGTGTGTGTGTGTGTGTGTGTGTGTTGTTACCATATACATGTGGTAGTGATGTGTGTGAACACACTAGGATCGCCGGGGCATTTTTTCCCTCTTTAGGAGGTTTTTTCCCCCGTGCATTGTATATACGCCCATCACTCTAGGGCTATCTATCTTTCCATTACACACTAAGTAACACACTCTCTATTGTGTGCCTTGAGCTTCCTTCGTCTTCTCCAAGCTGTGTGTGTTTCTCTGCAACTCTAATTCCAACAATTGGTATCAGAGCAGGTCACGTTCTCCCGGGCTTAGTCGCCAGCTGCTCCAGCACACGCCTGCTCACTTTCTCCGATTTCAGTGAGCTTTGGCGAGCGTTCGAAGGTCGACAAATATTTTAGTCTGCTCAGAATTTTGATTTGGGCTCATTTCGGCCTCCGTTTCCACTACAGGCAGTACTGCACAGGCTATTTCGTCATTTTGTGCAGATTTTCTGTCAGTGCCGTTTTCTACATAACAGGTGCCTTATAGTCTTCTACGGTTTGTGCTATATAGCACAAGTTGTTCCCGCTCCATTTCTCCTATTTTCGGGCAGTTTTCACATCAGGTGCAGCATTTACCATGGCTGACAACAACAACACAGATGTGTTCAAGATGTTTGCTGCTGAGGACAGGTTGGATGGGGACAACTACCCTATGTGGGCTTATATGATGCAACATGTTCTTGTGTCAAAAGGTGTCTGGAACATTGTGCAGGGCATTGATGTACGTCCTGGTTCGGAAGATGTAGGCGATATTGAGGATGTTGCAGGTCTTGCTGCAAGGATTGCAGCTGTTAGAGTTGTTTTGCCTACGGCAGAACAAGCTCGTTGGGATGTTAAGGATGCGCAGGCTCATGCATTGATTGCATTGTCTGTGAAGCGCACCATTATTCCTCACATCCGTTCAACAAAATCTGCAAAACAGGCTTGGGATATTCTAGCAGGTCTTTATGCAAGCCGCAATGAGGCTAAAATTGCTTTGCTGCGTAAAGAGCTAGAGTCGAAGATTATGCATGAGGAAGATGATATGGACACTTTCCTTGCTAGTGTCAAGGATATCAATGAGCAACTCATTTCTGCAGGTGAAGTCATTTCGGACAGTTCCCTTGTGCAGACTGTTCTTGATGCCTTACCAGATTCCTACCAGACTTTTGCTAGTACTTGGAGACTGATGACCCAAGGAAATCCTGAAGTTGTCAAGTTTGATGCATTATGCACATTGCTGTTGCAAGAGTCACTTTCTAGAAAAAACAGGACTAGGCAGCGTGCAGTTGAGCAGGCTTTTATTGCTTCTCAAAGAAAGGGTGGTAACAGTAATGCAGCCACTTCTTATGGTTCTGCTGCGAGTGGCAAAATTTCTGTTCCTAATGCTTCTGCTGGCAGCACTTCGTCTGGCAATTCTGGTGATAAGGGCAAAAAGAAGATGCGTTGCCATTATTGCAAAGCCAATGATCACTTGATCAAGTCGTGTCCTAAGTTGAAGGCCAAAGAGGCTAAGAAGAAAGAGGGTGGTTCCACTGCAAATGCTGGATCCACTACAAATGCAGCCATTGTTGAGTCTTCTGTGAAAGGAGATTGTGATGCTGATGTTGATGCAGAATGGGCTTTTAGCGCAGAGTGCACTTACAATCCTGCTGTCCATGATGCATGCTTGTCAGTTGCTGCAGATTCACATGTGTGGTATTTTGACAGTGGTGCTACAAAGCACATTACCTCACATCGTGAATTGTTTACCTCTCTCGAGTCTGTCCCTCATGGGAATTCAGTCACTTGTGCCAACAACGCCTCTTATCCAGTTCAAGGAGTTGGAAAGATTGTGCTCACTGCTGCTAATGGCAGTTCCTTCACACTTGTTGATGCACTTTATGTACCTGGGATCAAGAAGAATCTCTTGTCTGTATCCGCACTTGCTAGACTTGGACTTGTAGTCAAATTTGTGGATGACAGATGTACAGTTCATGATCTCAGTTTTGGTGATGAAATTGTTGCATCTGGGCTTTTGTGCCGTGGGCTGTATAAGCTCACTTTGTATGACAAGTGTGGACAAAATTTTGCAAATGCTGTTGCAGATTCAAGGGCTATTTCAGATGCAAAACTTTGGCATGCACGTTTGGTCATCTGAATTTTGCCAGTTTGCTGCGTTTGCAGAAATCTGATATGGTTGCTTCTTTGCCGCCTCTTGAAGCACCTGTCAAACATGTTTGTGAAGGTTGTATTCTGGGTAAAATGCAGCGTTCTAAGTTTCCAAAGGATGGTTCAGTTAGGGCCACATGCAGGTTGCAGCTTGTGCATAGTGATGTTTGTGGGCCCATGCAAACTCCGTCCTTGGGCAATTACCTGTACTTCGTGACTTTCATTGATGATTACTCCAGGCATGCATGGGTATTTCCGCTTAAAGAGAAGTCCGAAGTTTTTATGTGCTTCAAACAATTTTTGGCTATGGCTGAAAATGTCTCAAAATGTACTATGGGCACCCTCCGTTCCGATCGAGGGGGGGAGTATATGTCTCATGAATTTAATGCATTTCTGGCTAGTCGTGGGATAAAACACCAATGTACAGTGCCTTATACACCTCAGCAAAATGGTGTTGCTGAGAGGAAAAACAGGTCACTAACGAAAATGGCACGATGTATGGTCAAAAGTCAAGCTTTGCCGCATTCTTTTTGGCTTGAGGCTACGAAAGCTTTGCAGTCTATTACTCCATATGAAGCATGGCATGATAGAAAACCTTCTATTGAGCACATGCGTGTTTTTGGCTGTTTGGCATATGCTTTGGTGCCACAAGTGCAGCGCAGAAAATTGGATGATAAGGCTGTCAAATGTATTTTTGTTGGTTATAGTGCTGAAAGCAAAGGTTACAGGTTGTATCATCCGCAAACAAAACGTATTCTGGTTTCACGAGATGTAGTGTTTGTGGAAGACTCTGTTCAGCCCTTGCTGTCATGTACTAGAGACAGTACTGTAAGCTCATAGGACATTTATGACACTTTGTTGCCTCTTTTCAGTGGTGGAAATACGAATGTAAGTTCCAATGAGGCAAATGTACAGCCTATGGGGGTTTCTGAAAATGTTTTAGAACAGCCTATTACTGATGCAAATGTACATGATGTACTTGATGAGGAAAGAGCTGAAAATGAGCAGGCTAGAGGTATGCCAAAATGGCTGGTGCACACTTTGCGTGAGAGTAAATTGGATGCACCTTTATCTAGTTGTACTCGTTCAGGCTCTCGCCATGCATCTTATGCATCAGATTGTTATGCTTTTGCTGTGTCTAGTTTACATGATGTTGAGGAGCCTCTGTCTTTTGATGAAGCACAAAATTCAGAAAATTGGATTGCTGCCATGAAATCAGAATATGATGCACTTATAGAGAATGACACATGGACTTTATGTGATTTGCCTCCTGGCAAAAAGGCCATTGGTACAAAGTGGGTTTACAAGTTGAAACGCAAGCCGGATGGTGAGATCGATCGCCATAAGGCTCGACTTGTTGCAAAGGGTTATGCACAACAAAAAGGCATAGATTATGAAGAGACTTTTGCTCCCACTTGTCGTATGACTACTGTGCGTTTTCTATGTGCATTGGCAGCTCATTTTGGTTGGGATGTACATCAATCAGACATTGTTACTGCTTTCTTGAATGGTGACATATTTGAGGAAGTTTATGTAACGCAACCTCGCGGTTTTGTCATAAAAGGACAAGAGGACAAAGTGTGCAAATGTAAGAAGGCTTTGTGTGGGTTGAAGCAATCTCCTCGTGCTTGGTATGAGAAAGCTGACACTCATTTGGTTAAACGAGGCTTTCGTAACAGTCCAACAGAAAGCACATTGTATGTAAAGCGTGAGGATGATGTATTTCTCATTGTGGTTCTTTATGTTGATGATTTGCTGATCACTGGACCAAATGAGAGACATATTGCTGAATTTAAGGCTGATTTGAATGCTACTTTCAAGATGAAAGATTTGGGGCTGTTGCATCATTACTTAGGTATACAGTTTAAGCAGTGTGATGGTGGTATTGCCTTGTGTCAGAAAAGTTACATAGAGACATTGCTATGTAAGTTTGGACTTGAGGATTGCAAACCTATTGCCACTCCCATGGAAACAGGTTTGAAGTTGAGTCTACATGATGCTGGCGATCCTGCTGATGTCACTCTTTACCAAACTGCTGTTGGCTGCCTCATTTATGTATGCAACACGAGGCCAGATATTCAGTTTGCAGTCTCGCAGGTCAGCAGATTTATGCATAGCCCAGGGTCTAAGCATTGGCAGGCTGTCAAGAGGATTTTTCGCTACCTTAGTGGCACTTTACATCTTGGCTTGTTTTATCCCAAGGGGGGATCATTGCCGCCAGACTTACATGCTTTTTCGGACTCAGATTGGGCTGGTTGTTTTGACACGCGAGTGTCCACAAGTGGTTTTTGTTTCATGCTTGGCAGTTCATGTATATCATGGTTGAGCAAGAAGCAACCTACTGTGGCCACTTCGAGTTCTATTGTGTGCCTTGAGCTTCCTTCGTCTTCTCCAAGCTGTGTGTGTTTCTCTGCAACCCTAATTCCAACATGTGTATGAGAGACAGAGTTGACGTGCCATTCCCTAAGGTGTTGGAGCGTTGCAAGAAGGCCTTCCATATTTGCATTGCATTATTGAAGTGCAACAATCTCAACGATTTAACGATGGGGGTCCAATGATTTTTTGTGGATGTCATGCACGCATT
This sequence comes from Adiantum capillus-veneris, assembly GCF_014529385.1. NCBI lineage: Eukaryota > Viridiplantae > Streptophyta > Polypodiopsida > Polypodiales > Pteridaceae > Adiantum > Adiantum capillus-veneris. Next base: position 71,973,101 of record NC_140941.1, read on the forward strand.
GTGTGTGTGTGTGTATGAATGAGAGAGAGAGAGAGAGAGAGAGAGAGAGAGAGAGAGAGAGAGAGAGAGAGAGAGAGAGAGAGAGAGAGAGAGAGAGAGAGAGAATGCGACGTTATTGATTGCAAGATTTTGTGTGTGTGGATTGAGAAATAGAGAATGGTCCATGTGATTCATCATGTGTGTGTGTGTGTGTGTGTGTGTGTGTGTGAGAGAGAGAGAGAGAGAGAGAGAGAGAGAGAGAGAGAGAGAGAGAGAGAGAGAGAGAGAGAGAGAGAAGGCTCTCATACCAACATAAGAGAGAGAGGGGAGGGAGAGTAAGCATTGGTCTTACAATCACCAATGAACAAAGCGATGATCAACAAAATTCACAATTAAGAATCAAGAATTGACATCGACATTTACAAAATCAAGAATCGACAAAACTGAGAACTGATGTAATTGGAAAATTTTGATTCGGCAAATCCAAGGCAAAAGGCGTGCAAGCCTAAGGCAAGAGTGGACCTCAACAGATAGAAAAGCTAGACGACGGGAGGCAACTCTCGCAAATCTTGGCTATGTTTGAAGTTCTTTATGCTAGATTTCTTGCTCTTGCCTTCAGGTTGACTCAAAATTCAAAGGTGAATCTCAAATCGGGCAAGAGCGAACCTCAACAGATAGTAGAGGCGGATAACGGGAGGCAACTCTGGCAAATCTTGGGTATTTTTCAAGGTCTTTATGCTAAATTTCTTGCTCTTACCTTTGGGTTGACTCATAATTCAAAAGAGAGAGAGAGAGAGAGAGAGAGAGAGAGAGAGAGAGAGAGAGAGAGAGAGAGAGAGAGAGAGAGAGAGAGAGAGAGAGAGAGAGAGAGAGAGATCACACCAGCACAAGAGTGAGAGGGGAGGGAGAATAAGCATTGGTCTTATAATCAACAACTGGCAAAGAAACGATCAATAGAATCCCTAATCAAGAATGAGGAATCAACATCGACATCTAGAAAATTGAGAATTGACAAAATCGAGATTTGACGTAATTGGAAAATTTTGATCCGGCAAATCCAAGGCAGAAGGCGTGCAAGCTCAAGGCAAGAGCGGACCTCAACAAATACCAAAGGCGGACAATGAGAGACATTCCTGAAAAATCTTGACCATTTTTGAAGGTTTTTTTGCTAGATTTCTTGATCTTGCCTTCGAGTTGACTCAAAATTCAAAGGTGAATCTCAAAATTTATCGGTAGGATTGCACTAAGTGTGGGTTTTTTCAACCACTTAAAGGAAAATTAGAATTTTCAAGGCAAATCTCAAAAAAATTGTAAGGGGAGTTGCACTAAATGGAGGTGAGGCATAATACTTTCTTCCAAAAACTTGAAAAACGTACATAAGAGAAATTTTAGGGGCAACTTTATTATATTTGAAGGCTATTACACTCAATTTCTGTACGCTTTGTAGGTTTTCTCACCTTCAAATCTTAAATTTAGAGATAAATTTCAAAATTTGTAGGTGGCAAGGACTTTTCAATTATTCAACTATATTATTTTTTCCAAAAAAATTAGAGAAAAATTTACTATATTTAAAGGCTTTTGTACTAAACTTCTCTGTAGATTTTCTAAATTTTAATTTAGGTTCTTTGAACTTTGGAGATATTCTCACCTTGAATTTACAACCAAATTATAAATCTTATCAAGTGGGAAAGCATGCAAAGGGTCCACATCTAGGGCCACGACTCCTTGAAAAGGTATGTACATGATAGCGATCGCAGTAGCCGCTTTAGCATATATCACAATATGTACATTATTGCTTTTCTTTCCATGCATCGAGAAGTGTCAAAAGTGAGGTGAATGATTTTTATTTCACACTATGTACGTGCCATAGCACGACATCCACCCCCTCTGAACATGCACATCCTTCGGCATGTGCCAACTGGATTGCTTCTTTGTTTGCATATGCATTGATTGTAAACATCCAATGAGAGACACAATAAGCACATAGTTCCCACGTGGATCATAAGGAAATCATACAATATTTTGGTTATAAGAGCACAACCATATGATAATTAATGCATTCCCTGGATTGATAGGCATAAGATTAGAGAGATATCCATCAAGAAAATGAAGGAATTTCCCTCTATGAAAGGGCATATAAATACTCAAACAAAGTCCATAAGCATCATAATGTCCTCCTGGGTCATATAGTAACATCAAAAAGTCCCACATATGCCACATAGAATGAATTTCTAGTGAATTTGCATCACCCCCTCTAGTATCCAAAATTTCAACATGCATCCTTGAATCATCAAGATCCATATTATCCATTGCCCCATTTGGTGCCTCATAAGCTTCATGCATAACTTCTCTTATAGACATGAAATCATGTAGAAACTCATCCAAGAATATCATAAGATCTACCTCATGCTCATCTCCTTTTTTCTGTAGGTCACATATCTAATTGTACTTTTGGAAACTCCTATCATAAGGAGCTTGAAATTCCTCTAGAGCATCATCTAAAAGAGCCATAAGCTCCATGTCCTCTTGTCCTTGTTGTCCCAATTCATGACATGATTTGTATCTTTCAAAACCCTTGTTACATGTGGCATGGAAAACCATCCAGGGATTCATCCAAAAGATACAGAAGATCCTCTTCAATGGGACCCTCTTTAGAGCATATCCCATGATACACTGGGATCCTCACCACATGTGGTATGCATATAGGCCATATTTCCTTCACACTTTTTCTATATCATCATACCTTTTGTGAAGTACCTTTGTACTTCAATCTCACAAAAATGAGCACGCTTCACAAAGATAGAAGTCACAAAAGGTATGCTTCATCGTAACCCTTCCACTCATTAGTAGGAGTGGGTGGTTGCATATCAACTTGCATCGATTCCGTCCAAACAAGAGTCTGCGACTTTGAAATATATTTCATCTGCAAATCCACAAGCATATGTATCACATTGAAGAGCATTGGCATCACAAAAAGTATTATCTTCATTTGGATATTTTTGAACCTCTTTGAAGCATGAACCAACTTCCAAGTCACAATAGTCTATGTCATCCTGGGTCATACTGTTTTGTATATTTACATCTCCTTGATTACATCCATGCTCTACCACATTCTTTACAACATATTTATCATCCTTTTCTCCACAACAGGGTAGTTTTTGCATAACCAATTCACCAAAATCTGTATAAGCATCACAAAAAGGAATCCCGTTCCAATGAATCCCCAATAGAAATTGAGGTCACATAAGCATCTTCTTCAGATTTAGTACCATCCATAGTATCTTCAACCATAGGTCTATGTGAAAACTCCATAGCATCACACAAAGAAGCACAATGCTCATGTGCCAAAATTGAAGCACCAAGTTTTGCATAAACAGCTTTGACTACATCCTCATCTTTTGCACGTAACAATGTTTTTTCATGTAGAAGGCACTCATCTGTTATAGCTTCTAGCTTTTCATGAATTTGATTGTGATCAATTGTATAGCATGGTATTTGTATCAACTTGTTACTTTCAACATCCTACACAACATCTACTTTTATAGAAACAATGTGCTCTATTTCCCATTCCATAAAGCCCAAGGTTTCTTGTGTAAAAGCATTTGAAAAATCATCACGTACAATTGTCTCCACATTCCTTTGCAGTCTCTTGTACTTGCTGATAGAAATCTGGAGCCACCAACTGTTGAAAGGATATAATCATCAATCTTTCAGGAACCCCTTGAACCCTCATCTCCATTCCATAGCACTCAAGAAAGCCTCTTGGGTCATAACCCTTAAAGACATTACATTTCTCATACACTACACCCAATGCAATCCCCACTGCTTCTTCCATCTGCATCACTTTGGTTAACCATTTTTTTTTTGACAATATATTGGATATCTCTTGCTGAAATCACATCATGTACATCCAACTTTATATCATCACAAATCCTCACCCCAGCTGCTTCACGTCGGGTTCACCAGAAATGTCGGGATGTGTGCGGTCTAGCTAGGAAGGTGAAATACCTCTGCCTGTGAGATTTCGTGATGAGAGTCACAAACACTTTCTGAAAAAGAGTTTGTGGAGAATCACCAACTCTCTTTCTAAAGATGACTGGAAAGCTAAGAGCGTTCATGACAAATTAGTCACAAACCCTCTCCCTTATTATGCTTGGAAATTGCTTGTTTTTGTAGACGAGTTTGTGATGAAATGATCATCAATTCACATCCAAATTTACTTTAAAAGAGCCATTAAGAATACTAAACTTTCAGCCATGAAAATTCAACTCTCATAGAAGCACAACTTCCAATCAAAACCCAAACCTCTTTCATGGTGTCATGTAGCCTCGCCCCCAATTACATAGTCGTAACATCAAACAATTGAAAGGAATACACGAGCTTCCACTTTCATGGTGACCATTTTTTGAATTTGGAGAAATCTAAGAGCTTCTAAAGTGAAGCGCACATGCACACCATTTTGATAAGGGCAAAACGTAATTCACTCCCTCACAAGCTCAGATACAAGATTACAAAGAGGCGCGACTGCCCTACACATAGATTGAGAAACCATGGAAGCAATTGCCTCTCTCCCTTACCCACAGCAATATGAGCTGATGTGTCAATTTTTGGGCTATTTTTCCACTTTGGACCAAAACTAGGTCATTTTCAGCTCATTTTTTACCCAAAAAATACCATTTTTAATGTGAAAATCCCAATCAGATTCAGAAAAATCTCTAAATTTGTGGGATCGCTCGCATAAGCATAAAAAGCATAGATAAGCATCATTTTTCATCAATATACCATTTTTAAAAACTTTCCATGCAATTTTGCAACGACACCTGTTAACTGCTATTTTGACAGTTTTTGGCCGCATCAGGCTTTACAGGCGAGATGAGTGCGCCACCATGAAACACTTGGAATATGTACATTTTCAAACCAAATTAGCAATCTTATCAAGTGGAAAAGCATGCAAAGGGGCCACATCTAGGGACACGGATAGGTATGCACATGATAGCGACCGCAGTAGCCGCTTTAGCATAGATCACAATATGTACAGTATTGCTTTTCTTTCCATGCATCGAGAAGTATCAAAAATGAGGTGAATGTTTTTATTTCACACTATGTACGTGCCATAGCACGACACCACGGTGATAGAATCTCTCCCTCTCTCTCTATCTCCAAGCTTGGGGGTGTGTGAGTCGGGTGTGTCAAAGCAGGGCAAGGAGTTGGGGCTTTGGTGGGGGGAGCACACGGTGTCCCGAAGTTGGGGGGAGGGGGGGAGATTTTTGAGAACCCCGTGTGACACTCATGTTGAGTGTTAGTAAAAATAAATAAAATCAATCTTTTACTGCAACACTGGTCGAAAAAAGGCCTCTCTTAGTCGAGTTTCCAAATCTGACGTGATGCAGAAGAAACTAGCGAGTCGACTGCTTCTGCTCCCCCCAAGATCCTGTGTGTGTGTGTGTGTGTGTGTGTGTGTGTGTGTGTGTGTGAGAGAGAGAGAGAGAGAGAGACAAACTTGCTGCTGCTCGCCAGCGCTATCCTAGCCTCTCTTTCGCTTGCTCTGTCCGAAATCTTGCATTCGATGTTCAGGTTTGTTTGCTCACAAACCATTCAAAAGAAATGTTTCAAGCCCTTCATGCTACCCCAATTGGTCGATTCACCTGCAAGCTCCCAAGCTTACTTAGATTCACTCATCAAGCCCCCATTGGCAATGCTTTGCAACTCTAGCAATGCTCGGCTGCCCGAACTCCCCCCCAATCCCCGTGCTCCCCCAATTCCTGCAAAGCTTCAAAGCTTTCTCATGAGCTGCTTATGTTCTGCCCACTAGTCTCCTTGCTCGGCGCTAGTGCTCACTGTCTACTGTCTTTAGCAATTGAGTGTGTGTATGTGTGTAACCACACATTTGCAAGCTTTTCAATTGCAATGTGCTGGTTTCGGTGCGGACCTACCTTGCTCTGCCTGGCTCTGGTTAAATCTCCAAGATTCAAGATCTTGACTATCTATGTCTGCAGTATATCTGTTTCTATAGAGATGCCCCTTGAGAATCCTTGAGATTTCAAACACCCAAGAGGGGTTGCATGCATCGAAAAGCTGAGATCTCATCGATCTCGCCCGATTTGGGATCCGCCTCGAATAAACCCAATCCAATGCCGCAAAACAACGAGCTCCGTGGGAACTCCGTTGTTGTCGAGAGAACACTACTGCCATTGAATCAAAGCTCTAAAATCACGTGTGAGTGCGTGTGTGCGCGGATGCATGCGTGCGTGTAGTGCGGTGTGTGTCGAGAAGGGGAGAAGCACGAGACCGATGTAGGTGGAGCAACCTCTCAAGAACTAGTGAGTGAGGTTCTCCTTATTCATTATACACAAATGTATAATGAATAAGGGCATGTACACATGGTGGACTGGCGATCGAACACCAAACGTCCTGTGTGGCCTGGCAAGAGGTGGAGCGCCTTTACCCCAACACTGAAGAGCGGAGGTATATATCCTTGAAATTATGATTACCCCCTTCCATGTAGGGACACCTTAGAGTAAGCATTGCAATCTACATCAATCTCTTAATGTTGGTCGTGCCTACATGGTATGTTAATTTAAAATTTACCAATGCCTATATCGACACACACTTGTGCTTAAATTAAGAAGCATATAGTTGTTCAATATTATGGAAGGTAAAGGTGGATGTGCTTGGGATGGAGTAGAACCTCAACTTGCATTAACATTGCCCATGAGTCTCAAGTCTACACAACCAACAGAGTTGGAAAATGCCTCTTCTACCCCCACCTTGATGAACAAGTTGGTGTTTCGTGCTCTTTGTAGTTCATGTATGAAACAAGATAGATGATAGGTGGCAAGGGTTCTATCCCAACCGTACTGCGGAACCGCCCTAATATCAAGGCCTTATATTAACACCCTCATCAATGACCAAGCTTGCAATTTTTTTTGTACTCAGAGCTGATCAGGGATCTCATTAGCACTAGGTTGGTAACTTTATAGGACTTAAAAGTGTCCTTCTAGGGTTTTGAAAAAAACCTCCAAACTCATAGGATATCCATTCTATTCCTTTCTCTTGCTTTGAAATTCTGTCCCTATTTGGTCAAGCATAGCATTTCACTCAATAATATTTTTTTGCAATTAATTGTATACAAAGAAGGTTGAGGATTCCTGTAAACCATATCATAATTTTTTTCATAAACTTCATACTACACCATTCTTTTAGCCTCACCAATTTTTTTTGAGAAAAATAATAAGGTTTAAAAAAGTTATTTTGTTGACATCTCAACAAAGGTTAAATAGGCACGCTCATTGGTGCTACTAAGTACATGTTTTCATAGGTCCCCATGGGCTTTACATTCATAAGTAGCCATGGAGTACTTCAAAAACATAAAAAAGTCTTTTGCCATCGATAATCTTCTGCATCATATGAAAGAATTAAAAAAAAAACATGAAAAATTGGGCTCCATATTTTGATGTTTTCAATCCCCTAAAGAATGCTCAATATATAGTTGGAAAATTTAGAGATCATGATTAGATATGGATGTAAGCTACAGAGTTTTCTTAGTTGACAATTGAAATTAGCAATACTATAAAGATTATCATTACTAACTTAGAATGACTCAATATATTGCTTAGCTCACTAGTGAAATTAACAATACTACAAAGATTATCATTATTAATGTAGAATGGCTCTAATTCTTGTTGAATCCAAAAACTCAACCATGCTTTTATAGTTTGTTATATGGGATATTCCATACCCCAAATCTCAAGGAAGAATAGATTCATGTTATGAAACCAACGTGCATACTTAAAGTCACTAAAAAAATTATGAAAGTGTAAAATTTGGCAAAAGAATAGGATTGTATCTAGGTCATAACATTAACTTAACCATTTGATCCTCCTTAGAGGTACGAGAACATATTGAGAATTACCAAGTCTAATTCTCTTATGCTATAGATATCACAAAGTTGAGTTTTCATATGTTCTAGATACAATCCTCAAGAAAAAAGGACCAAAATAACACACGTTCTTCACACAATTTAGGTTGAGAAATGCTTTAATTAGCAGAATAAGTTTAAAGGTGAAATTAGTAGCCAAAAATATTTTTTAAATTTTTTAGCTCATTATAAGGCAAAGTTATGGATATATAAAAATGAAAATTTCTTTTGGAAATAATACAAGGAAAGTTTTTTCTTAGCGGCACATAAAAAGTATCCAAGGACATATAAGTGAACATGTTAATAACATTGAGCTATCACTTTTTAGAAATGTGATTACATTAAATATTAACATGAAATTTCTATTGATTTGCAAAAACCATACAAACTAGTAACCCCACTCCGCTTTTATCAAATCCTAGCGGGATACCTTTCATAAAATAAAAGACGACATATTCAATTTTTTGACAAGGCATATTCCTTGGGAGCCTATCATTGTGTTAAGTATAACTGATTCTTCTTGTGAAATGACCTAAGGCTACTAAGTCTCAAATCCTCATATGGGGATGTACATGATTCTTAATATGGTAACCACATCTTAAAAGATTCGAAACCTTGGCTTAAGACAAAGTTACAATGCTAAACAAATTGGATCTCTTTAGGATCATGCTTATTGTGATGAATCTACGAAGCTACGGGTTTGTAAAGGGGATGAAGTTGGTTTTAGAAGATGAGAATATACTAAAAATGAGTCATGAGTCAAGGGTTGAATGTCTTGTACTAGTGTACGAGGTATATAAAGATCCCCAAATTCTTACATTTCACACCATCATAGGCTTTGTTTGATGTATGTTCTTTGTCACTACACGATATGAGAGCTACAATCCTTAATTGGATGAAATCACTTCTTCTATATTTAATCAATCTATAAGGAGACGTCAATCCTTGACTGGGTCAAAGTTGCCCGCAAGTGCTTGCATTTAAGATTTTATAGCTGATGTTGTATATTTTAATTATACTACTTATGTGAACTTTATTAAATTGATTTATTTGTGATATTATCTTGCCTTACCATTGATGCATCGAACTATATTCTTAAGTATTGGATAAATAATTTTTATTTAAATGTATTCATATGTATAATAAATTTTTTATTCAATGTTTTTTTTTATGTACAATGTTTGATAGAAGCTACATCGTGTGCTTTGAAAGATTGTTGTTGCATGAGATTGAAATCATACATATTTTTTCCTTTGTATAAAAAATAATAAACATCATTACCATGTCTTAGTTGAATATTCTTGTTTCCCTACGTTTATCTAAGTTGTATATATATAAACCAAAAAAATTTAAAACTCTAATGTCATTTTTTATATATAATGTGATTATTGCATGTGAAAACAATCAAGCAAATAATCAAAATTGTCAATATTAGATAAAGACAATGTGATTTTACATAAGTTAATTATTGTTTGAAAACCAAAGAGTCAAGATATTGTTTAATCATATATATTTCATGCATGTTATATAATCAAAGATGTATTTCAATCCATAACAATAAGCCTTATCAAATACGTTCTTTCCACACTATAAGAAAAAAACTCCAAAACCGCCATTATTGCCATGGTTTGAAAAAGAAAACTAGAGAGGGAATTTTTTGCGCGTGCGGTAATGGAAATGGGAATGTCGTGATAATGTTTTATCGATAATATGCATGATAATAATTGTGATAATATATCTACATACATTATCGTGTTTATTACCGCTATACATATTTTCAAAAATAAAGATGCTCATTTTGGCCGCCCAAAGTTGGGTGATCCGAATAAGCATCTTTATTTTTGACCTGCATAAAATATGTAAAATATCAATTGTGTTCTGAAAAGTGTAAAAAAATAATACTTAACTTTCAATTTAAATTGAGCTTATATACAAAATACGAGGGGTTTTTTTTCCCACATCTGCACTTTTAAAAGAGGAGAACATAATAAATTTCTATATATCCTCATCCTCATCCTAATTCTTATCCTGAGTTACATACGTTGGATTGCCTTGACTCAACTCCAACCAAAAACAAATTAGATAAATTAACAATTCAGATTAACTTTTAATATAATATTCATTGTCTTACACTTACTGCTTGCAGCATTTTGATTGCTGAGTCAAATTGCTCACAAGAGGTATGATAGTTTTCCAACAACCATCACCAAGTGTTGAGCTTTGTGTATCTCTCTCAATACTTGACCATCTCTCTAGTAGGACGGCTTAGAGTGATATTTTTCTAAATTAAGAATAACCAAAAAGTTTAATAAGCTAAAACACTTTCTTATCCAAATTGGCACATTTAAAAACAACTTACATATTTATCTTTCAAGGTCACTTTGGCTCCACGTGGGAGTTTGCCTGGCACGAGGTTTGCGTTGTTGACTATATGTGATGAGCCCATTGTAGCTTGCTCTATCTTTTCTTGCATTGCCTACTTCCACTATGCATCTATCATGTTGCCACCACATTAGCTCTTGTCTAGATTTGCAACTTGGTTGGCCACAATGGAGTGTACCCTTGATTGGTTATTTTTAAAAAATATTTTGATATACCCCTCCAACCAATCTTTCAAGAAATGCTGGTTGGGGACATTTGGAAATCGAGCATTCAATGCTTCCTCGATGTAGCATGCATGATTGGACACATGGTCTTTGAATTTTATAAAACAAATCTTAAACATCAACAAGTGTATAAGAATTTGTAGATGGCATCAAAATGCTCTACCCTTTGAAGTCTCAAAGTGAAACTTGCCACCATACTTTACCCTATGGTATTGCTCATGAGTTTCTAGCATGGGTGGGTCATTGTCCTTGTCCTCTATGGTTGGAGAAACATGCTCCAAAATAGGTGAATTTGTTCCCCTTCCACCACCAAAACAATCGTGCCAACAGAAGCCCTTGCCACTTCCCCTATAATCTCTACCTTGAGATGAACATTGTCATGTGTTGCTAGAAGTTTCTCGTCGACCACCTGTGGAATATCGATGAGGCTCAGACAAAGAGGGATTTTATGGAATGGTGTGGGATCCTCTGATGCAAGGGGGGTGGGTTTGTGTGATGGAAGGGGACTGGGTTGGTAGGAAGGTACAGTAGAAGCAAGTGCTGTCAGCACTTTATTTATCACATGTATGAGAAAGGAAGGGGGGCAAAGAAGAAGCAATGCACTAAAAGAATTATTCCATCGGTTCTATATGAGTAAATTACAAATGATGAGATCAAATGATGAGAACTTAAGATGGAGACTTACGATTCACTTTGAAACTTTGTAGCTCTTTCTAAAAGGATCCAAATTCAAAAATATATATTTATGCAAAATATTATTGATTTTACATTAGTTTTTTTTGTATCACTTGGCATGTCACCCCTTTATCTCAAAAACTTTCATCTTTTATAGGCCCCAAGGAGGTTGACATTTGTCTCCTCAGCTGCAACTGCATATCTACAGAAGTAGAGAAAATATCCCGCTCTTCATGCATTGAATCCTACAACATACTCAAATATGCTAAGTACTCCAACTCTCACAAGTAGCAGGACCTTGTTTGCATTGATTTGAAAGGGAGTGTACAGATGGATATTTTTCTAGGCCTGGTCCATGGAGCAAACCCAAACAAAAAAAACCAAGAAAGGATAATACTCAAACCCCCAACCCAAGCCCACCAACAAGGAACTATGGCTGGAGATGTGCTACTAAAATCCGGTGCCAAGGAGCATGCAATGCAGTCTCAGTGTCAGATCACACCAGTGACTATCCACAAAGACGATCACGTGTTTACTCTCACTTTGAACGGTTTTGTCAGCTTGGACACATCGTGGGGTACTTGTATCCACTCTCACAGGAGTGAGGATTAGCGTATGCTTGTGTGGCTACAGATAGACAGTCACATGTTTCACATGTTTTTGCATATTTTTGTAGGAAATTTCTCTTTTGGGATGCGTTTTGAGCTAGTTTACTCTCTACTTGAGTATATGGTTATGCACTTTACGCTCGGTTGAGCAATTTGTCCCAATTTATGCTTGCAAATGGCAGATTGTGGAGTGGATTTATCATATGTTAGCATCATTTTTGATGTGATTGGTCACGGTTTTCACGATTTTGTAGTGGACGAGTGATCTCCCACTTTGTTGCCACTCACTTACGGCAGTCTCGTTCTTATCATACTTGCATTGTTGGTATTGTGTTCACACAGGGCACATTAGGCACCGTTGTTTCAGGAGTATGAGATAGCAACGGAGATATATGCATGGTGCACATGAGGTTTTGACACATGCTAGAGAAGTGGCTTCATATGCCAGTCACACTGATGTCACATTTGCCTTTAGCATTCCTCCTGATTACATGTTTATGTTGGTTGCTAGATAAGGATGCAGTTTTCCATGTCACACCGCATTGTGACTAGTTTATCACCTTCTCTAGTGGGAGTCTTGGTTGTCTACACTTGGATGATGGTTTGGTGTTTGACATAGAGAGACTTTTGTTTGTCTTTTCCTAGTGGTGCGTCATACACACTATGGCATGTGTGCTATGTTCCTCAATTGAGTCAGATCTCAATGAGACAATTAGCAGACTTTGGTCGCAGATACTACTTAAAGAGTAGTCTTTCCAGATGCATTGCGGCTCATTAGTGATTTCTAGAGGAGCTCATAGTGGCCTGGTATATCCTATGCATGTGTCTAAGGTTTGAGACGGCGTAGTCTTGGTTTTGTTTTTGGCATGCTTTGAGCGAGAGACAAGACGTATCTCTTTTGAGGGTGAGCTCCACCATGCTCACAAGACAGAGCTTTTAGTTGTGCAAGACGTGGCAGTGGACTTTGTAGAGATAGAGATAGAGCGAGAGTGCTCTAGTGAGACACAATTGGTGTTGTCAGAGTTTTTACAGGTAGAGGTAGAGCAGGTCTTCTCCCTAGAGACACAGACAGAGATGAAAAACATGGAGTTCTTTGATATGCTCATGTTAGAGACTGATGCGTTGGTGCCACGATGAATCTTTTTGCCTATGGGTGACAGGGACGTAGGTTTCCCAGTGTCCGTGTTGACACATCCATATGCGATGGGTAGTCCTGATGACGTAGTGATTAGCGTAGGGGAGGTGAGTACAGCTAGGTTTGTGTAGATTTTGTTAGTGTTTGGGCATCTCATTCTCGATTTGTTAGTGTTGAGGTCCGATCTAGCAACCGCCGTGGGAGCATTTGCAATAGAAATTGTAAGTTGTGCGATGGATGACACTAGCATGATGTATAGTACAGTTTTGCAGACCATATAGAGTAGTCTGCCAGATTCACATGCGGACTCTAGCATGGGTATGCACACTCACCTACCACCATATCCAATACGACTACGTGTAGGTCGACAGATTGAGCCAGTGGGTATAGGTTGAGAGAGTCTCTCACCTAGTTTGTTATACATACTAGTAGTTTGTCTAGTAGGTCTCAGTTATCGGTGCATCGCCTTTAAGTGGGAGATTGTTGGGGTAAAGGCGCCCTGCCTTTTGCCCAAACCGGACGTCTGATGTCCGGCCGCTCGTCCACCATGTCTACATGCCTATATGAATAAGGAGAACCTCACTCACTAGTTCCAGAGAGGTTTCTCCACCCACATCGGTCTCGTGCTTCTCGCCTTCCTCGCATGCACATCACTGCATTGTGCATGCATAAATCTGTGCACATGTGCACTCACATTCAGTACACTCACATGTGAGGTGAGGGGCAATTTGTTATTTGGGGGAGGGAGTAGAGAAAATGCACGACAAGGAGTTGCAACTAACCTTAAGCTATGCAATAATAATTAATTATGGATTTTGTTTTTTCAAATGTAAATTTTCTCAAGTTAAAAGGATAAACAAAAGATTTTGTAATTTTATGGTTGAGATCATGTAGGCAAACGATTCTTGTATGAAAAAGATTTTTTTATATTAGTCAAATCTTATGATGCACATTTTTTTTATAGAGGGTTACCTATAACTTTGAAATTACAGCACACACACTCAACCCTCATAGGTGCAGGTAGCCCTTGGGAGAATTTCCCATGTGGTTTGGCCAACCTTATCCGGCCGGGAAGACTCACCTTATGGTGCACATCTTTTAAGGAACATTTCTCTTTTCTCACTTTCTCACTTGAAAGGCTTAACATTTCTTTGCTTTATCGTGTGGTTGTGACTTTGTGAGGCACACATGGCTTTGAGGGATCATTTCTTTTGGTCAAGTTTTAATGGACATCATTGAAAACTTCTCACAAAAAACACCCTAGGTCCGTTAATGGGTAGGATTTTGCACCCTGACATCGAGATCATACATTTTTCTTATTAGAGCCGGGCCCCCCTATGCCTCAACAATATTGTGGTCCTTGTATTCATGTCACACAAGATAGTTTTGAGTTCAATAAAAACTAAAAGGACAACTTCCTTATATGTAGGAGTTCAAGTAACACGGGAATTTTGCCTTGTATTATGGGCTAAAAGAATGTACTAAGTATCGATCAAAACTTGACTTTGAAATTAGCCTTTTGGTTTTTAGATTGCATGTTCTCTTTTACCTTCAATTTTAGAAAAAAAACTCAGACATGACATACTTAATTCATTTTTCAGTGGATTGATTTGGAAAATTGGCAATGTGGCCAGCTCATGACCTCGGGGCAGTCACTTATCAAAAGACTCCTATATCACGTGCATTCAATAGGTAATTAATAATACCGCAATATACATACTATACTTACACTGGGAGCATATTTAAAAAACCCCCACCCCCCTTTGTATGTATATATTTTTATACATTTTGGTCTTTTAATAATCCTCTCCGGTTAACTCACGTGATATCATACACATTCTAAAAAGTGACCGCCCCGGGCTCATGACATGACATGCTTAATTCATTTTTCAGTGGATTGATTTGGAAAATTGGCAATGTGGCTCTGTAAGTCACAAATATATCTCTAGAGTCAAAGCCAAAGTAGACTAGAGTGGGTTTAGCAAGCAGAAATAGAGTTTATATTGTGATAGAGGAGATGATGCAGCAAAACATTATGTTGTAAGATCCGCTCAAAGGACTTGAAGGCATTACATTGCCGCCCATACCCCGATCCTTTCCCTGGAAGAAGACTTCAAGCAACTAGCAGATGAATGGGTGCTAGCCGGATTCTCACTTCAAGCCAGACTTTCTCATGAAGTCTGGTGATGACTTGCTCACCACCCTGATCTACCCCAATGGCATGATGTTTGGCTACATGGAGCGAGTACTGAATCTCATGCCCTAGTTCTTCATGTTTGATAAAATTTTGCATGACCCATCTGAGTTGGGGGCCGAGTTGGGGGCCAACCCAATGGCTGCAAACGAGATTTTGGGTAGCGTTTGCAAGGTGCTCAATGGCATCGATCTGGGCGTAGCCATCTATAATGGTAGCAACACAATGATGGTGCCTATGGTGGACACGACAAATGAGTGGTGGAGGGAGATGCGGGAGGTTGACATGCCAAAGAGGTAGCAAGAGTGCATGGTGGAGAAGATGAAACAATATGTCAATGACAACATACCGCAAATTGAGTGTAGGACGATACCAAGAGAAATGGCAGTGCTCAAGCGAGCACAAGAACTTCATGACATATTCCCTAATGAGTTTCCATCATGGAGAAATCATTTGCATAAGGGAAATATCATTCCCATCTTGCAATACATGTATTTCTGATGATAAATTCTTTATTATCATATAATAATATGCAATTGTTCCATTTGGGAAATTTTACTCCTTATGATAATAAATATGCAAAGTAGAAATATGATTTTTCTAACATGTGTTTTTTTCCCACTTTCATCAATCAAAATTATCTTCATTTCCACATGGAATTTTTTGAGGGAGTTTTATTTCCACATAGAAATAATATAATGGAGAATCAGATATAACTTCATTTTCATGTAGAAATTTTTGAGAGAGTATTTTTCCACGTAGAAATAATGGCACTTGTTTCTGAAATAAATTTGATCAAGATAGTGTAGAATATTGGCAAAGAGCTAAGCTTTTAGACATGATAGTTTATGAAAAACAATTAGATACTGAAACTTTTGGTAGTATTAATCATAGAGCTACATTATAAACAAGAAAAACAGCTAAAAATCTCTCTCTCTCTCTCTCTCTACACACACACACACACACACACACACACACACACACACACACACACACACACAAACACACCCATGCTCGCATATGCACGCACAAATTTCCTATCGATAGAAATCTTTGAGTTCACGTCCATTTGCATACATCTTATAGGTATCTTGAGATTGTTTCTATGATGTTAAAGACTACTAGCTCATTTAAGGAGATATATAATTGGCTTCATAACACTATGGAGGTGTTGAATATGGTATACAAAGACAATCATGTTGTTATTTCATTTATAATGAATATTACGTGCTTGATAAATGTTACATAAATGGATCGCTTTCTTTATGGGAGACTACACTTTTTAAGAGAGACTATAGCGTATACTTTTGAATGTTATTATCATTGCCTACCACTTGCAAGTAACATTAAAACATTGTTAAATAGATGTTTGAATGTTTGCCTACTTTATACCTCTCTCATAACACATGAAGATTGCATGCATCTACCTCTTAACATAAGCAAGAAGATTTTTTTTAAAAGTACATTTTACCTATTCAATTTTCACTTGATATATATTGTCGATTGCCCAAAAAAAAATTTAGAGTGACAATATGACAACTATAAGAGATCTCCACAACAACTCAAAACTGATACTTTTAACTAGTAATACACAAAAAGACAATCACAAAACACCATATGAAACAACTTCAATTAACTTTTAGATAGCTTCTGTCATCCAATATAAGCTTTTATTAGCAGTCCAAAAAGAAAAATTTGAATTCCTCTGTAAAGATTGTACACATCTACATATAATTGAAATCCTTATTTCTTTCAATCTCAATAAAATATTTTGAAAACTTGAAATAAGTCCCATCTATAGCTACAAGACATATGTGATACATCATATGTCCATGTTTTTGATCACCTACAAAACACGTCATACATTAGTAATTCATGAATCACTTACATAGTATATCACAAGACTTACCTAGTTGTTTCCATGTATCAAAAAAGAGAAGATGAATTTCCAATCGACCCAAAAGGTTTCTTCACGATGATCACCTTAATTTCCAATGTAGCAATGCTTTCTTATTCGCTACATCAACACTTTGCACCAAAGATTCTATTGTGGAAGTTTCGAGTCCCTTAGCATACAATGTTTCCCTCCTGTGGCCAAGGAGGAACACATCTTAGATCCCTTAGAAGCACTAGATGATGATGCCTCAGATCCACTAACTTCATATAAGACATCCATATTAAATCTTGCTTCTTGAATAAATAAAAACATCTAGCAGATATAGTTGGCTGGTAGTATCACTGAGACACACTGATTCCTCTTACTTTTGTGTAGGATGAACATTCCATAAATGTCATCAATACTATCAAAGCTTTCCACAATGGCCTCCAACATTACAAACTCAATGAAAACCCCTTCTTAATCCACATAAAATATTTTTGATAGCCTCCTATAAAATTTTGAGTAAAGATCTCTAACTACTACCAGATAATCTCCTACAATGTACTTCACTTCATCTACAAAAACCTTGGTCACTTGAGAGCCTTTTGATTGATTCTTTTTTATTGGCACTTAATAAGAAGGGAATTATTCTAAATTTTCATCCAATAACTATTCCATCTCTATTAAGCAAAGCTTTACAAGTACAAGGGTGTCCAGGCCAAATTTCACTAATCCATAGCTCTCAAGCTTATTTCTCTAAGGTTGCAAGAAAGGCACAGAAAGAATGCCAACTATGACACTCAAGGTTTGACAATTCATCAAAGATCCAATCTCAAGGTGAAAGAAAGCTAGAGTGAAGAGCTTGTAGATATCTATTCTGGCACAATAGCCCATCCTTTACAATCTCTAATTGCTTCCATGTATTTGTAAACAAGATGTGACTATGGGAATTTTTATCATTGGCTTTGTTTTTAGTTGGAATACGTAAGTAGCATGATATGATGAGAAGCACCAAATATAGTCATGAGAGCCCTGGTGTAAGATATTGCCAAGCTGCTCATGTCTACCTA
This sequence comes from Adiantum capillus-veneris, assembly GCF_014529385.1. Classification (NCBI taxonomy): domain Eukaryota; kingdom Viridiplantae; phylum Streptophyta; class Polypodiopsida; order Polypodiales; family Pteridaceae; genus Adiantum; species Adiantum capillus-veneris. The sequence goes on from NC_140941.1 coordinate 71,991,165, forward strand.
TGCAAAGTAGTAGTCCAAGCATCACTTAGTCAATACTATAATAATCAAGCACTAAATAAAAGCTCATTCATATAATGTTTATGAAAGAGTCTTATATACCTGCTACATGCTCCAAAGGGGATGTTGGGACCCTCGTACTATTCTGATAAGATTCGCCATGAAAATAGTAAAGAGCGACATGTTTTGATATTTCTCAAAGACCATCCTTTTCTTCTAGAGAAATTGAAAAATAACTATGAAATATAAAAAATAAGCATGCCAAGTTGATGTTGTTCGTTTGTGATTCCCTGCACTACATTTAGAATGTGACAGACACTACGGTTCAAATTTTTGGTACTCTTCTGCCTTGAACATTTTAAAGTGCTGCAACAAATTCCTTAGCAATCACCTTGAATGCAAAATAGTCTTTGGAATGGTAGTTATAACCTCCTTAACAACATTTCCAATGTCACGCTTCATTGGAGTAGTAACAGAGGAGATTAGCTATTTGATGTACTTCTAGAATAATTCTAGAGATAGTACATGCATAGCATCATATACTAAGTCTTTAGATAGGTGGAATGCATATAAGTGATACAATCTCCAAAGAATGGATTGCCCAGAAAAACCTACATCCCAGAGTATACTTGTGTGATTCCTGACCACATGTATTCTACATGTTGACATTGAGGAGGATGTCTAGCTTGAAATATGTTATTATCATACACATATCTTGACCTAGTTGCATCTTGCTGAAGTGATGCATGTTATTTACACCATAAAAAAAAGCTCTTTTTGACATTGCACTGGACGGTCCCCATTGCACATCATTAGGATTCCTTGCAGCTTTGTTGTTTCATTTGGAAGCCTTTCATGAATATGGATTTTATTGTAGGCATAGCTGGCTTCAAAACCATCTAGAAATAAGCTTTTTAAATCCAGAAGCAAAGGTTGTAGGAAACAAGAAAGAATATCTCCATGCTGCTTCTCCAACTCTTTGTTTGGTAGGGGAAGAAACAATACTGGAATAGAACCAAGAGTAGATTGTTTTCCTCCATTCAAGATATTGACCTCCACTACCACACTATCTTTCATAGTTTTTGATGCTACCTAACCTATTGCAGTGCACCAGAAGATAAAAATTCCTTGCGTCTCCTTTGATAAGCTTTCTGTCCTCCCCCCCCCCCCCCCCCCCCCCCAAATTGATTTTTACACCTAGTACATGAAAACTTATAAGCTTCCGTACGCTTGTTCCAACTACTGAGAAGCTCTTTCCGTGTTAGGATTCCAAGAGTCTTGATAAATTCACATCTTCTCTTCGTCCCATAATTCTTGAATAAAGTCAAGATGTTGAGAGGGCTCCCTACCCAACCACCATTCTCGATCTCTCCACATGCTTAAGAAATCATGAAAATATTCTTCACTTTGACAGAGACGAGTCTCAATTGATCCATCAAGGGTGTGTATAAGAATGGTATCATCTCCTTTCTGCTTTAGCAACACTTTGAACATCTTTCACAACATATAAGGCAATCCCACTGATGCCATCTTGATTAGAATCTGTCAATTCAAACACACATGGAGGTTTCTCTATCAGCATCCTCTTTGCTAGGTCGAAAGGCTTGCAGTTTGTGGGGATGACTTTTGCTGCCAAGGCATAGTTTCCATTCTTGAAGGATAACCATACCTTTTTCTTTGTAGAGATTCAATATTTTAGAGAAGTTACTTGGTGTATTGAAATCATTAACAATTCCATTCCAATCATTGCTCTTCTTTGCCAACATAAGCAAGACATTTCTCTTTGCCTTCAAAAATAGAGCCTAAAACCTCAAATAAGACATGCATCACATCATCTTGAAGCTTTATGGAAGCTCGATGGGAATCCATCACATAGTGTATTCTAATAATGGTGTTCCAAATAGCTTTATTAAGAGCATACTCGTGAGTGTGCTCTATGTTCATTATGAAAAATAAGATGTCGTGCCGCTCCGCTCCTATGACAAGAATGAGCAAAGGAAAGCCAATCAGGTTTATTTGAAGCTTACAAGATTAATCAGCAGTAATAAGGGCTTGCTAACAAGCCAGTTTTTAAGGTGAAAGTGTGCCAGATGCAGCTCTAAGGGTTAGAAGAAGTCCATTAGGGAAAATTTGGACTCACAAAGGGGCCTTTTGGCTCTTTCTATTGATATATAACATGCCACGAGATTCCTCATATTTTGAAAGATTTTATTTTTGATTCTCTTGTGATGTGATAACTCCGTCTAGAATCTTTCAAAATATAGAATCTTTCAAAATATAGAATCTTTCAAAATATGAGGAATCTCATAACGTGTTGGATATCAATAGAAAGAGCTTGAAGAGCTATAGATTCTAACTGTCAAATCCCCGCCAAGTTTAGAGTTGATTTGCAAAAAAAATTACTGCACGCCCGTTTTGGACATGAGAGAGGAAGTCAAACTCCTTATAAGGCCTTTTTGTGAGTCCAAATTTTCCCTAATTTTGGTAATGATAACAGTGAGTATGCTTGAAGTGGTCATAAGTGGGATTTTATTAATCCAAGTTTAAGCACTCAAAAAGCTCTACATGTCTGTCTTTACGGCTCATCAATCGGAGCTATGGGTAAGAAGTTATGACAGTTTTAAGTTGAGTCAGTAGCAGATCCATACCGGATTGGGAAATTGCTGAGGGAACAAAACTGGAATGAAAGCATCAGGCTGAAGTGATCACTTTGTGCAGCACGTCGGTCTTTTCAGATCGGTGATCGGGATCTCAGTTGGCAAGATATGGCCAGTTTAAGTATCGCCGGGGGCCGGGTTCGAACCGCCTTGGTCGCCGTGATCAGTCATCCATCTGGCTTAACGTAGTGCGGTGCCCGATGTGTATGCCAAATGTGGGCTGATGCGGGAGCATTTTTATCATATGCTTAGCTTTGACGGACAGAGATACTTGCATCTTGGAAGCCATGGTGCCATTCAACACACTAGAGTGGGCAGTAGAATTCACGGTGATATTGCTAATCAGTGGATGCAGAAAAAACAAGTCAAGGAGGCAATGCCTTAACCGATATTTATGCTAGATGTGATTCCCTTACGATGCCAATGAAGAAGCCTGGCAAAGCCTTGGCCGACATGTGTATCGAACATGAAGTCAAAGCTTGGGACAATATGGATGCCTAATGTGATGCCTTTATGATTTAAGCAAGGCCGCCCACCAACTAAGCCGGCTGTCCAAGGCCTTACCAATGCTGTGGCCGCCCAATGGATAATACCTAATGTGGTGTCCTTATGAAGGAAGCCGGCCGCCCAAAGGCAAAGGGCCATAAACCCAAGGGGCCGGCCATTTACAAAAGGAGGCTTTTCTTTTTAATTGAGGGGGAAGCCAAACAAAGAAAAAAAAGCATGGAGAAGCTGAAGCCAGCGCGTAGGCAGCGAGAAGGAGAAGAAGCACTCGCACCGGGCTGTGTGGAGCTCGACCGACCTCGCGGCAGAAACAAATTTTCCTCAGAATCTTCTAGCGATGGTTTTCGGCCTTGCTCCCGCAAGTTTTCGTGCTACGCGAATTTTGACCCTCCACGTCATTAGCTGCCAGTCCCATTAGTGATATCACTAATGGGATGGCTAAAAATAGGGGGCCATGCAAAAGAAAGGAACGGGGTCTTGGGGATTCTTCTTCATCAGCAGTTTGGGGGGAATTTGTCCTCTCATCATCTTGTGAAGGTGCTTCTTCTCCTCATGATAAGCGTAAGCTCGGAAGCTCCTCCTATGCCTTCAAGCCCTTATTCGATGCTAACCTCCTCATAAGCTATGCTAATCCTCCTAATCTCCTCGACATATCTTGAAGCCTCTTAAGCTCGGAAGCTCCTCTTATGCCTTCAAGCCCTTATTCGATGCTAATCTCCTCATAAGCTATGCTAATCCTCCTAATCTCCTTGACATATCTTGAAGCCTCTTAAGCTCGGAAGCTCCTCCTATGCCTTCAAGCCCTTATTCGATGCTAACCTCCTCATAAGCTATGCTAATCCTCCTCATACCGCGAAGCCCTTAATCTAATCCCCCCCATAAGCTCTAAAGCTCCTGAAGCTCCGGGCCTTCTTCTCATCATCATTCATAAGGAAGCTCTTTCAAGGCAAAAGCTCTTAAGCTATGAAGAGGGAGATGAAGCCGAAACTCTCGGGAATTCATTAGCCGTGCCCTCGAAGTCAAGCCGGGGATAATCTTAATCCCGGACCTCATCATCATTCAGGAGAAATCTAATTGGAGCCAAATCTCTGAAGCTCTTATTATCATGAGCTTAACCTCACAAGTAAGCTCTCTCTATCTCTATCCGGGAGAAGAAGAAAAAGCCTCTTAAGCTTCATCAACCTAATCCTAAACCATTAGCCGAGCCTAAACCCACGAGCCTAAACCCATTCAATTCTGGAAGACAAATCTGATGACTATTGGAAGAGGAAGTTCCTAAGACATAACGGGAGGAAGTAGAAGGCAGAATTAAGCAGGTTATTATCACTTTTCTTGATAAACACATGGTTTAAGCCAGGATTCATGTTGTAAGGAGCATTAAGCCTCCATTAACGATTGATTAATGATGACTACTGTGGATTAACTGGAATTGAGAGTACCATTTGTTTTCGAGCTCTGTCTTGTTGATTGTGCCTACTGCATCTCTTTTCTCCACACCTCTCACAGCCAAGGGCCCGATGCCTTCCCGGCTCACCTTTCGCACATTTATCCCCCGACATTCTTGGTGAACTCGACGTGAAACGAGCCGGGGTGGGATGTCAGGATGGAGATTCGAGTAGAATTGAAGGAGTGTATTGAAGATTACAACCTAAATAGATTTGATAAAAATCTAGGAACAACAGATCTGCCAAAAATGTTGGGCCTAGTTCGGAGATGCTTGCAAGAAGTAGAAGCTATGAAGATGAAAAAGTAGCTTGATGACGCAGTGGAGATGGCACTTGATGCCGTGCATGAGCAGTATGGGATTTTTCAAGGGCATGATCCAGATGGACTCCTTGCATGCTATCAAGCGGAGATGAAGAGCCAAGGAATTCCAGAAGATCGGATGATTTCGACCTTTGAAGAAGTTGTAACCTCTGAGTTTAAAGACAAGGTTCGAGAACTGGCAGAGACATACCCCACACAGTGGGATTGTTTTGCAGAGGGGTTTGTTCATGAAAGCTAAAAAATTATCGAGTTAACAATGAAGGAGATTAATGATCGAGGTCAGATTATTTTCTATAAAGAAGAAGGTGACCATATGCAATTCCTTAATTATGATCAATTTTGGGACTATCCTTCTGCAAGAAGTCAAGCCAAGGCAGATACAACTTTGACAGAAGCAGATTCATATTCAAAGGACCATATTTTAAGCAACCAAGCAAAGGTGCATGATGATTTTTCTGCTGAAACACAAATGTATGAATTTTTTTCGAAGATTTCTCGCATAGAATCTACTTCGAATTATGGTTCTAGGGAAGAGCTAGACTGCACAACAATTTTTTTTCAAGCTCCTGACCTTGGCATGGGATGTTCTCAACGATTCTATCAAGAAGATGAGCCACTATAGGCTTCTAATGGTTCTATTGGCACTATAGCTGAGCAGGGTAGCAGATTTATTGCAGATGATTGTATAAACAAATCTATTATACATGCAATAGATGATGAAGTGGGAGAGACTGAGAACCTAACACAGGATTTACCTGATAATGCCAGTGAGCTTCTGGTTATTTCTGGCAATATGGTTTCCGATTCTCTTATCACAGAAGCAGATTCCATAATTGAAGATTTTTTGACCCAATCTAAAGGAGAAGGTTATAGTAGTTTGGAAGAGCTCTGTGATGCATGTACCCCTTAGAAGGGGTGCCTGATGAATCTTTTTCAAGTTATAATGACTTGCTAAATAGCATGGATGCAGATGAGGAAGCAGAGGATGATATTGCAGATTGCCTACATCATGCTGATTATGGACAGGATAATGATACGGATTGTACGTTGATGGAGCAAAAGATGTCGTGCGCACACTCACACACCCAGAAAACTCAACACTATACAAGGAATTTACTTAAATTCCTCACCTCACTCACTACCACTCAAAAGCTCCATAAAAATTCTACCCACAAGCTCCATTCAAACTCCAAACGCCTCGACCTACAAGCCCTTGCCTGCCCGCAGACACTACAAGGTGAGTCGAGGTGATCAACATTGGAAATCACGCTTGATGGTGACCAAAATATACAAGAAAAACCATAAAAAACCCAAAAACTCCAGCCACAAAAGGCCACTCTCAAACCATTGCAAAGCCTTCACCAAACTCCACTCTGTTGGACTGTTTGGAGTAGCGCCAACCCGAATGGCACCGATACAGGGTCACATAGTCTTGCAGAAAGCCGCACCTTCTTCCCTCAATTCCTTGCACACACACATACATGAAAACCTCAGAACTTCCATAGACTCTGCTAAGTGCAAAATTGAAGAGAGAAAGCTCTCATTCACTCCTCCATACACTCGAAAACAGGACGGGAATGCAACGGGACTGCACTAGACCACATGTAGGAACCCTGCTTCCTTCCCCTCACTGAGAGGTGAAAGTGCCAAAACTTGGCTTCCAAAATGCTCCTTCAGCCCAAGTACTCAGGGAAGCGTCACTGATGTGGCACTTTGATGCCTTTTCACACCTTTTTTGACCTTTTTTGGCCCAGTTTTGACCCCCGGCGGTCATTTTATGCGGGAAAAACCCCAAACGGACTCCAAAATTCACCAAATTTTGTACTCTTGATCCTCAATACCCAAAGCACTTTGAAACATCTCCACATTGTATTTTTGACCACTTCTAGGGAGGTGCATGCATCACCGCAGATCAGGCGCGGCAAATAGACAGTTACCGTATGTGTCAAACTTCTCGAGCGGGATGAGAGTACCCACACTTTTCACTTGCATTATTTACATTCTAGAAAGCTCAAACACATTATCTAGAACCAAAATAAGCCACCTAAAACCATATGCAAGGCCCCGATACCCTATACGGGCATGTACATGTGTTCGACTGCTAGCGCGCGAACCTGACTATTCACAATGTGTACACGTTCCATCTTTTTTTGAACTTGAAACCATGTTGCAAAGCTCCCAAATGCATGTATTTACATCTTTTTGTACATATGGCCATGCATATAAGTGCTACTTTGTACACGTCAAAAGCGGTCTATCATCATTGCCCACCCTCTAGGTAGAGCATTTATGCTCAACCAAGAGACTATTTGCATCTGGAACCACATCCCTTGCAAAATATTTCTTCAGACTATAACCATTTATTCTATAGCGCAAACGTTCACCAGACAATTTTTCCAACTCATAGGTGCCATTAGAAAATACATGCTTCACTCTGTATGGACCCAACCATTTGTCCCTCAACTTCTTCTGAAAAGTAAAATCCAAGCGAGAATCAAACTTCATCACTAGATCTCCCTCTTTGATCTCTTTCTCTGGAAGCCTCTTATTCATTTTCTCCATCCTTGTCTCTACTTGATGAAGATAATAATCACTAGCTTTCTCTCTATTCATTCGTAGCAATTCTAGAGAAAGAATTCTTTCTTGCAACTTTTCATTATGCTCACCTTGCATTTTGCACAACAACTTCAAGGCATCTAACTGCACTTGTATGGGCATAAGAGCTTCTTTTCCATAAACAAGTTCATATGGTGTAAACTGTGTTGACACTCTATACGCAGTTCTATAAGCCCACAAACACTTTTCCAAGTCCAAGTCCCACTCTTTAGGATGCTCTCTAGCATACTTTGATAGCATCTTCACAATTTGACCATTGTAGTTCTCAACCAGCCCATTGCATTGTGGGTAGTAAGGAGAAGAGTGCCTATGCTGAATTTTCAATTTCTCCATGAGAGTAGCAACAAGTTTTCCCCTAAACCCTGGTCCACGATGAGAAATAATAACCATAGGAGCTCCAAACCTGCAACACACTTGTTCATATAAAAAAGAGTCCACTCTTCCTGCTGTTACATCTTTTACTGCTCTTGCCTCCACCCATTTTGTCAAATAGTCCATAGCCACAAGGATATACATTTTACCATTGTTGGTCCTCGGCATTGGACCTACAGCATCTACTCCCCATTTTGCAAATGCATCAAAAGACATTATAGCTTTCTGAGGCTCAGCCAAAAGCTTCCGATTTGCAAACACTTGGCATTCATGGCATGCCTTGCACCAAAAATAAGTATCTCTCATCATAGAGGGCCAACAGTAACGTGCTCTCAAAACACGAAAGACAACGTGATCCTTGACTTGATGGCCTGTTCTTCATGGGAGTGCTCCAAAATCAAGCCTATCTCTTCTTTGTATGGCACTTTTCTCAAAATGCTATCCTTGCCATAAAGCATGAGATGCTCACCTACCAATGTGTAGTTTCTTGCTTTTGCAACTATTCTGTGAAGCTGAACTTTTGACATGCCCTCTGGACATTTCCCTTTACTAAGAAATACTTCTACATCTTGCAATGATTCCCTTCTTGCATACAAGGCTTCCTTGACCTTTAAAGGAGCTACCAAGGCATCCAACTTGTCCCTAGCCAATTCATCAGCTTCTTTATTTTGCTCACGAGGAACATGCTTAAACTGTATCTTCTCAAAATCATGCAAAAGCTTCTTGATGCCATAGAAACACTTCTTCAAATTGTCTTTCTTAACATTCCACAAACCAAGTTGGTTGACCTTATCGAACCGCCAAGCATTCCTCATGAGACCGAAAAGATTATGGATTCTCATGAGCTTCACACCAGACATCATGTCAGACGACAGGTGTTGGTAAAATGGCTAGATAGATCTGAAGAAGGTTCTACATGGGAGAATGTCTTCGCACTTAAGAAACGCTTTCCTACGTTCTTTTTTAAGGACGAAAACGATTCTCCAAAGGGGGGGGGGGGTAATGTAAGGACATGGGTCCTATGGGCAAGGCCACCGGCACGGCCGGATAGTGTGTACGCTATGGGGAGGCTATAAGATAGCACGGTTGGGTGGAGACTAGCACACGCATTACCACCTCCCTTTCACACATGCTCCATCTACATTTGATCATCTCCATAAGATCTTGTTTTTTAGACAATCTGCAAACCATCTCATAAAATATGTTGAAGGTTGCTCCGTACAAACGCTGTTGTTGGAAGTGGATGGAGACAATGGCAAAGGGTTTCTCCTTGAACGCGAGGAATCCATTAGTAGCACTTCACCTCCAGCATCAGCTGTGTCCATCTCAGCAAGTGCTTCCTCCAAAATTGTTGCCTGAGGCTTTTGAATTGCTGCATTAACGTTGCACAAACTCAGATTTTGCAAAAACGTTTGAAATTGTGGCACCAAAAATTTGATAAAATCAAAGGCCCAAGTAGGACAAAAACCATTGTGAATCGAGGTTAAATAAGGCAATAAATCCAATCAAGGCACCAATGCCAATCCAATACCTAGATGATTCAGAAAAAAGTGCCCCGCCTCTCGAGCACAAAAACACCAGCCATGGTGGTTCCATTGACTATGGTGTTCTGTATCAAATACATAGCAAAAAGCATCATGTTACTAACCCTATAGTAACCAAATACATGTCACAAATGAAGATGATTATTACCCATCTAGAAGCAAGAAACGCATTCACTCCGCTTGCTCTTAGCCCATACTGAAGGGGTGAGGACCACAAACCCCATATCCACCATGCAGGAATTTTTGCTGAGAAGTATAGAAAAGCTGAAGTTAAGTTCCCCTTACAAGCTGGCAGTGTTATCATCCTGCAATTGTTTTGGGTCCTTCATTTTGTTGTATAAAGCAACCAGATATAAGTAACTCGTATAAAGCAACCAGATAGAAGTAACTACACATACCTCGTAGAATGATGAACCCTCCCAGCCATGGATTTAATATTCACGTGATCATGTGAAATATATTGTGATCATAATGTTTATAATCACAGTCACATATTCACAATTAAGGTGATCACAAAAAATTCTATAAGTGGTGATGTGGCAACTCACCAAAAACCCACCGAGGTATATGTTTTTCCTGATGGCTTACTAGGAAACTATGTGAGCCCTAAACCAAGCTGATTAAGAAATGAAAATATCCCAGTAGGCTTACCAAATTAGATAATTTCTATAGGTTAAGATAAAGTCACGTCAATATCTAATGTGATCACGTGTTTTGAAATTTGATCACCAAGGTTATAAACATGTTCACATGTTTGTGATCACATTATTGTAATCCCTGCTCCCAGCATAAATATTACACGCAACGATGTCCATGGGAACACAAGTTCTTGACTGAGGTGAACACAGCTAATAATTATACCTTCATCCTACTCTTGCCAGTACATGGTGAAGGTTGAAAAGCAACAACAAGCTTCACCAATTCTTCATAATCACCAGAGTAGAGTAGAACAGATTTGACGAACTAAGCTCGTGTAGCAATACACATGGTTCCGACTGCACGATGAAGTTATCTATTCTAAGGCTAATGGTTGAAGTGCAATGATGGAACGAAATTACTCCCAAGCAAGTCGAGCTGGTTGTGAAGAAGTTACAAAAATAAATAGAGCGGAATCCAAAGTTGAGATCAACATCGTATAAGAAAAAGTAAGGTGCGGCTATCTAGCCCGCAGTTGAGCATCCCCAACGCCAGATCTGCTTGCCCAAATATCTAGCTGCCATTGACGTCCACACTTGTTCCTCGTTTCCCTTCGCTTGTTGTGCAGCCCTGCCTGTGTCACCCCCTTGGGTTGCAAGGCTTGGGAGCATGGAGCTGCAAGGCTACTGGGCTACATGGCCATCGATGCAGTGACTCAGACACACAACCCCACACAATGCAGTAGAGAAGGGGGAGATATTTTTTCCCTCCAAACATTGTTTGCTCTCCATCCATTCTCGTTGTGGCCTACCGTGTTGGTTATGAAGCTTTGGAAAGCCCCTATTGCAAGCTGGAATGGAGAGAGAGAGAGAGAGAGAGAGAGAGAGAGAGAGAGAGAGATCATCCTCTCACATACACATAGGAGGAGAGAGTACTCCCACTCTCTGTTTCGTGCTATGGACCCCGCCTTGAGCACGCAGACCCTGAGGCCAGAGAGAGAGCGAGAGAGCTTTCACAACAGACATATAGAGAGATAAGTGAGGCTCGAGCATAGAGAGAGAGAGAGAGAGAGAGAGAGAGAGAGAGAGAGAGAGAGAGAGAGAGAGAGAGAGAGAGAGAGAGGGAATTAGTTATAGTGTGTCAGTGACACTCCAGACATACTTGCAATTACAACACTCTCATCACGAGTCATGAGTCTCCTTTCCAACATTGAATCATACAATATACAATGCTCGTGGCAATGAGTATCACCTAAAAGCAATCAAAGATTTTAGTGAGTGTCTTGAAAGCTCTATCTTTATAAATCTTTTTAATGAGTGTTCACTCTGCAACCAACCAATCAAAAAAATGTACAATTTTCTAAAACAATCTCTCCTTTTTCATTAGGAAAAAGGGAACACATCACTATGGCCTTAGCTCTTTGGGCAGGCCAAAAAGCCCACAGGCTATTAGATGACATTGGGCAGCTGCGCCTGCGAATCTCTAGGGCATTGAAAGGTTTAAAAAAAATGTCTCACTCAGTGCCCCTTTCAATATTTGAACCCGAGCAGGCGATGTCTGAGCCGTGTGGCCGTTCCAACCCTCCCATGCACGTGTGGTGATTATGATGGACTTGGACACGAGCAGAAGTAAACTAAGAAAAAAAGGTAAAATCGGACGGCCGAGCCGATCTCGTATCACGAGCACCTAGTTCTCTGTCGTAGATCCAATCACTGGGTCTTCATTAATAAAGACACGGTGCCCTTTAGTCCTGAGGGCGGCCCTCGTTGGGTTCTATGGCAACCGGGGGGGAGGGGGGTCATTCAATCCCCACTGACCTAGGGGGTGAACTAGGGGTAAACTGAGAGGAGAGGGAAAAGGACTCCTAGCTCACTGCCCATCCTGTGTCATTTACTCCAATTTGTGTCGTCGCATGAACTAGGGGTAAATTAAGAGGGCAAGAAAAAGGCACGCAATTCATTCCTAGTTCACCGCCCATCTCGAGCAAGGGATTAGAGCCCATGACCCCCGATTTGCTTACCTATATAATCCTAGTTCACTCTCCCCTAGTTTATACTTAGGTCACCCCCTAGTTCACCCATCGACAAAATTGGATGGCCTAGATTCTCCCCACCTTGAGTCGAGTGATGGGAGCCGTAGATCCCACCTAGCCATAAACCCTTTGTCGTACAAGGATGAGGGCATCCCTTGGCACTAGATGTCTCTAAAGGGATCAACGTATTGGAATATCAAGGTCTATATCCAGTTGATTGTTATTGCACATCATTCATCACTGGCGCATGTGAGTTGTTACGAGGATCTTCACCAATGAAACAACAACCGAACTACACCGACTCGGTCCACCTTCTGAGAGTGATGGCATAGTTATTCACCACTCACTCACTAGCAACAACTCACTATGACATACATAGTCCTTTGTTGAGTCTAAATATTTTGATGAGGCATCTGAAAATGTACAATGGCATGAGGCTATGAATGAGGAGATGGATGCCTTGTATGGAAATGAAACATGGGAGTTAGTGCTATTGCCTAAAGGTAAGAAGCCTATTGGATGTAAATGGGTGTACAATGACTTGTAGCCAAAGATATGTGTTGGGGTAAAGGCCTCTCTGCCTTGCCGGACTGCCTAGGCTATGGGCACCCGCCCACTAACCATGACCTTATTCTTGTACATATACCAAGAATAAGGAGCTCCTCATTTAGAGGCTAACTCCACCCACACACCTTGCACTCCTTCTCCTTCTTCCCCTTCATTCCGCACTACACGGCACTCTTCAACTCGTATCAAATCCACGACAGAGATCAACGCACGTGCGACGGCTTCCCGATGATCGGCATGAAAGCGATGGAGCTCCATTATGGAGGCATGAACTTGGCGGTTGTAGATCCGTCTCGGTGACATCGGATCGGAGTGTTTTTTATGGGAGATCTAGCAAGGATCGGCCCGAGATCGGAGGTGCTTGGCTTGTGCAACCCACTCAAGAAAGCAAAGAATCTTGAGAGAATTGAGAATCTTGGCAGGAAATCGGATGTGGTAGTCAAAGTTTGCAGAGCATTGAGTATGAGTGCAAGCTTGCTCAAATCAAGGCAACACTCTTTATGAGCTTTGGAAGGAAAGAAGGAAATTGTCCTTCAAGTGTGTGTGCAGGAATTCAAAGGAAATCAAGAAGATGCAAAGAATTAGGAAAAGGAAGCTCTCCCAAAGTCGAGCAGAGCATAAGCCAAAATCGAGCAAAGTTGGCAGGTGTAGCAAATCTTGGCCAGAAGTAAATTAGATGGCAGAGGAATCGGCAGCAATGTCCATGTTTTGTGTGATGGTGTATTGTAAACACACACACACACACACACACACACACACATTAAGTCTGTAGCAAGTTGAGCATAAAAGAGTCGAGGGGTGGAAGCGCTGGTTATTTGGAGCTCTCGGGCATGTGTGCGCACGCACGCACACACATGGTGTAGAGGGCTGCAACGCTGCAATCTTGTTTGAAGTTGAGAGCTTTGGAAGTAGAAATCGACAGAGCTGCATATAATTGAAAATTCGAGGTTTTTTTTTTAATCTCTTTAAGGGTGGCTTCACACACTCAAAAGTGAGAGAGAGATTGAAGGTCCGGCTTCAGAGAGGAAGAAAGTAATGCTTGACGTGTAGACGTGCACACACACAGGCAACGTCTGCAGGCAAATAAGCTCGGGTATCATCAGACATCAGTCTGTCACCCTCCCGCAACTTCGGCATAGAGCGAGGGAGGGAGGGAGAGCGCACAGTCTCTCCTTTGGCATGCATACGGCATCAACGACATCAGCTTCGAGCATCAATGATTGGCATCAACTCGGCCTTTCGATTTCCACACTGAGTTAGGCGGCTGCGGCATTGGCGCTTCTGTTCGGTGGCAGAAGTCAACATCGAGCACTTTCCTTGCCTTGAACGAGAGAGGTTGGGTTCTCCTCCGGCATAGCCTCACCATCAGCTTTCTTCCCTCGACCATTCCAGGATGGATTTGCTGTTGACGGACATTCCTTGACACCATGGCTTCCTGACCTCGACTTACCAAAAGACCCACGAGCGAGAGTGGAATCGGCTCTCCTCGAGCCCCGCATTCGGAGCGGCTCAGTGTTGCATCGTCTCCTTGCAGTCCCCACCGGATGACGTTTTGACTTTGACGACTTCCCATTTTCCTACTTCAACGGCACATATCGATGCATAGAGGCTCCCATGGCCCATTTCGGAGTAGTTTTTCTCGTGAGCGCAGCTCTCGGACGACGATTTTGACCACCATCAGTTGGTTGATTTTGCTTTGTGTTTTGGTTTCCAGTCGACGTGTTTTTCGATCAATGAGGTAGTGTGCCAGATGCTCGACCAGTTTGCTCACAGTTTGTGCTTTCTTGTAGTGCAGACTATGTATGATTGTGTGGGGCATTCCACAAAGCAGTTTTTAACAAGTTTTTGTGCAATTCATGCTATGTATGCATATGCGGATACAGCTTGAGCTAGCTATAGCTCGCAGGTAGCAGGTTTACAGGTTTACAACTTTTTTTGGACAGGTACAAGTCCATAGAGCCACTCGTTCAGGAGTGAGCCAGTTTGTCAGGTTTTTGGCACCACATGTATACCACTTGTAGATCTATTTACTGAGACACTAAGTGTCTGTCTATGCTTTATGTAGTATTGGTGAGATTTTTTGAGTTTTCACTCAGTTTTCAGGGGAAACTCTGATGGATTTTTCCCAGGTTCTCGCCATGTTTCATGTGTATTTGCAGTTATACTCTCTGATGGTCTAGTGGTCGAGTTTGACTCCCGCTTTGACAGATTTTGTCAACCTTGTACCCACTCTCACTGGAGTGAGAGTTGCATGCGCTTGTGTGGCTACAGAATTTGACAATCATAGGTTTCATAGGTATTTTGTAAATTTTTGCAGGCAGTTTCTCTTGTGGGATGCGTTTTGAGCTAGTTTGCTCACTACTAGTGCTTTATGCTCAGTTAAGTTGTTTGTCCCAAATTATGTGCTTGCAGATAGCAGATTGTAGAGCTATTTTATGCATATGTGACCATGGGTTCATGATTGTGTAGTGGTCGATTATCTCCCACTCTGTTGCCAGTTTGGCATGGTTTTTGATAGAGATTCTACTTGGATTTTTTCTCAATTTATAGGGAAGACTCTACTAGATTTCTCCTAGGAGTTCTCGCCATAGTTTGGTTTCTTGGTATCTAGTTAGAAGACATGTGTGATAGTTAGAGTCTACAATGATGACTCCTGAGAGACAATGGTCTCGTACTTGCCGACAGATGTGTGGTTGACATTATGGTCACACAGGTCACACTAGACGTCATTGTTTCAGACGTATGAGGCAGCACCGGAGATCTATGTGTGGTGCAGATGAAGTTTTAACGCATGCTAAAGTGGTGGCTTCATATGCTAGTGACGGTGATGTCACGTTTCCCTTTAGCCTTCCTCCTTCTTAAATGTCTTCTAGAGGTGACACACCTTCCCATCGGTTGCTAGACGAGGATGAAATTTTCCATGTCACACCACATCGTGAGTGGTTCATTAGTTTCTCTAGTGGAAGATTTGGTTGTGTTCACTTGGCTGATGGTTTGGCATTTGACATTGCGAGTGCAGGAGATGTTTGCTTGTCATTTCCCAGTGGTGCATCATATACGCTATGACATGTGTACTATGTTCCTTAGTTGAGATAGAGCTTAATCTCAGTGAGACGCCTAATAGATTTTGGGTCTATCCCATAGTGGCTTGGTTTACCCTATGCATGTATTTGAGGTTTGAGACGTCATGGTCTCGGTTTTGTTAGTTGGATGCTTTGAACGAGAGATCAGATGTGTCTCCTTTGCGGGTGAGCTCCACCATGCTCACAAGATAGAACATTTTGTTGTTCAAGACATGCTAGTAGACTCTATAGAGATAGAGGGAGAGTGACAGTTCTCTAGTGAGACACAACAGGTGTCATTGGAGTCAATGCAGACAGAGGTAGAGTGGGTTTCCTCCCTATAAACACATGCAAAGATGACAGACTTTCAAATTAGCATCATGCTCAAGCTCCTTTTTCATTAGGGATAGAAAGCACGTGTTTCTTCTTGTCTATGGTCTTGCTTTTAGGCATAACAAAAGCATGAAATTTTATTGAGCAAACTTTTGATTAAGTACTGAGAGGAAGCTCAACACCATAACCTTAACCCATACCTCTTGATCTCTCCTCACAACATCGTTTGTATTAGATTTGATACATGTGGTAATTTGTGACACATGCACAACTTTAGATAGATTGCATCAACAAGGAAAATATGTTCTATCTATGCATAAGAGTGCCAGAGGAAGGAGACACTAAAGTTAGAGAAATACAAGCGGAATACATTCGTATTTCTAAAGTGGGTATGTGCTAGAAAGAGCAAGAAGCAAGGCCATAGGCATCTACAGGTGCATGCTAGGGTGATAAAGCAGGTATGAAGGTCAAGGGCGCACAGGTGGTTCCATATGTGTATGTATTTTGAGGTTGCTTTGGCCAAAGGGCTATGTTATGGGGATTTTCAGAGGTGATTGCTTGAGGAGTTTTAAATGCAAAAATTGAAGTGAAAAAGGTGGTTTTCCAAGTGCTCTACAGGCTAGGCCAAATGGACTGTCAATTGAAGGTGTATAGCTCAAGATATGGAAGTTTAAAGGCAGGAGTGTTTTGCATCTTCCCATTGGATTGGATGGCTGCATCATGATGGTCAAAGCATACGTGTGATGATAGGGCTGAAGAGATCAATATATGGAGCATATTGGTCTTTTTGAATCGACATTTGGAGTCCGAATTGTCAAGATATGAGAAGTCAAAGTTATGTCGCGGGCCAATTTTGCACCATTTTGACCGCCTCAATAAACGTGCCATCGGGGTACTGCTTGAGCTTGCTAGGGTTTTAGGGGTAGTACGAGATGAAAGGTGAACTTCTCCAAGGATATGGGGAATCAAATAGTGTAAAGAAGAAGATCAATTGAGGAGTGTCATTTGTGTGTAAAGGAGAAACCTTGCATGTGATTATAATCTCTCTCTCTCTCTCTCTCTCTCTCTCTCTCTCTCTCTCTCTCTCTCTCTCTCTCTCTCTCTCTCTCTCTCTCTCTCTCTCTCTCTCTCTCTCTCTCTCGTTACCATATACATGTGGTAGTGATGCGTGTGAACACACTAGGACCGCCGGGGCATTTTTTCCCTCTTTAGGAGGTTTTTTCCCCCGTGCATTGTATATACGCCCATCACTCTAGGGCTATCTATCTTTCCATTACACACTAAGTAACACACTCTCTATTGTGTGCCTTGAGCTTCCTTCGTCTTCTCCAAGCTGTGTGTGTTTCTCTGCAACCCTAATTCCAACAATTGGTATCAGAGCAGGTCACGTCCTCCCGGGCTTAGTCGCCAGCTGCTCCAGCACACGCCTGCTCACTTTCTCCGATTTCAGTGAGCTTTGGCGAGCGTTCGCAGGTCGACAAATATTTTGGTCTGCTCAGAATTTTGATTTGGGCTCATTTCGGCCTCCATTTCCACTACGGGCAGTACTGCACAGGCTATTTCGTCATTTTGTGCAGATTTTCTGTCAGTGCCGTTTTCTACATAACAGGTGCCTTATAGTCTTCTACGGTTTGTGCTATATAGCACAAGTTGTTCCCGCTCCATTTCTCCTATTTTCGGGCAGTTTTCACATCAGGTGCAGCATTTACCATGGCTGACAACAACAACACAGATGTGTTCAAGATGTTTGCTGCTGAGGACAGGTTGGATGGGGACAACTACCCTATGTGGGCTTATATGATGCAACATGTTCTTGTGTCAAAAGGTGTCTGGAACATTGTGCAGGGCATTGATGTACGTCCTGGTTCTGAAGATGTAGGCGATATTGAGGATGTTGCAGGTCTTGCTGCAAGGATTGCAGCTGTTAGAGTTGTTTTGCCTACGGCA
Organism: Adiantum capillus-veneris; assembly: GCF_014529385.1. NCBI lineage: Eukaryota > Viridiplantae > Streptophyta > Polypodiopsida > Polypodiales > Pteridaceae > Adiantum > Adiantum capillus-veneris. The sequence goes on from NC_140941.1 coordinate 72,009,199, forward strand.
GAACAAGCTCGTTGGGATGTTAAGGATGCGCAGGCTCATGCATTGATTGCGTTGTCTGTGAAGCGCACCATTATTCCTCACATCCGTTCAGCAAAATCTGCAAAACAGGCTTGGGATATTCTAGCAGGTCTTTATGCAAGCCGCAATGAGGCTAAAATTGCTTTGCTGCGTAAAGAGCTAGAGTCGAAGATTATGCATGAGGAAGATGATATGGACACTTTCCTTGCTAGTGTCAAGGATATCAATGAGCAACTCATTTCTGCAGGTGAAGTCATTTCGGACAGTTCCCTTGTGCAGATTGTTCTTGATGCCTTACCAAATTCCTACCAGACTTTTGCTAGTACTTGGAGACTGATGACCCAAGGAAATCCTGAAGTTGTCAAGTTTGATGCATTATGCACATTGCTGTTGCAAGAGTCACTTTCTAGAAAAAACAGGACTAGGCAGCGTGCAGTTGAGCAGGCTTTTATTGCTTCTCAAAGAAAGGGTGGTAACAGTAATGCAGCCACTTCTTATGGTTCTGCTGCGAGTGGCAAAATTTCTGTTCCTAATGCTTCTGCTGGCAGCACTTCGTCTGGCAATTCTGGTGATAAGGGCAAAAAGAAGATGCGTTGCCATTATTGCAAAGCCAATGATCACTTGATCAAGTTGTGTCCTAAGTTGAAGGCCAAAGAGGCTAAGAAGAAAGAGGGTGGTTCCACTGCAAATGCTGGATCCACTACAAATGCAGCCATTGTTGAGTCTTCTGTGAAAGGAGATTGTGATGCTGATGTTGATGCAGAATGGGCTTTTAGCGCAGAGTGCACTTACAATCCTGCTGTCCATGATGCATGCTTGTCAGTTGCTGCAGATTCACATGTGTGGTATTTTGACAGTGGTGCTACAAAGCACATTACCTCACATCGTGAATTGTTTACCTCTCTCGAGTCTGTCCCTCATGGGAATTCAGTCACTTGTGCCAACAACGCCTCTTATCCAGTTCAGGGAGTTGGAAAGATTGTGCTCACTGCTGCTAATGGCAGTTCCTTCACACTTGTTGATGCACTTTATGTACCTGGGATCAAGAAGAATCTCTTGTCTGTATCCGCACTTGCTAGACTTGGACTTGTAGTCAAATTTGTGGATGACAGATGTACAGTTCATGATCTCAGTTTTGGTGATGAAATTGTTGCATCTGGGCTTTTGTGCCGTGGGCTGTATAAGCTCACTTTGTATGACAAGTGTGGACAAAATTTTGCAAATGTTGTTGCAGATTCAAGGGCTATTTCAGATGCAAAACTTTGGCATGCACGTTTTGGTCATCTGAATTTTGCCAGTTTGCTGCGTTTGCAGAAATCTGATATGGTTGCTTCTTTGCCACCTCTTGAAGCACCTGTCAAACATGTTTGTGAAGGTTGTATTCTGGGTAAAATGCAGCGTTCTAAGTTTCCAAAGGATGGTTCAGTTAGGGCCACATGCAGGTTGCAGCTTGTGCATAGTGATGTTTGTGGGCCCATGCAAACTCCGTCCTTGGGCAATTACCTGTACTTCGTGACTTTCATTGATGATTACTCCAGGCATGCATGGGTATTTCCGCTTAAAGCGAAGTCCGAAGTTTTTATGTGCTTCAAACAATTTTTGGCTATGGCTGAAAATGTCTCAAAATGTACTATGGGCACCCTCCGTTCCGATCGAGGGGGGGAGTATATGTCTCATGAATTTAATGCATTTCTGGCTAGTCGTGGGATAAAACACCTATGTACAGTGCCTTATACACCTCAGCAAAATGGTGTTGCTGAGAGGAAAAACAGGTCACTAACGGAAATGGCACGATGTATGGTCAAAAGTCAAGCTTTGCCGCATTCTTTTTGGCTTGAGGCTACGAAAGCTTTGCAGTCTATTACTCCATATGAAGCATGGCATGATAGAAAACCTTCTATTGAGCACATGCGTGTTTTTGGCTGTTTGGCATATGCTTTGGTGCCACAAGTGCAGCGCAGAAAATTGGATGATAAGGCTGTCAAATGTATTTTTGTTGGTTATAGTGCTGAAAGCAAAGGTTACAGGTTGTATCATCCGCAAAAAAAACGTATTCTGGTTTCACGGGATGTAGTGTTTGTGGAAGACTCTGTTCAGCCCTTGCTGTCATGTACTAGAGACAGTAATGTAAGCTCATAGGACATTTATGACACTTTGTTGCCTCTTTTCAGTGGTGGAAATACGAATGTAAGTTCCAATGAGACAAATGTACAGCCTATGGGGGTTTCTGAAAATGTTTTAGAACAGCCTATTACTGATGCAAATGTACATGATGTACTTGATGCGGAAAGAGCTGAAAATGAGCAGGCTAGAGGTATGCCAAAATGGCTGGTGCACACTTTGCATGACAGTAAATTGGATGCACCTTTATCTAGTCGTACTCGTTCAGGCTCTCGCCATGCATCTTATGCATCAGATTGTTATGCTTTGGCTGTGTCTAGTTTACATGATGTTGAGGAGCCTCTGTCTTTTGATGAAGCACAAAATTCAGAAAATTGGATTGCTGCCATGAAATCAGAATATGATGCACTTATAGAGAATGACACATGGACTTTATGTGATTTGCCTCCTGGCAAAAAGGCCATTGGTACAAAGTGGGTTTACAAGTTGAAACGCAAGCCGGATGGTGAGATCGATCGCCATAAGGCTCGACTTGTTGCAAAGGGTTATGCACAACAAAAAGGCATAGATTATGAAGAGACTTTTGCTCCCACTTGTCGTATGACTACTACTTGTCGTATGACTACTGTGCGTTTTCTATGTGCATTGGCAGCTCATTTTGGTTGGGATGTACATCAATCAGACATTGTTACTGCTTTCTTGAATGGTGACATATTTGAGGAAGTTTATGTAACGCAACCTCGCGGTTTTGTCATAAAAGGACAAGAGGACAAAGTGTGCAAATGTAAGAAGGCTTTGTATGGGTTGAAGCAATCTCCTCATGCTTGGTATGAGAAAGCTGACACTCATTTGGTTAAACGAGGCTTTCGTAACAGTCCAACAGAAAGCACATTGTATGTAAAGCGTGAGGATGATGTATTTCTCATTGTGGTTCTTTATGTTGATGATTTGCTGATCACTGGACCAAATGAGAGACATATTGCTGAATTTAAGGCTGATTTGAATGCTACTTTCAAGATGAAAGATTTGGGGCTGTTGCATCATTACTTGGGTATACAGTTTAAGCAGTGTGATGGTGGTATTGCCTTGTGTCAGAAAAGTTACATAGAGACATTGCTATGTAAGTTTGGACTTGAGGATTGCAAACCTATTGCCACTCCCATGGAAACAGGTTTGAAGTTGAGTCTACATGATGCTGGCGATCCTGCTGATGTCACTCTTTACCAAACTGCTGTTGGCTGCCTCATTTATGTATGCAACACGAGGCCAGATATTCAGTTTGCAGTCTCGCAGGTCAGCAGATTTATGCATAGCCCAGGGTCTAAGCATTGGCAGGCTGTCAAGAGGATTTTCCGCTACCTTAGTGGCACTTTACATCTTGGCTTGTTTTATCCCAAGGGGGGATCATTGCCGCCAGACTTACATGCTTTTTCGGACTCAGATTGGGCTGGTTGTTTCGACACGCGAGTGTCCACAAGTGGTTTTTGTTTCATGCTTGGCAGTTCATGTATATCATGGTTGAGCAAGAAGCAACCTACTGTGGCCACTTCGAGTTGTGAGGATGAGTACAGGGCAGTCTTCACAGCTACGGTTGAGTGTGTATGGCTCAGACGCCTTATGGCTGACTTGGGTGTTGGACAGGACACTGCCAACACTATCTACACTGACAGTCAGAGCGCATTGGCAGTTGCGAGGAACCCAGTTTTTCATGCTCGCACAAAGCACATTGAGGTGCATTACCACTATGTCAGGGAGAGGCTCTCAGCAGGAGAGATCAGCTTGGCTTATGTGCCAACACAGGACAACCTTGCAGATCTTTTCACAAAGGAATTGTCTCGTGAGAAGCTTGAAGCTTTCCGCAAAGCTTTGGGCTTACTCCCCTTTGTGGACTGATCCTGTCCTCAGGGCATGGCACTTCCCTTTACTCATGTGCCAGCTCTCGTTCACCGCATCACTCCAGGGGGGATTTGTTACCATATACATGTGGTAGTGATGTGTGTGAACACACTAGGACCGCCGGGGCATTTTTTCCCTCTTTAGGAGGTTTTTTCCCCCGTGCATTGTATATACGCCCATCACTCTAGGGCTATCTATCTTTCCATTACACACTAAGTAACACACTCTCTATTGTGTGCCTTGAGCTTCCTTCGTCTTCTCCAAGCTGTGTGTGTTTCTCTGCAACCCTAATTCCAACATCTCTCTCTCTGTAATAGTCACACTCTTACTCAAAACAATCACATCTCTTTGTTAATTCAACAAATTTTTTTATTTTTTCAAAAGTAGACCCATTATACGAGATAACCAAATTTCAATAGCCATTTTTGTTGGACGCTTGTAGGTAGCTTGCAACGGTTTTAGGAAGGAAAGTGAGTTTTTTGTTCTCTTTATTGTTGCACTTGATGTTGTCTTCTGTAGTGTATATATCATCCCATCGGAGACACATCATTGTGTAAATTTACACAAACCAACATAGCTAAGCAATGGCCAGTTTGGTAATAACAAAGGAAAAGGTTAGTGAGGTTTGGGTGATGTAGGTAGGCATGTTTCTTGAGCTTCAATTGGTGGTTGGGCACATGAAGAAAATGCCACAAAAACAATGGGGTAGTAGTTCCCTCAACTTTATATGCCACAATGTCATGAGCATGGGATCAATGACCCCAATTGAAAGGGGTCACATCTAGGGATCAAGAATGTTGTTCAATAGAACTGTAATATTGAAAAATCATTAGTGAGAAGAAAAGCCTAACCTTGGGAAGCACCAACCCCTTCCAACTCGGACTTGAATCTAGGTCACTAGGGCGAGAGGTTGATGCCCTAACCCTTATACTCTCTTGTGTCTTCTTGTTTTAGATGTGAGGCTAGGGGGTTATGAATCCAAAATTGCTAATATTAGATAAAAACAACCTTATTTTTGTTATGCAATCATGGAATGGGTGGCAAAAATTTGGCAAGTTTGGAGCTTGAAAGGGTTGACAAGGGTATAGGCTCTCTAGAATTGGGGTGGCGAGACATGGCATCAATTTTCACATTTACTTGTAGTCAACACAATGGATGTTTTGTGGGTGGAGTAGACCTTTCAAATGAGGAGCTCCTTATCATTTTGTATATGTACAACTAATAAGAAGTGTGGTTGGTGGGTAGCCAGATATCGAATATCCGGCCCCGAGAAAAGGCACGTTGCTTTTACCCCAACAACCTCCCCTTTAAAGGCAAATGTGCCAATAAGTGGGTCCTATTAGCTAAACTACTAGTGTGTACAAGAAAATAGGTTAGAGACTCTCTCAACATACGCCCACTGGCTTGCTCACTCAATCTACATACAACTGTATTGGCTCTAGTGATAGGCGAGCATGCATATCCACGCTAGAGCCTACATGTAAATCTTGTAGACAACTTTGTGCTGTATGTGTAGCTCCACAAAGTATCATTCTAGTGTAAGCCATCGTACGACTGACGATCCTTGTTGCAAATTCTCCCACTCTAGCTGCTAAGTCAGGCTTGACACTAGTGGGTTGTACATGAGACGCCCAAATGCTGACAAAATCTACGCAAACCTAGTTGTACTAACCTCCTCTATGCTATCAGCATGCACTACATCATCATGACTACTCATCACATACGGATGTGTCATCACCGACAGTGGGATGGCTACGTCCCTCTCAACCATAGGTAGAACTATTGTCCACGCATCAACTCATCAGCCTCTAGCATAATCATATTAAAGAACTCCATGTTTGTCATCTCTGCCTTTATCTCTAGGGAGCGGAACCGCTCCACCTTTGTCTGCACAAACTTTGACAACACCTGTTGTGCCTCACTAGAGCAATGTCGCTCTACCTCTCTCTCTACAGAGTCTACTGACATGTTGTGCATAGCTAAATGCTCTATCTCCTTAGCATATTGGAGCTCACTAGTGAAGGAGACACATCTCATCTCTCGCTCAATGCATGCCAACAACAAAACCAAGACAATGTCGTCTCGTACCTCAGATACATGCATAGGATTTACCAAGCCACTTTGGGCTCCCTTGACAATCACTAATGATATGATATGTATCTGGAAAACTGCTCTTTAAGCAATATTTGAAATCCGCAATCTACTAAATATCTCACTAAGATCAAACTTTATCTCAACTGAGGAACATAGCACACATTTTGTTGGGGTGGTAAAACCCAATGTGTCGTGCCTAAGTGTTGGGAAATCGGACACTAACCGAGAACAAACACTGACCATTGATTCTATATAAAACATTAAGGACTCATAACCCTAAACACTATTGTGTTTGAAGTGGGTTTAGAGTCCACCACAACCTTACGTCTCCTCTCTTCTTCTCTCTTCTTTATTGCTGCACACACAGACACACTCCCGCTTGCGCACTTTGACCGGTATCAGAGCTTGAGGATTGGAGAGCATCCTTGGAGCTCGACAGGGAAGCAGGTGAGGAAGTACCAAAAACTGCAGCACATTTTTGTAGATCTATTTTGGCATGTCAAAAGATTTCCTTTCAGGCCAATTCTTACAAAATTTGACCGATTTTTTGTGCTCTTCATCTTTTTAGAAGAAAGTTTTCTCAGAATCCTCACCGGTTTTGAGATACATCACTCAGACTGCCTGCATGTCATGTAGGACAGACTCCAACTTTTGCAAATCAGACTTCTCTTGGTTAGAATCACGACTTTAGGTTAATTCCCATTACTCCCGACTGTTTTTGTGAGCTCTACAAATTTGCAGAAGGAAATTTTTGCAAATTTTGCACGGGTTTGGGAGATATCTACTTCAAACAATAGGGTATTCTACCTCTGTCGGTTCTTCTGCGTACACATTTTCATTGAAGACTCTTTCTACAATCTCTGTCACATGCATATTGATGTAAGATCTTGAGGGTCTGTTAAGTCAGACAAACCGCTACAGTGGTTACGAAAAAGGCTTTCTGTGGTTGATGTAAGATCTTATGCGGTTTATGTATTGAAGAAAATATGCAAAGCCTATTCTTGAGGGTCGTGGTAAGGTTTTACTGAGCTGGGGGATTCTCAAATGTGGAGATCCCTTTGGTGATACAGGATTTGTAGCGAGCCCCTGACATCCCCATGGTTTTGGCATCAACATAGGATGTATGTTTATGCAGTTAGTGCCATATTGGTGTGCATCTGACCTGCCATTGTTGGTATTGCTGTCATCTTTATATCTATGCATTTGACAATGTTTAGTTGGTCAGAGACACTCTTCTAGAGCTGGAGACACTGAGACTGATAGTTTTTTGGGATTCTAGTCATTGTACAAATTTTTTTTGGGTTCAAAAGTCAGTTTTGCAGAGGAAACTCTGTCAAAAATTTTCAGGAGTTTTATCATTTTGTTTAATTCACTGGATCTACCACGTTTGTTCCTTGTTGAGTGTTGGCTTCATCACCAGAGAACTCTTTGTTCAACATTGAGAAATTAGATAGCACTAACTTCCCATTTTGGAAGGAACAAATTTACAATGTCTTAGTATAGAAAAACCAGATCCAGCCGATAAAGAAGAAGAGGATAAAGCCTAAGGATATGGAAGAGTATGATTGGAAGGATTTGGATGAGCTTGTGAGGTCCACCATCATGCTGACTTTGTCAAAGAATGTGTATTGTAATGGAAACATGGAAAAGACTAGTTATGAGCTGTGGAAAAAGTTATGTGACATGTATGAGAAGCAAAGTGCAACATCACAGGTTTATCGGGTGAAAACGTTAGTTGATTTGAAGATGGATAAGGGCACACCTATGTGCAACCACCTCAATGAGTTCAACACAATTTTCAATCAATTTTCTACATAGGGAGTCAATTTTGACGATTCTATCAAAGTAATGTTTTTGCTAGTTACGTTGCCAAAAAGTTGGGATACTTTTTGCACAGCCATAAGCAATGCAACCCCTCTTGATGGTTTAACATGTGCTGATGGTGATGACAATTTGATTACTAAAGAGGTTAGCAAGAAGAATCTTGATGCTTCTCGGGGCACCAGCAATGCTCTCATTGTTCGTGGTCGATCACATGAAAGGGCAAGCAGAATTAGAGAGGAAAATCTTGTAGCAAATCATATGGACAAAAAGACATTGAGTGCTATCATTGTCACAAAAAGGGTCACATGAAGAAAGATTGTCGAAAGTGGAAACAAGAGAAAGCTAAAGACAAGAAACCGAAAGAAGGAAAGACTAAAGAAAGCAGTATAAAGATTGAAGAGATCAAACAATGTTTTTGTTGAAGATTTTGATGGAGACATTTATCTCACATCTGCCATGGATTTCGTATTTTTGCTTGCCACTAATAACTATGCTTTAAAGAATTGGGTTCTTGACTCAGGTGCATCGTTCATGTGACTCCTCACAGGGAGTGGTTCAGTACATATGATACAGCCCGTAGAGGTTGTGTTCATCTTGGCAATGATTTTGCTTGCGACATAGTTGGTGTCGGTGATGTGCAGCTGAAATTGCAGAATGGTTTTTCATTCATGCTAAAAAATGTGAGACATGTGCCAAAGCTTACAAAAAGCTTGATTAGTACATGACAATTGGATTATGTAGGATACAATTGCACATTTGGTGATAGTGCGTGGAAGATCACCACAGGTTCTTTAGTGGTAGCACATGGTTCAAAGTCTGGAACTTTGTATATGCTCCATGTATCCAATGTTAAAAACCATGTAATTTGTGTAATCAAGCCAAGTGTTTCTTTGTGGCATCATCAGTTAGGACATATGTCTCAAAAGGGAATGAAAATCTTGCCTCATTTTAATTATGTTCAGGGCTTCAATTTCTCAGACTTTTTAGTTTGTGAGCATTGTGTTTATGGTAAACAAACACAATCACCACACAAAAGGGGCAACACTCGGAAATGTCAGCCATTAGAGTTAGAGCATAATGATGTGTGTGGGCCTATGCCGAACGTATCCATGGGAGGTCCTTTGTATTTTGCTACATTCGTCCCGATGAAATTTCAAGGGAAGTGTGGGTATATCCTCTCAAGAAGAAAGATGAAGTCCTTTCAAAATTCAGAATTTTGTGGCATTAGTGGAAAATCAGTCTGGCAAGAAAGTCAAGTGCTTAAGGTCAGACAATGGTGGTGACTATGTCACAAAAGCCTTTCATAATTTTTGTGATTCCAAAGGAATCCAAAGAGATTTGACTGCTCCATATAGCCCTCCACAAAATGGTGTTGTTGAGAGGATGAATCATACCATACAAGAGAAATTATGAAGCATGTTGTCTAATGCAAAGTTACCTAATGGATTTTGAACGTAAACGTTAGCAACTGATGTCCATCTTATTGATAGATCTCCTAACAAGGATTTAGATGAGAAGGTACCTGAAGAGATTTGGTCTAGGAAGCCACCTTCTTACAAGAATCTTAGAGTCTTTGGTTGTGAAACGTATTTCCATGTTCCAAAGGAGTTTCAAAGCAAGCTGGCTCCTAACCCCTGGCGAGATTGGATTTCAGTTATGGGATCTTGAAGCTAAAAAGATTGTTCACATTAATGACATATACTTTAATGAAGAGAAGATGCATAAGAAGTCTGTGCATACAATGGAGGTCAGGAGAGTTATCTTCTGAGAAGATGGAGTTGTTCACAATAGGGCTGAAGTGCCTCATGTTAGACAACAAGACCAGAATCCTCTTGTAGTACAAGATGTTGTTGAGGGACAACAAGCTCAACGAGTTTCTACAAGGGTTTCAAGGCCTCTTGATATATATACTCTCTCATTGGACTACAATATGTAGACAAATTGTGGAGAGCCCTCCAGCTATAAGGAAGCCATGCCAATGAATGACAAGGCAAAGTGGGAGAAAGCTATGCAATAAAAAATGGACTCGTTGCATAAGAATCAAACTTGGAATTTGGTTCAGTTGCCTAAAGGTAAAAAGGCATTACCATGTAAATGGGTGTACAAGCAAAAAATTACACCTCATGATAAAAACCCAAGTACAAGGCACGACTTGTTGCTAAAGGATTTAAGCAACATTATTGTATTGACTTTGATGAGATCTTTTCTCCGATTGTCAAGATGACTACTCTGCAGTGTCGTGTACATGTGTCGGTTGCTAAAGAAGACATGGAACTTGACCAAATGGATGCCAAGACAACGTTCTTGCACGGTGATCTTCAAGAAGAAGTTTATATGCAGCAACTAGAAGGTTTTGTAGAGAAGGGCAATGAAGACTTGGTGTGTCAGTTAAAAAAGACCCTTTATGGTCTAAAATAGTAATCAAGGGATTGGTACATAAATTCTACTCGTTCATGCTCTCTCAAGGCTACAAACGTAGCAATATGAACCGCTATCTCTATGCTAAGCAAGCTCAAGATGGTAGTTTGCTAATTTTGGTCCTTTATGTGGATGATATGTTAATTTGTGGGAAATGCAGGGATGAGATTTCAGCCTTGAAGTCAGATTTACATGCAAAATTTGAAATGAAAGACATGGGTGAAGCAAGCCATATCCTTGGCATGCACATTAGGCAAGACGGATGCAAGAAATTGGTCTTTTTGTCTCAATCTGTGTACATTGATAAAGTGCTCAAGCATTTCAATATGGAGAGGGGCAAGGCATTGAGTACTCCATTGCCTCCATGTGTGAAATTTTCTAAAAACAATTGCCCTAAGTCTGAAGAGGAAAAGGCTAAAATGACACAAGTGCCTTATTCATCTGCACTTGGGAGTTTGATGTATGCTATGATTGCTACACATCCTTGATATTGCTTTTGCAGTGGGAGTTGTTAGCAGATATATATCAAATCTAGGCAAGAAACATTGGGAGTTAGTGAAAGGGGTTATGCGATATTTGAATGGTACAAAAGACATATGCATTTGCTTTGGAAAAAAAGAAGCATGTGTAATAAGTTACACGGATGCAAATTATGCAGGAGACTTGGACAAGAGAAGGTCCACTTTAGGCTATGTTTTTGAATTCATTGGAGGGGCAGCTTCATGGCGATCTCGTTTGCCAGAATGCATTGCCTTTTCTACTATAGAGGCTAAAAGATATGTTGCAGCTTCAAAAGCTTGCAAAGAAGCAATATGGCTTGGTCAGCTAGTGGGAGACTTGGGAATTAGTGTTGAGATGCTTGTGTTAAATTGTGATAGACAAAGTGCTATAAAATTGGCAAAAAATCTAGTGTTTCATGCAAAGACAAAGCATGTGTATGTGAAGTATCACTTCATTCATGAGGTGCTTGAGGACAAGAAATTGCAGCTGGCCAAGATTCACAAGATTCACACCAGTGAGAATCCTGCTGATCTTCTAACAAAGGGCTTACGTTTAGAGCGGTTTGCACATTGTCGGGCACTCATGGGAATTGAGTAGATGATCATGTTCATTTTCTACATGTACTATATGTATATATACATTTTCACCACAGCTTAAAGGCACATTGTCCTTTAAGTGGGAGGTTGTTGGGAGAGGTAAAGTCCAATGTGCCACGCCTAAGTGTTGGGCGGCCAAACGCCAAACGAGAACTAACACTAATAATTCATTCTTAAAAAACAATAAGGACTCATAACCCTAAACACTATTGTGTTTGGGGTCCACCAAACCCGTGTCTCCTCTCTTCTTTCTCTCTTCTCCATTGTTGCACACATGCGTGCACACACACACACACACACACACACACACACACACATGTGCGCACGCGCGTATGCATGCACACGCTCCTGCTTGTGCACTTCTCAAATCATAGCATATAGGCAAGCAAACATCTCTGCACCTGTAATGTCAAATGTTGAACCATCGGCAGGGTGACTACGAAGCGAGCTCAATGGAGCAAGCTTTTTGTTTTACTATCCCAACACCACTACCTCCCATTGCTGCCCCTTTCCACCCATTGTCATCACCATCCTAGCCCACCCCACCAGTTGTTGGTGGTGCTAGCTTGCTGCTACCATGTGCTGCCCCTACTACCACCGCCGCCCATTGTTGCTCCTCCCTTCAATAGACTAGCCTCTCATCCCCTCCCTCCTCTCTCTTCCCCCTTACTCTGTCTCACCCTCATCCCCATCTCTCTCTCTCTCTCTCTCTCTCTCTCTCTCTCTCTCTCTCTCTCTCTCTCTCTCTCTCTCTCTCTCTCTCTCTCTCTCTCTCTCTCTCTCTCTCTCTCTCTCTCTCTCTCTCTCTCTCTCTCTCTCTCTCTCATATAAAATTGAACTACAAATCACAAGACAATAATACAAAATGTCAATTTATGGTTAGATCGACATTTTCATCATTTGCACACCTCAATTAGAATATGGCAACCCAAAGCTGCAGAATTCTTACAATATCCTTTTAGCATCCAATAGAGTTTTGACCTCATTGTCACCCAAACTAGATTGATGAATGAACATGTTTCTGTTTATGTCCATTCCAAACATTCTCAAGTCAATGTAATACAAGTGTTTGCAAGCCACATAGTTCATTCCCTCCCCTACCATCCTTTGGAAGTCTCTACAAGTACAACTGGGATTTTTAGCTATTGTGACCCTGTATTTATCACCACGCAAGTTTGAGTTTTGAGTTTCCACAATGAAAACTTTGAGTTTTCTTGTCTTCCACTTTTGTTATGTCCATCTCTACATCTAGCGCACTATCTATCCTTTTAGAGGCCTCTTCAGAAACACCTCTTCTGTACCTACTTGAGTTTTGAGTTTCCACAATGAACACTTTGGGTCTTCCTATCTTCCACTTTTTTTATGTCCATCTCTAGCTCTAGTGCACTATCTATCCTTTTAGAGGCCTCTTCAGAAACACCTATTCTGTACCTACTTGCACGTCTTTGCTCTTGTACTTACATAGTATTTGTACTCGTCCGCACGTCTTTGCCCCTGCCCTTCCATAGTTTCTATTGCAATATGAAACCCTGCAAGGGGCAATGCCTTTATTTCTGACTTTGTCAACAAGGATGTTCCCTGTGCCACTGGCTACTCTAGTCGAGGCCTTGGAGGCTGCATCACAATGTGTAGACATATATTCCAGACATGTTTCATTTAGAGGCCTCTTCAGAAACACCTGTTCTGTACCTACTTGCACGTCTTTGCTCTTGTACTTACATAGTATTTGTACTCACCCGCACGTCTTTGCCCCTGCACTTCCATAGCTTCTATTGCAATATGAAACCCTGCAAGGGGCAATGCCTTTATTTCTGACTTTGTCAACAAGGATGTGCCCTGCGCCACTGGCTACTCAAGTGGAGGCCTTGGAGGTTGCATCACAATGTGTAGACATATATTCCAGACATGTTTCATATCATCGATACAAAACCATACCCATGTGTCAGTGTTACGTCCCTCCCAATTGCATTTTCCCCAAAAAATTGGGCCAGTTGTTCCCTCACTGCATACATTCACCTTTTTCTTGCACTTTCCATTGATGATTCCTTGGCAGGTGAACATACTCCCCGGTTTGCACCTATGGATAGCCCACACATGGTGTCATTTTCCAGTTGTTCCCTCACTGCATACATTCACCGTTTTCTTGCACTTTCCATTGATGATTCCTTGGCAGGTGAACATACTCCCCGGTTTGCACCTATGGATAGCCCACACATGGTGTCATTTATGTCCACCTCGATGGGCCAAATCATCAACCCAACATTCTCTTCATCCGCAGGGGGTATTTCAATTGTTTGTGCTACTACACCAAACAATAATTTCATGGACTCTCTTTGATGGACGATGTTCTTAGTGACATATTTTGGCCTGTGTGAAATTTTTGCCTCCACACCTTTAATATGGGATAATGTCTTGCATTATTTCATCATCACTGTGAGCCCATCTCCAAAAAACTTAGGCATCCTTGGAAGGCTAGTGCCTCCTATTGCATCGTTCACAACACAGCTAGTTTGCGATAGACTAGGTGTGTGGAATTGTCGTGAAGTTTCTTTGTCTCTCATCTTGCATATGCTTGGTCCACTTCCCATATACTTATCCTCCATATATGCCATTCGTTTGGATTTTTGAAGGAGTGTGTCACAATGTCTAAAGGTGTCGTATCATACAATGAATTTTTTTGCTTGTGGCCTTCACCTGCTAGCCATGACGCGTGGTGTGAATTTGAGAGATTTGTTTGAGGTATGACCTTGATGCAATGGTCATCCTTGGGGGGTTCACCTCTTAGACATGTAAGTTACCACATGAGTTCAAATGAATGGGTTTTTTAATGAGGGTACCTCACATGCCACTAACATAACCATCACTCCATTGGGCCTGGATTCCCATCTTCCACCTTCTTGGTGGCCCACCAAGCTTGAATGAATCGATACTAATACTCTGCATCTTCAGTGCTTTGCGCGCACCGTCACATTTGACATAGCTGCTTGTGCTCATCTTGAAATGCATTGACTACATATTTTGTGGTGTGGATCCCCAAACTTTGTTCCCAATGGAAAAGGCAAGAACGCTCCCTACCTTCCATCACCTTGTCCAATCCTCCATTGAATATTGTAACCGCGTTCCAATTTGCTTGGGCTTCATGTGCCGTAAACTCAGCAAAAAGCAATGTGTAAACAAGTGTCAATCCATAATAGCACACGGAGAGCATTATGGATACTCTCTCTGCTGTGAAAATACTCAACCTATAATGCCAATGCAAAAACTACACTTCAATTAGAAATAGGACCTCTATTGGTGATCCAATGCACTCTACTTTTGTGACGTCGATGCAAAAAGTACACCTCCGAGCGATGTGCTTGGGAATTTGATGCCAAAATCTCTAATCAATGCCAAAACCATGATGCCGATAGATCAATGCAGAATAAAAAGAGAAGGTGAATGCATATAATTAAAAAAGCGTTTGGAGATTGCCTACTAGTACAAGTTAGTAGCTAATTGATTGGAGAGAGTAAATGGTTGGCTCCTCACTTTTTTTCTTTTTGCCATAGTCACAATTGTGAGTTGAGAGAAATTATATTAGCACGAAAAGAATACAATTTTCCTTGAGCACTACATGTGCCTTGAGGGGACTAGGGTTCCAGTAGAAACTTATACATAGAAATGGAATGACGATACACCTACCCTCTTTAGTGTTCTAAGCAGTTCACTGCCTGAATCCATTCTTCATCCTTGTCAATTGCCCCTCTTCTTGCTCCTACTACATGTATGAGCTTAGTGCTCTAACGCATAATATCCTCAAAATGAGCTACATCCATTTTTCCCTCAAAAACTCAAAGGTTCCTAGACTTCCATACCCAATTCAGGTAGCAAAATCTGATAATTTGTGTGCACACCAAAATGGCATGGCTTTGGAAACCACGACTTCCCAAGATCAGGTCATTCATAAATAAGACGGTCTTGCAAGTCCTTCTTACCCATTTGCAAACCCTAGCGGCCAGCCCCTGCGAAGTAGGGAACTTGGAGAACAGATGAAGGGGGTTTTCAGAGGTTACCCTCAGCAAAAGAAAGTGTCAGAGCTGATCCCTCTAGCGTGCACCTTAATCACAGTAGGCAAGGCACTCCAGATCACTTTCCAAATGGTGTTGACACTCTTTTGCCAACGTTCTTTTGACTAGTTTTTTTTCTCAATTCTGTTGAGTGGGGCAAACCAATCCACTTTGTACACTAGGAAATTATAGGTACTCGGGGTCTTGGGAAGCAAGAACACTTTGTCTTTCGACCAATGCTAGCCTCTCCAATCAATTTTTAATCCACAACTAGGTGTAAATGAGGATGTCAGCACTTCCAAAATTCTACTAACTAGAAGCCTTTTGTATAAACCCAGATTATGTTGCAACACCAACAAAATCTTATGTCATCCCAAAGATGATAAATTTTAGAAATTCCTTTGCTGTTTACCAACCATGCAACTTCCCTCCAAAAGGTGTCCATGGAGCCCCTTCCAAGTTTGGAGGGCCAGGGAGACCAATTGCGGGAGGAATCCTTGAATTATCTAAAATTCTCCCCCCCCCCATTCCAAGGTTCAATCTGCTTTGTTACATGCCTGCTAGTTCCCCTCTTCAGCAGCCAAGCTTTAGGAATGTCCAATAAGGTGCCAAAATCTTGTCAAGCACAATGGCCTTCCTCCATATGCCCCCTTTCAAAACAAGATTTGTGTTGTTTATCATATCCTATGCCATGATAGCCCATTCCTATTTTATCAAAGAGACAACAAGTCTGGCACACGAGGCTTCTGCATGCACCATGGGGTCAATACTCCCGATTCCGCCTTGATTCTTAGGTCTCACTACCCATTCCCATTTCCCCCATTGGCAAGGAGTTGTGGCTTTCATGTTTGCTTTTCCACAAAAAACCGTTTGATAGACTTCAAGAATTATTTCCAATTGGATTTTCTCAGTTTCAACAGCAGTGACACAAATGAAATGTACGATATCATGAAAGCACTAATCACCGTGACTCTGCTATGGAAGTGGAGGAGCACAAACTTCCATCTTCTCATCTTACTATTTATTATGGTCAACATCCAATCAAATCTATGTTTATCCGTAATCCCCACCCCAAGTGGAGCGTCTAGGTACTTGAACACACTATGCTTGCCTATGACTTCTCTTGAACACTGCACGGGATCAAAGGAGTCACTTTCTGAGAGAGATATCAATCTTGATTTCTCAATAGTACACATTGAGTCGGAGGTAGGGGCAAAGAGGGAGAGAGAAGGAGCTATGCTTCCCTCCCATGCCGTTTGGGCACTGTGTTGGTTGCTTCCTTTTGTATGCATGCGGTAACGCTGGCACTGTTGGTATCATTGGCCATCATCAGGGGCACCTATGGGCAGTGGTAATTGGTGGTGGCGAGCCTGGTTGGGGAAACTTCATACACTAGGGGGCCATAAGGTCCTCCCTTTGTTGGGCATAAAGGAAAAGACTCCCCCCCCCCCCCCCCCCCCCCCCCCCCTTCAATTAGCGACAACGCTAGTGCTTGGGGTAGGGGTCATGAGAGAGCGGAAGAGGAAATTCAACAAGTGGAATTATTGGCTTCCAAAGGAGAGTGCTTTATGCAATAACACAAAAAATAAAGTCTATAAGTGTCCGATGCTTACCAAATTTCACTAGGTAGTATATCACATTTGACCGTACCAAGCAGAAGGGCTCTGGCCTCCTGGACCCCCTGAGCACAGACTTCCGACTTCCAACTGACCAATAGTTTGACTGAGATGGTTGAGCATGAGCTTGGCCATAGCGTTTTGGTCTCTTACTACATTCCCCTTCTCGTGTGTGATTGCTACAATAGAGTCCCTTCTTCTTTGGCTCATCACATGCTACAACAAGACTAGCTAACATGAAGTGTGAAAATTTCAACATATTTTTCACAATTTTTTGTTTTATAATTGATGATTGAGCATTTAAAAAAGTGTTAGATATTCATTTTTATTTATTTTATGCATACAAGAATTTATATGTTATGGGCTAAGGAGTTCACGATGATATTTTCAGTCAAGGGCTATTGAAAAAGACATTGTGCTTGAAAATGCCTTGGCCCATGTATGCTAGATACTTTAGAATGCATTGATTGTAGGATATTCCCAACAAGGGCAAGTCCAAGAATCTCTAGGCTGTTTTCCAAAGATGACAAGTGAGGGAATCTCTCCAGATGCAATCACCTACAATTGTATATCTTAAAGGCATGTGGCACTATGCAAGACATTGATGTGGGCCAAAATATCCATAAGGATATTGTTAGAAAACGGTTGTTTAAATAAAACATCGTGCTTGGCACTACCTTGTTGACATGTATACCAAATGTGGTGTATTTTAGAAAGCACAAAACTTGCTTCAACCGCTTCTTGTTCGGAATGTCGTATCTTGAAGTGCATTGTTTGCAAGATATGCCAAACAGGGACAAGGCCAAGAAGACTGTGCTGCTTTTCTAGATTCAAAGAGATGGCATCTCTCAAAATTCAATCATCCACACTTTCATCTTAAAGGCATGTCAATCCTCTCAAAAAAACCTTCAAAATGACACACTCCCTAGTAAACACACACTTGGTTGCACACCGTCAAACACACACACCCCTATCAAGATCAACACTCATACAAAATCTACAATGCTTCTATCCCACAAGCCACTCCCACACACAATGCTTCTCTCTTCCTCTATCTCTATGCACACCATAAACGGCCCGGGGGCACACCCACAGACCATCACCGAAACACCAAAGAGCATCAGAAGAAGAGAAGGGGATGGGTGAAAAGGCAACACTGATTATAACTATGGAGCTTTATTCATCAAAAAACCACCATAGACGTGCTCTTACAATCTTGAAGGCTGGAATTGGAGCTAATCTCTTGAGACAACTAATTCCAGTGTTGAAGGATTTCAGCTACTTAGAGTAGGAAGAGTTTAGACATCAGACTAGATAGAAATCAGTGACTAGACTGAAATATGAATATTGAAATGAGAATCAGACTTAAAGACTGGAATAAAGTTCAGATTCAGATTCAGAAGACTGTCAAGAAGTCAGTATCACTGGAATATATATATATCATGATTGAGATTACAGTGAATATGATTACAGAGAGAGAAAGTGTAGCCGAGAATACTGCCACTTATGCTCAAGTGCAATTATAGCTCAAAGCTCTAATACAAGTGATAACAATTGCCTCCCCGATATCAAAGTAATGGGCCCTATTTATATGCTTTGGGTTTACCGTAGTAATTACTCTAGTAATTACTAAGTGATTCACTGCCCATCTTCTAAGAACACGTTCCCACATGGTGACGCGCCAGCCGTCTACATCCTTCCCTTCTTTCTTGAATTTTGGCAAGATTCCAAAATTTCTGAAAAATCCATTGTCTGGTTCTGATGTGGAACTGAAAAATCCATCATCTGGTTCTGATGTTGACAATCCATCTTCTGGTTGATTGTCAGAGTTTGACATTGAGAAGATGGTGAAGGATGCAGAGCTCTAGAAAAGAGCACTATCTTTTCGAGAGGCAGCTGAAAAGGCCAAGGTGGAGCTGTCATCTCTCCCTGCCTGCTGAGAAGAAAAGTCGCCCCTGAATTCTGAGATAGAACTACCCAGTATCCTTCCATTGGACCGTCGTCCTTTTGCCCTTGCTCTTTGACCATGTTGGGGCCTAAGAAGTCCCAGCATCAGCATTCTCCTTCTGAATCAGTCGGTAAATGGCCTCTTGCTCAAGCTGATCCCTCCGGTCTGTGGTCATCTCTACCTCATAATGTGTGAGAGAATGATAGGTTTTGGTGTCAGGATCATAGAGTGTACGCCTGCCCTTGCTCAATCTGGTTCTGGCCAGTTTATGACAATGCGAAGTAGTATGGATCCATCCTTCGGGAAGAGGCTGATTGGTTTTGACGCGAGCTTCGAAAAGAATCTCAGCCATGTCCTTGTACTGCGGTGCCAAACCCGGCTTTGCTGCAATGTCTTTCTCAAGCAGTTTGGAAGATTCAACCGTGAGCTGTAGTAGCTGATTAGTAATCTTAGTCAATCCTCTGACCTGAATCTTCCACTGGCCCATACACAGTTGAATCTTATGTAGCTCTTCCTTCATTGCCTGTATGTCATTGATTTGAAGAGCATCATTGAGCAATGTTTGCCAAGTCTTCCATTCCACAATTTATCGCTCATACCAATCCCTAAGCTCATCAATTATTTTGAAATATGTGAGTCGATCAACTGGTTCTTGATGTTGAGGATACAGCGCTGGAAAAAATCTTGGCAACTCAGTTTCTCTTGCTGGAATAGCATACAAGAGAACTGGAGAATCGGGCACAAATTCCAGGAAATTCAGAACTGCCTGGTTCTCTTGTTGCATCATCTTCCTAGTAATTCTTACTAGCTGGAATAGGGCTCGGAGAGCAGTTGCCTGTGCTACTACTGACATTTGCGTTTGGGGTCCTCTGCTAGTGGCTGTCTGGTCCTCCAGGATAGCTTTCACTCTCTGGTCCAAAACACCTCTGGCAGTTTGCAGTTGTACCAGAACATCCTTAAGTTGGACCCTAACATCCTTCATACAGCGGTAAGTTGGTTTGTTACCCAGTAGAAGTTCCAGTTCTAGAGCTAAAGAGTGACAATCTGCAGTAGACTGTCTTTGCCAGTGCGGGTTTACCACTTTCTCATCAGCATTGAGTATCCATTCTGGAACTCATTCCAACAGCTGAACTGTACTGGGATGCGCCGGTAGTCTGCAGGCTTCTTTATCATGGAAAGCAGCAGATTTCCAATGTTCCACCATTTCCCTGGCTCCCACATATAATCTTTGGAACCTTTCCAAATCAGTCCATAGAGCATCATCCTCCAGATACTGTCTGGTGATGGAGGCTTGTTGATGTCTCAGCTGCTTATTCAAGGTAATGAGCTGCAGTGAATGCTGATGATCATTCACTGGTCCTTCATCCTTAACCTTCATTTTCCCTTTAGCCTCTCTGCTGTGATGGGATTGATTAGTTGGGTCATCTCCAGTATTACTGGGCTGCTGTTCTTCAGTCTGCTGATGACCCGACTGTTGTTCTGTTTCTTGTCTTTCCTGTTGTTCCTCAGTCTGGTCTGGTTGGTCTGGCTGTGACTGGCCTCCTTCATCTGGCCCTGTCCCACCAGTACCAGGTCCTGGGGGTGGAGATGGTGGTGGGGCATCATCATCATCCTGTGTATGCCCGGCTTCTTGATCATCCTCCTCCTAATCAGCTTCATCTTCTTCTTCTTCATCATCCTCCTCTGGGGATGTCTGCTGCTCAATATAATCCATGATGGCTTGGTTCATCAGAGCATTGTTGAACTCACTCACCTTGTCCTACAAATCACTTTGCAGACTTTCCATCAAGGACTTTAAATTTTCTAAATAAAAAACAGCATTGCCTACGGGGTTCAAAATTTCGGACAAGCTATTGTAGATGTATCTGTCCGTCAGCGAACGCTTCAAAGCTGTATGGTGTAATAGCAGCTTTCTAAATTCTGCCCGCTTCGTTCTGAGCCCCATTTCAGCTCGCTCGGCAGCTCTCGATGCTTCATTCCTTTGACTCTTTATGATCATAATTTCAGACTCAGCTTTAGCTAACTTTTTGTTCAACAACTCCTGAGCTCTTTCTGATTGAGCTTCCAATACCCTGTGTTGTATGTTCTGCACTTCCTTGGCTTTCTGGAGTGTGGAAATCTGATGCTCTGCTTCTGCCAAGTCAGCTTTAAGCTTTTTAACTTCATCTTCTGATCCAGCAGCCTCCACCAATTGTCCCATACAGCTGACAATGGTATTCCAAGAGGACTGTATCAGTATTGAACATCTGTCTTTGACCGTTGTTGGATCAGAATCAACTGGTTCATATATTGCCACAGGAGCAACATAAGGTAGAGATGCATAATCAGTTTTGGTGAGTAAGAGATGCCCTCTTAATTTCTGAGTTTGCATTTGCTGTAACTTATCCTTTTTAACCAGTTGCAGAGGGTTTTTAGAAATGACAGGAACTGTTTCAGACATAGTTAAGGACGCTGGACCTTTCCCCTTATCCAGTTGATTCTTGCCTTTGTTCCCTGACTGGTCTGGTACCTTTGCCTCAGTGATTGGCTTTACCTGATCTTTTCCAGTAGCACCAACTAACTGATCAGGCACAATTTGCTGAACAATATACTGCTCCATTTTACTTCTCTCAGCTTTCTCAGTGCTCACTGCCTTAACCTGGCTTTCTATTTGCTTCAGAAACTCACTGCTTTTTGTCAGTGTAATTCTTGGCTTCTTTGAACTGCCAGCTTCCTTTGTAGTGGCTTTCCTTTTCAGGTCATTGGAAGTCGTTTGACTGTCCGTTTCCTCGTCATCTGAGGATAGTTCAATTTTCTTAGGTTCAGAAATAGGCTGCTCACTCCAAGACAGCTTTACCTGCTCATTAACATCTGCAGCAGTAGCCCAATACAGAAATTGCCAGACATACCATGCCTTGAAAACGGTTTGAGATTTCAACTTGGCAGTTTGTTGAAGTACATTATGCGAGAGTATTTGACACAGGTTGATATGGACTTGTGGATCCAGTATCTTGGCCAACAGCATAGCAAATACTTTTTATGACACATAAGTTGGGTTATTCTTAAGACTGACTGCTTCAGCTACAAACTTGTAAGCAGCGGAGGCTTCCATGCCTGCTACTGGAACTCCTTGAGCACTTGCCTTGCACTTCTTTCGAGCTGCTTCATCCTCCTTTAGAGCAATACTTATTTGCTGCGCAATTGCCACCGATGGTTTAGGCTCATTGGGCATCCGAAATGCAAATGCAATGGCTTCTGGTGTCACTGACACCCTCCTATTATTTATCATAGTATTGCTGTTTTCTGCATCAAAGGAATCAAGAACTTGCTTGATGATCCTTGCATCAAAAGCAATCCTTGTCGCTTGCAATACAACTCGCAGATCCCAGAGTTGTAGCAGAGTCATTGCATGATCAGTAAAGACATATCGTTGGATTTTACTGTATGGAAGAACAGGAAGGCTTGCCTTTGCCTCTGCAACGATAGCATGGGTTTCTTCAAGAGTTTCCTGCATCTTCTCTGAACGTTTCCTTCTACCCATACACTATGAGGTCGACGACGATGAAACAGGCGAAGGCGAAGAGGACTTACTTGTGTTAAAGCCGTTGCCTGGTGTCGCTGGTAAGGTTGTCTAACAGTCAGCTGTCTCGTCAGAGGTTGAAGTTTGTGGCTGTAGTGAAGAAACCTCGGAGCTTGGCGATGGCGAATGGTTGACAGGAGGAAAACGTCGCGCAGGAGATTTATGAGGAAAAATGCTAACTCTTTTGACTGTTATACGTGTTCGCGCCATAAAATCTCCACCACTCGCTGCACCTAGACTTGTGTGCGCCGTTGCTGATGTGGCAAACATGCATTGGACAAGACTGCAACCCATCCTTGTAATAATTATCACTGGCATACCATTTGACCGTTGGCCACTTAAAATTTGGAAAATGTGTTCATACTGGTTCTGAATTGATTCCCACTCTGGCTGGACCATACTGGTACTGGTTCTTAAATCAGCCTGATCTGATTCTTCAGATACTGGTTCTGAAGCTGGAACTGGTTGCACATGGAAAAGACCAAAAATATATGATTCTGGTATCTCTTGATCAACAACCTCCAGTTCCTTAGTGACTTCTTCTAACCCAGTTTCTCTGGTCTCTGAGTAATAAAGTTTGATCTTTGCTCCATTATATACACCCGGCAACATCAGTCCCGATAAGTCTTTTAATCTGACTGTGCCATTGGAGAAGACCCAATCAACCTCAAAAGGTCCTGCCAACGCAATCTTCAAATTCGGCTTCTTTGGACCCAGTCTTGACTGATATAGAAGCACTAAGTCTCCTTTCTGGAATTCTCGGACTTTAATTCGATGATCATGCCAGTGCTTCCTTCTTTGTTGAACAATTTCCTGTTCCAATATAGCTCTTTGCCTGAGTTCATCTAAGTGCATCAGTTCATCCAGTCTTTTCTTAAGATTATGGTTGAAGTCTAGTCCATACTTTACAGCCATTCTCAGACTGGGGATTATAAACTCCATAGGAACCACAGCTTCAGTTCCATACACCATTCTGAATGGTGTCATTCTAGTAGTTACCTTATAAGTTGTCCTATAAGCCCAGAGAGCACTCTGAAGCTTCAAATCCCACTGGTCTGGTTTCTTTTGTACCACCTTAGTGAGAATAGTCTTAATTGTCTTATTGCTACTTTCAGCCTGTCCATTGTATCTGGGATAGTAAGGAATAGATTTCCGATGCTTGACTGAAAGCATATCCAATAGGATTTCCATAGTATCATTGATGAAATGTGTTCCTTGATCGGTCACAATTTCCACTGGACATCCATATCGGCAGACAATATTCTCAAACAGAAATCTTGCAGTTGACTTGGTTGTGTTGTCAGGAAGAGCCTTATCTTCAACCCACTTGGTAACATAACAAGTAGCCATCACTATGTACTTGTTCTTCCTGGGAGTCACCTTCTTAAAAGGTCCCATAAAATCCAATCCCCATTTCATGAATACTCCCAATGGTTGTATTGGCATTAAGGGAGTCATGTCTGCAGTTGTTGGTCGGCCCATTCTCTGGCATATATCACAAGTTTTACAAAAGCTTCTGACATCAGCAATCATTGTTTGCCACCACAGACCTGCTTGCAGAATCTTCTTATAGGTTGCTTCGTTGGAAAAATGTCCACCAGACTCTTCATTATGTGCCTCTGAGATAACTTGCATTCTTCCCTCCATTGGAACACATCTCCGAAGTATACCATCCACACCCAATTGATAAAGTACTCCCCCAATGATGGTAAATTTCAAGATTTTTATGATCAGAGCCTTCTTCTGATTCTGTTTCCAATCTTCTGGAAAG
The DNA here is from genome assembly GCF_014529385.1 of Adiantum capillus-veneris. Taxonomy (NCBI): domain Eukaryota; kingdom Viridiplantae; phylum Streptophyta; class Polypodiopsida; order Polypodiales; family Pteridaceae; genus Adiantum; species Adiantum capillus-veneris. The sequence continues at coordinate 72,033,607 of NC_140941.1, forward strand.
GCACCTTGGGAAAGGAATTGATAAATATCATACCATTCAGGATCCACTGATTCTTCTGCTTCTAACTGAAATAAATCAGCATCCACTGGTTCATCTCTCAGAGGTGATTCTGAATATCCTTCTGTACTTCTGGAAAGGAAGTCAGCTCCACAGTGGTTTCGGCCAGGCTTATGGAAAATTATGAACTCAAATTCCATAAGGAACATCATCCATCTTATCAGCCTGCCTTGAATAATGACTTTGTTAATCAGAAACAGAAGAGCTTGATGATCCACATAAAAATGGAATAACTTCCCCAATAGGTAATGCCTGAACTTTGTAGCGCTAAAAACCATTCTGAGGGCTTCTCTTTCAGTAGTCGTATAGCCTTGTTCAACCTGACTGAATCTCCGACTAGCAAAATAGACCGGATAGTCTGTCCTGCCATCTGGCTAAGCTAATATTGCCCCCATTGCCAATCCTGAAGCATCTACGTGTACATGAAAAATAATATCCCAATTCGGCTGCTTGAGGATTAGTTTGCTGGTAATGGCTTTTTTCAAATTCTGGAAACTCTCCTCACATTCAGCAGTCCAATTGAACTTACTGGTCTTCTTTGTAAGCTCATATAGTGGTACTGCTTGAGAAGCAAATTTGTGTACAAATCTTCTATAAAAATTCACATACCCCAAGAAAGAACTCAACTCAGAAGAAGTTCTAGGAGCTTTAGCTGGCTGGACACATTGTATTTTGTCATTGGCCATTTCTATTCCATTGCGGGAAACCACATGTCCCAGTAGCTGTCCCTTCCAAACCAGAAATATTGATTTAAATGGATTCAAGCAAATCCTTTTCTCTTGACAGCGTTTAAAAACCATCTCTAGGAATAGAAGGTGTTGTTCCTCAGCTGAATTGACAGTGAAGTCATCCATGAAAATGGCAAGGAACCGATGAAGAAATTCATTAAACATCTCCATCATACATCGCTGAAAAGTAGCTGGTGCATTGCACAGGCCAAAAGGCATCACCAGATACATGAATGCTCCCCACTCAGTGATGAAAGTGGTCTTGGCCCTATCTTCCGGAGCAATCTGTAACTGGTTATAGCCGCTATAACCATCCATGAAGCTATACATCTCATATCCTGCGATCTCATCAAGCAACATATCAGTAAAAGGTAAGGGAAACGGATCCTTAATGGTCTGGGCATTTAGTTTTCTATAGTCGACACAAACCCTTAATTTCCCATTCTTCTTAGGAACGACGACTATTGGAAATAACCAATCACTACTTGCTACCTCCGTAATGAACCCAGCCTTGAGAAGATTATCAATCTCCTCCTTGACCTTCTTTGCATAGTTGGGGTTCATCTGGTATCTTTGCAATCTGACTGGCCTAGCTTCTGGTTTCAGTGGTATTCGGTGCTGATAGACTTCAGGATCTACTCCCTTCAAATCTGTATGTTCCCAGGCAAATACATCTTTATAGTTCTAGAACATTTTCCTTGCCTTTTCCTTCATTGCCGGTTTCAAGTGCTTGTTGACTTTGATCATTCTGGGATTTTCCTCTGATCCCAGGTTCCACTCCTCCACTTCTTGATCATCTAGAAGCAACCAATTTGGTCCTCCTCCTTTTCATTTGGTCGAATCTTCAGCGTAGTCCCAAGAAGGTCCATTCATCTCTGAATCATTATTCTGATTTAGTGGATCCTCTTCAGAACATACTGATTCTTCTATTTTGCCAGTATCCGTTGGTTCCTCCATTCTTTCAGTTAGCTGAACGGTTCTTTCCCCTGTATTGACTTCAGTAAACTGATCAGGGAATTGTCTCTTCTGCTTGTCAGCTTTTTCTTTGTTTATTAGGATTGCATTCAAATCAATTTCTGCCAAAGGAAAGATGTTCATTGCTGCTAGCATTCGCTCAATTTTCTTAGCTCGGTATTTCTGACACAACTCCTTCGGCCTCAGTTCCTTTTTCCAGCTCCTGGTATTGTTGGTCTGGATATTGATTCTGCCACTGGCCCCTTCTATGGTTAAGGTCTGGTTGGCATAGTCATGAACAGCATGTGTTGTTCTTAACCATGGGCGGCCTAATAGCATTCCATATGCTCCCTGGACATCCAAAACTAGGAAACTAGTTTTGAATTTTTTCCTCCCCACTCTTATCTGCATGTTTTCAATCATGCCCGTCGCTTGTACGACTCGATGATCCGCCATTCTTACTTTGAATGGTGCTAGTTTCATGTTAGTGATACCCATTCTTTGCTAAAGATGGGCTCCCATTATATTGACTCCTGCTCCTCCATCCAGTATGACGCTTGAGAGAGGTTCCCACTGCTTCCTGACCTTGTAATCTACCTGAATAAGTGGAACTTCATCATCCCGGACAGCCGTCAGGTCTACTGTTCTGGCCTCTGTCTCAGTCTTCCTACGCTGCCTGATAAAGTTGGCCACCTCAGGTAAGGTCTTTCTTATATCCTCCAGCTCTACAGTCAGCTTCTGGATTCTATCACAAATTTTCACCTGAATTTCCTCTTGGTCCTGGTCAGACTGATTGTCAGAGCTTGAAGAGCTAGTGTTTTTATACTTCCATTCTTCTTTAGCAGTACTACTCTTTCCTTCCTCTTCCATCTCTTCTGAATGACTCTAGCCTCGGAACTTTCTGGCTGCTCTGGCAGCTTCTTAGCTAAATCCTCTGTGATTTTAGCTGCTAGTTCCCGCTGCTCTTGCCACTCATCTACCACCTTTTCCTTACCCTTGGCCTTCCAAACTTCCCTTTGTTGGGCCCACTTGTTGCTGTTGGAGTTGGCTGGTACTTTTGAAATGTCTGGAATCTCTTCAATGATTACTCCTTTGCTCTTGGTAACTACTCTGACTGGGACTGGCTCTGGTGCCTTAGCCTCAGTAGCAGTTTATTACCGGTGCATCTGGACATTGGGCTGCAAAATGACCATACTTCCCACAGGTGTATCAATTCGTGCTTCTGGTCTGGAAGTTGCCTCTTCCTCTTCCTCTGTCCATTCCTGGTTGGTATCTGCCTCGTCCTTGACCAGTACCACTGGTACCTGGTCCTTCTTCTTGGGCTACTTTGATTGGCTCTGCCTTCACTGGTTCAGTGTAGGCAACCACTGATAGATCCTTTCCTTTCTTAAAATGATGAATTCGGATGCCACAATTATTCCACAGGTGACCGAAGGCCTTGCAGTAGGTACATTGTGGGCATTCCGTGGAGATGTGGTCCTTGGATTTACATCTTGAACACCAAGTCTCCATCTTCCGGACCGACTGTCTTGTGTGGCTAATCTCTGCAATTTGCCTAGCCATTTCTTCAATTCTCTTGGTCCATGATCCTTTCTTTGATTTTTTCTTTGTCCGATTATCGGAGCTACTAGATGTTTCACTGGAATCAGTTGCTTCAGTAGCCGAACTACTGCTATTGGTCCTTCGCTTCTTGTGGTTCTTTTCTTTCTTAGCCTGCTGTTCCAATTTTAATGCTCGCTGGACTAGGTCGTTGAATTTCTTTGTAGGGGCTGGTACTTCTTGTTCTCTCAACTTCTTTCTTCTGAACCCATTCAGAAACCATGCCCTTAATCTCTTCTCAGACGGTGGTTCTTGCAACTGTCTAGTCAGTTCTTTGATCCTTTTGACATAGCTGCGGACTAATAAATTCCTCTGTTTGATCTTATCCAATTCACAGAGAATATCCTCATCCCCTCGATTGTCGGAATATTCCAACCTGAAGGCCTTAAGTAATTTATTATATGATCTCAGTTGGCATGCAGGGTAATGGTAATACCATTTCCTTGCTGCTTCCTTCAAGGTTTGTGGAAAGTATTCCCCCCAATCATCTTCATCAATGTTTTTTAGTTCAGCATACTACTCAAAAGCTTGTATGTGAACATCAGGATCATCCTTTTTCCCTCCTTTGAACATGGGAAAGGAAATCTTCAGGGAAGCGGTGTAATCATTTCGATTACTGCTGATCCCGCCAGTTCTCTTCTTGGCTTCAGACTGATGCTTGGGAACCTTCTTGCAATTGTCAGTGTCAGCATCCCAGTCAATCTCTGTCTCTGTCTCAGTATCAGTATCCTCTCTGTTTTGTCTTCTAGAAGTTCGGTGACTTCCCTTTCTGCCTTTGATATGCTCATCTTTCTGGCGAGAGAGAGAACTCTTTGCCTTTCGTGCTTCCCGTTCTGCCCGTCTGCGTCAAGAATGATTGGAGTGCTGTGAGTCCTACGCCTCATCAGCCTGACTATGCTCCTTCTGAGCCTCAGTGTCAGTCATTTTCTCTTGCTTGGGGTTAGACTCTCTTCCTGACTCCTCAGGAATGGGGTCCACACGATTGGTAGATTTCCGGCCACGATTGGATTTTGGTGCCATTTGCTGAAAACTTCAACTGGGAGAAGAGTCTTTCAGTCAACGAGCTTCAGCCCTAGCCACCGTGATTGCCAAAATGGAATTGGAGCTGATCTCTTGAGACAGCTAATTCCAGTGTTGAAGGATTTCAGCTACTTAGAGTAGGAAGATTTCAGACAGCAGACTAAACAGAAATCAGTGACTAGACTGAAATATGAATACTGAAATGAGAATCAGACTTAAAGACTAGAATAAAGTTCAGATTCAGATTCAGAATACTGTCGAGAAGTCAGTATCACTGGAATATATATATATCATGATTGAGATTACAGTGAATATGATTACAGAGAGAGAAAGTGTAGCAGAGAATACTGCCACTGATGCTCAAGTGCAATTATAGCTCAAAGCTCTAATACAAGTGATAACAATTGCCTCCCCGATATCAAAGCAATGGGCCCTATTTATATGCTTCGGGTTTATCGTAGTAATTACTCTAGTAATTACTAAGTGATTCACTGCCCATCTTCTAAGAACACGTTCCCACATGGTGACGCGCCAGCCATCTACAACGGCTCCTTCTCTAGCATGCTTGGCAAAAAGCCCCCAAAATGGGACCTCTTGGGCTATTAAAAAATTCTGGTTGTCCATTTTTTGTGTCATAGAGACGGTAGGAACACTGATTGGTCATAAATCACAAACCTTTATGAATCAGCCCGAACCCTTTATACTGGAGATAAAACACATCATTTAGAATATTTTCTCTCTTTGGTGTCATATGAAAAACACGCACGTGACTCCAGGCTCCTTGGAGAACCACTGTATAGATTCATCGGATGAGCAAACCCACTTAGCCATTTGAAAAGCTTGATGAAACTTGATGATAAATGTATTCGGTCTCCGTTATCACCTCGAGGATGCGAGTTATTAATCGTTCCATAACCGGTTTTACTTGCACGTGTAGGGGTGCTACCTACGGGGGTACCATATGAAGTCGTGAGTTAATCGAGCTGTTTATGTATGATTTATAGGTTGTTTTGCTGAGTTGATTTCGGCTATTAGATGGCCATAAACTTATATGAGAGTATATGGTTAAACATCCCGAACCGCATAGGCAGATATGATTAAAGTGGATTAATTTCTTGTTGGGTTACGGTTTGTAGTGTAAGTACCATATGGGTAAAGTGATGTGATAGAGTGATAGTGTATATTATGGAGCTGAGCTTGATGCATTGGTTTGAGGTCAAATACTTCCATTTATATGTTTTGCATGATAGGAAGGTGAAGAGGAGATGTGATGCATCAACTTTGCATGGTTGGATGTTGTCAAAATTAAACTTTTATATCATGATTAGTTTTTGGTCGGACTCTTTTTATGCATGAAAGAATCACGTCTTAAGAGTCACATGTGTATGGACTCCGATTGATTGCAGGGCTTATGTCAAACTCCAAGTGTGGGAGATGCTTCAGTGTGATTATGATTTATGGTTAAGGGTTGAGATTCTTTCATGGATTATGGTTGAAATTTTATGGTGGAAGCCGGTGTGGCTCATGGTTTTGTTTTATGCTGCCGAAATTTTTGCAGCCATGTTATGTTCTAAAGTGGTTATGCAGAATTGGTCGTGCCTCACCCAAGTTGGGTGTAGTGTTCACGCGTGTGATGTGATTGGATTATGGTTTATGGTTTTTTGGGATTGGATCATGAAGTGAATCTAGATGGTTTATGGTAGACGTATAAGGGTAGAGACCCTGTACATTCTAATTGCTTCAAAAAGATTGTTTGTGCATATGGGAAGTTCTATTGTGATTGGACTCATGTGTTATGTTTCTCATGGCAGCGTCACTACAAGACTAGGATCACCTACATTACTTAGCCTTAAACTAAAGGGTCGTTGACCTGGGGCTTTGCTGGATCGGGGGTGTTGCCTAGGTCTTCTTCATTTTGTTAGGCTCATCTATACGGCTAGTGCATCGGGAGTTGAATTACCTACATGGTTAATGCGCCGGGAATTTTGCCTTGGCTTTGTCTAAACACCCGGTGTTGGGCATCGAAGAGACGTGGAGCCTAAACTAGTATGGTTGGTGTTGATACCCTACCACCTATTGGTACTTGGGATCCTATTAGAGCTCGGGTTCATGGAGGGAGGCAAAGCGGCCTCAGATTATGTTTTCCTCAAGTAGATTGGAGGTGTTCTGGCTTGCTCCCGACGAAGTCAAATTCTCTATGTGTGTAGTAGAGTGGATGTGGATGGGTGGACCGATCGATCCCTATACAAGGTCCGGTGCTCTGCTAGTTATTTTGTCATATACATTTTTTTTAATGTTATGGTATACACAAATTTTATCATTGCATTAATAGATGGTTTCCTATTCCATTTAGAAGGGGCATTTAAAGATTCTTTGTTTTCATTTTCTCATGTCTCTATGCACTCTATTGCACCCTCCATTATATTCTCTCTCTCTCTCTCTCTCTCTCTCTCTCTCTCTCTCTCTCTCTCTCTCTCTCTCTCTCTCTCTCTCTCTCTCTCTCTTCCCGCAATGCAGTGTACACATATACTCACCCTCCACAATGTTATATTTTTCTTGACTACGCTTTCATTCATAACACCCATTCAGGGGTAGAACTAGTTGTCGCTAGGTACCTCAGGATGAAGTCCGGCTCATGGCCGAAACTCCATGCTTAGTCGGGCGCTGAGAACTCCTCCCCTATGCAAATGTTTCCGCAACTCTAATGTATATTGAAAATTATATGAAAGTGTAAATTGTATATTTTGTGCATAGACCCTCGGGGAGGGGTATCTCTCACCTGGTATTAGATCCAATGCTTAAGGTTATGGGGATAGCGTAAAGCATGATACTAGTTGGGTTAGTTATGCATCGTGCACACATTCATGCATGCTTTTTTAGAATATCTATTGTATTCATGATGCATCTATAAGTGACATTGGTTGGTGGTACTTGTTTGACTTGTCTTCTTTTCTCCTAATTCTCTCTCATCTTATCTTCAACTGTGTATTCTATTTGATTTAAGGACTTCGAGCGGATTAGAGTATTTTACTAAGTGTGACCTTGGTTGATATGGTGCAGTAAGTTACCATGCCTCCTAGAGGAAATGCGGCTGCTGCTAACGTAAATGCACCTATTGTTCCTCAACACACTATCATATCAATAGAGACATCGATGCGATGCTTCGCAAGTCTCAACTTGGAAATTTTAGCCGGGAAGGCAAAGATGTAGGCAAAGTTCTTGAAGATTGGATTGAGCGCATGGATGACTACTTTGATTTAGCCCATTCATCAGCATTAAACAAAGCTATATCCCCAAGTTCAAACTAGAAAAAAAAACCAATCGTTTGTGGAGAGACCATTGCACAAAAAACAATGTTGATTCTAATGTGCAACTTGGGATTACCTTAAAACACAACTCAAGAAGAACTATCAAAACAAAGTTTATCATTCAGACCCTATGAATGAGTTTCTTGACTATACTCAAGGAACCATAGATCTGGAATCATACTATTAACATTTCTTAACCCTTGTCAAGTATGCTCCAACATGGGATGACTCAAGAGGTCAAGGTAGCTCGATTCGTGTCAGGGTTACATAATCCTATGAAGACTAGACTCCAGAGTCTTCATCTTACCAAGTTTGCAGATGTCCTTGATGCAAGAAAACCTATTGAAATAGAGTTATCTACTATCGGAAAGAGGAAACCAGAACCTGTTCCTGTTTGTGAAATTAAAAGGCCTCGTCCTGAGGAGGAACAAAGGTCTGGAAATCCACAGCAAAGAAGAGAGAACTTATTACGTATGAAAGCCAGACAGGATCATTTGTGCTACACTTGTCTTGATCCTGGTCATCAATCCAAGGAATGTCCATTAAAACAATTCAAGCTTCATAGGATTGGTGGACAATTAGGAACATAAAAACTTCAGTCCGAAACGGAATTTTGGAAACTTTAGACCTAGACCATCAACAATTCAGAGGAACTTCAATCAGCAAAACTTTAACCAAAACCAGAGACAACCTCAAAACCAAGGGAATTTTAGGCCAGGCAATTCACCTTTTGTTTGGAATGGACTGCCTGTCAACAATAACAACAATGGAAATATTAATCGCCAACCTTATCGAGGAGGAGGAGGAAATCAAAGACCTCAAGGAAGACCTCAAGTTAACAGAGCTCAAGGGGCTCGAGGTGAAGGAGATCGGATAAACGCCTATGTTCGTGCTACAATTGAACATCAGGGAGTGAATGAACAATTTTCAGTAATTCAAACCCCAATAGAGTATCAAGGTAACCATTTTACCTTATTGATTGATTCAGGGAGTACACATTCTTTCATATCTTTTAAGTGTATCAGAAACTTCATTTTACTTGAACACCCTGATACAGATCTTACAATAGAATTAGCTACAGGTAGGAAGGTTAGATCTTCTACTTCATTGGGTAACTTGAATTTTGTTTTGGATGGTCATAATACTTCTGCAAACTTCAGAGTCTTACCCATAAGAATCTACAATGGAATCCTAGAAATGGATTGGCTTAAAGGCAATGATGCTTACATACATTGTAAAGACGCTTCATTGACTTTCAAAAATGATCAAAACTCTAGGGTTACAGTTACTGGGAAACGAGAAAAGCCTAAGCTCAGACTAGTGAACTTTACCAAACTTATGAAGAGTCATAGGAAAAATGAAAGGATTTACATAGTAAAGCTTAACCCTAAGGAGAAGAAAATAGATTCACTTGAACCCAAATGGATAACAGAATTTGATGATGTATTTCCCAAAGAACTTTCACAGTTACCACCCAAGCATGATGTTGATCATGCAATAGAGCTTACTCCAGGAGCTCAACCAGTTGCCCGTAGACCTTACAAAATGTTAGTACATGAATTTGTAGAACTCAAGGAGCAATTAACTCAACTCCTTGAACAAGGCTTCATTCGACCCAGCGTTTCTCCATGGAGTACTCATGTTCTCTTTAATCGGAAGAAGGATGGTACTCTACGTCTTTGTATTGATTATCGTGGATCGAACCAGGTAACAGTCAAGAATAAGTATGCAATACCAAGGATTGATGAGCTGCTTGACCGATTACATGGATCTTCTATCTTCACAAAAATTGATCTTTAAAACCTGCTACTTGATGAACTTAAATAATTGCACAGAGAATCAAGAAAGGCAAATCAAAGGCTTTCATGTCGAAGGTGATGACCTTTACTTTGGTAACCGTCTGTGTATTCCAAATCAAGGTGGAATCAAACTTCAGATATTACAAGAAGCTTATGATATACCTATAACAGAACAATCACGATACATTAAGACTTAATCTATCATAAGAAAGAGTTTCTTTTGGCTAGGTCTAAAGCGTGATGTGTTAAAATATGTTACAAGATGCTTAACATGTCAAGTATTAAAGCTGAACGAATCCGATACTCCGGTAAGCTTCAACTTATGAATACTCCACAAATAAAATGGGAATGCATATCTATGGATTTTATTACAGGACTTCCTACATCTCTGGGATATGGCTCTATTTTTGTGATTGTTGATATGCTTACAAAAATAACCCATTTATTTCCAATCAGGACAACATTTACGGCTAAGGATATAGCTCAAGTGTTCATGAAAGGTGTTTTCATGTATCACGGTTTACCTCAACGGATAATTTCTGATCATGATGCGAAGTTCACTTCTAATTTTTGGAAAGCCTTATTCTTAGCTATAGGAACCCAGTTAGCCTTTAGTACTGCTTATCATCCTCAGACTGATGGGTAGACAGAAAGGACATATCAAATCATTGAAGACATGTTGAGAGCTTATTGTATGCATGAGCAGAGTAAATGGACTAAATATTTGTATTTGGTTGAATTTACGTATAATTCCTCATTCCGAGGCTCAATTGGAATGTCTCCTTTTCAAGCATTGCACGGACAAGAGTTTCTTACTCCACTCAAATGGGCATACCCTCTCATACAAGTTCAAGTATTTAAAGAAATGTTGGATTAAATGCAACTACAAAGCGATCTTATATGACAGGATATTAAGACTGCTCAAGATAGACAGAAGAGTTATATCGACCCAAGACGATTTGCCAGACTTTTTGAAGAGGGCGATTGTTAGACAAGGGGAACTAGAACCTAGGAGTCCACCTCCCAACCACCCACTATATAGCATGCTCCTAGCCCTTTTCCCTAGTTGGACTCCCTTTCCACACTGCCTAGCCCGGCCTTGCCCTTGTCTAGTCCGGCCTTGCCGTTGTCCTAACATTACTCCCCCCTTAAAGAAGAGTTTTCGTCCTTGAAAACAAAAGTGGAAAACTTCTTCTTAAGAACACTATTGTTTTCCCAAGTGGCACCTTCCTCAGGTCGATCTTTCCACTTGATTAAGGCTTGTTGACGTACATGATGATGCGTATGTAACTCATGATAATCGAGAAGACGTTCAGGTTCATGCGGTAAGGTAGGAGGTTCAACGAAATCAACCAAAATTTGTGACATTGTCGTTCCCATGTAACCGCTTACGTAAACAGCTTACATGAAACACAGGATGAATACAAGAATGTGTAGGTAAAAATTCATCATGCTCATATTTGCCTTTGAGAGAATCCAAAAATTCACTACGAAGTTCCGTGAACAAGAGAGAATTGATCTCCGGCATACGAATTAGAGCGTCAGCCACCACATTGTATCGACCTTTATGATACTGGAGCTTGGATTCATATTCCTGAAGAATCTAGGTCCACCTGGCTTTCCGACCCTTCAAATCGGTTTGTTGTGTAAACCATTTGATGCTTTCATGGTCAAACACAATCTCAAACTGAGCACCATACAAATAATGCCGCCATGTTTTTAAGGCGGACACTTTGCATAGAGTTCACGCTCATAAGCATAGTAGTTCTGTTAAGCTGCATCAAGCTTCTTGCTTTCAAATGCAATTGGCCGTCCATCTTGTAACAAGACTGCTCCAATAGCACGGTCACTGGCATCCGTTTCCAAAACGAATGGTTTCAAAGGATCTACAATAGCTAGTATGGGAGTTGTAGCTAATGCATCCTTGAGCATATCGAAACTGTGATGTTGAGCGGGTTCCCACTGAAAAGCTTTGCCTTTGCCTTTCAGTTGATCCGTCATGGGAACATCAATATTAGCATAGTTTTTAACGAACCTTCGGTAAAAACTTGCAAATCCTAAAGATTTTTAGGAGAAGGCCATTGCCTAATTGTATCCACTTTGGATTGATCCATATATAGACCATTAGCTGAAATAACATGCCCCAGATAGTGAATTTCTTCCTTCAAAAAATCACATTTAGATTCCTTGGCATATAATATATTTGTTTGTAACAATTTGAACACATGCCTGAGATGTTGTAAGTGTTCTTCTTCAGAGGCACTGTAGACTAGAATGTCATCGAGAAAAACGTTGACAAATTTTCCCAAGTACGGCTTCAAGACAATATCCATAAGTGTCATGAATGTTGCGGGCGCATTGGTTAACCCAAAGGGCATCACCAAGAACTCGTAGTGTCCAAACCTTGTTTGGAATGCAGTTTTGGATATATCAGCAAGTCGAATACGGACTTGGTGATAACCTGACCGCAAGTCTATTTTCGTAAAAATGCAACCATGAGTGAGTTTGTCGAACAACTCATCCACTCGTGGCAATGGGTACTTATTCTTAACCGTAACCACATTTAAGCCACAGTAGTCTACGCAGATGCGCATACTGCCGTCTTTTTTGTTCACTAATAGGATAGGAGAAGCCCATGGTGAAGAACTGGGTTTTATAAACCCTCTGCTAAGGTAGTCAGCAAGCTGACGTTCCACCTCAGCACTTCATAGTAACTCATACGGTAGGGCGGTTTACTGACAGGTTTACAGCCTGCAACCACATCGATGCTATGTTACACTGATTATGTCGGCGGTAATCCTGGTGGAAAAACATTAGGAAAAAAATCTTGAGATTCCTTTAATAATTTTTGTAACTCACTAGCAACGTTTGCTTGTTCCGAAGTAGCCATTGGTGGAAGAGATGAGAGAGAAGCATGCGGCGTTGAGGAATGTTCAACAGATTCAATGTTAGAGAGAAAATGAGACAATGAGTAACACAAGAAAACTTGATCTATTTCATTATCATAAACGAGCTGCATAAGCTCAGCTACATAAGCTCAGCTATACATATCAATGGTGAAGAAGGTACATCCTTCTCTCCTAACAACAATACATGTACGCCATGGGATTCGAACATCAAGTTGTTGTGCTCATAGCTACGCTTCAGTGATGGTCCTAAGCTATGCAACCATTCCCTACCAAGGACCACGTCTGTCCTCTCCATGTTCATAACCTGGAAATCCAAGGATGTGGAGTAACCTTGTACTTCCAACGAAACAGCTCGGACTTGAGTATCCCAGATTTCAGTATCATGTCCTTTCATCATTGCTACCATGTAGTGGTGGGTACTCGGAGTTTGAGGCAATTTGAGTTTTTTCACCAATCCGTAATTGATGAAATTGTGAGTAGCACCGTCTTCTACCAAGAGGTGCACCTTGTACCCTTGCAGAGATCCCTACATACATACTAACTCATGTGGTCCGAAGGTCTGTTGCCACATGGAAGCTGTGAAACAGCATTCATGCACCACCTTGGTGTGTGTTACTTCCACTATAGAGAATCGTGAGGAAGACTCAAGAGGCAGTAGTTGCACCGTGTGCACTGCTTTCTCCCTGCCATGAGCAGCAGATTTCCCCTTGGGACAATCCTTTTTGCCATGAACGCTTCCTAAACATTGAAAACATAATTTCTCTTTCTTAGCTTTATCAAAGTCCTCAGGAGAGAGAGGACCTCTTGACCCCTTGGGTTTTTTAGATGCTTCTGAATTGGCTACTATAAATTTCCTTTTATTGTGCCCATACTGTGTGTGTGTATTACCATGTGTATTAGCAGACACGTGAGTATTATGTACTTTCTTTTCATCTGGATCATCATGAATATGTGCTTTTAGGGTCTTGGGTCTTAACGTGCTTCTTAAGCTCTGGTGTCAGACCTCATATAAATCCTCGTACTTGTTGAAAGTTGTCTAAGCCTTTCAACTTGAGGATAACATCCCGATAGTGAGATATATATTCAAGTAATGATGGGTATTGGCACATGGAACATGTGTCCCAAGCCGTCCCGTTCTGATCTTCCTCATTTGTAGGCAAAAATTATTTGTGAAACATAGCTTCAAAACCTGCCCAACTCTGTGGTATGATATTCTTCTCCTTGAGAGACATCCACCATTTGTAGGCCTTGCCTTCCATAGTTAAGCTCGTTTGCAGTGCTCTGACTTCGTCTGGAGTATGCCGTAAGGCGTGAATTCCATCCCACTTGCTGAGAAAGATATTCACTGCATCCTTATTGTGGTCTCGGTCTTCTCCCTTAAAAGTCGGTGGTTTGGTGTTTTTCAACAACTCATCCACCTCTTTTGCAGCAGTGAGAGTGTGAAAAGTACCAGCAGTTGGACCTTGTCCTTGATTAGAAGGGCCTTGCCCCTGTGTAGCAACATGCTCATGCATATGCATGTCAGCAGGACCCTTGGACTGTTGTTGCATTGATTGGATCACTAATGTGGATAATTTAGTAACATTTTCAATTAACGATTTAAAATTTCCTTCCATAACTGATATGCGTGTCTGAAGTGCATGAAATTCTTGAATGTCGAGTAATTCATAATTGTCGTCACCTGCCATAGCGTCGCAGGCACTCTCCTTGACAGCATCCGGCCGCGAGCCATCATGGGCAGGATCAGGCATATTTTGCTCAAAATCAAAAGTCATATTGATATCTGAATCCATGGCGACATAGTGCAATGAAAGGAATAGTCAGAAAAATACCTGATACACTGCAAAGGTTAATTAGCCTTGCTAATCCTGTCGAAATCGATATTGTCCAAGTCAAAATCGATCCGAGTACATGATGTTTTTCACGTCAGCTTACTCAAGAAGTATGTACCTGATCCACAACATATTCTTGATGATTCTCTATTATCTACCTCTATCGATGGAACTTTTGAAGTATATCCTGAAGTGATACTTCAGAGCAGAACCAAGCCTTTACGTAATCAAACCATTATTGAACACCTTGTTAAATGGTCAACGTATCCTCAGGAAGATGCCACTTGGGAACGTGATGATGTAATGAGACTAAATTATCCAGATTTCATGTCGAGGTGAGGACACCTTTTTTAAGTGTGGGAGGATGTCAGATCCCCAATTTTTGGGTCTCTTCTAAAAATAAGAAAAATAGCTCTCAATATGTATTTTGCCAAATGACTTAAGATGCTTGATTGACAGTATTGGAAGGTTCTAAAGTAAAAATCAAGGTCGTTTCCATGTTCCATAGGTTATACAGACGTTTGGTTCAGTTTTGGAAAAATCCGCTATTTTTAGCTTTTTCATGTTTTTAGGTGTTTTTTTGCAAAAAGCAAGGTCGGATCCTTGATCTACGTGTTCTGGGGAAGCTATAGTCCAATTTTGTAAAAATCTACTTTTGGAGTGCTTTTCACACTATTTTTTAGATTTTCATGATTTTTAGTGCCTTTTAGTGAAAAGCGAATCCGCTTTCTTATTCCAATGGACGAGGGGACCCCGTGGTTCAATTTTAGAAATTTTTGCGTTTTTTTGTTTTTTTTGCTATTTTCAACTTTTCATGTTGTTCGGCGTTTTTGAAAAGCAATGTGCTTTTTATGACGACCTAAACATAAAAATATTAATTTTAGTTTAGGTCGGATTTAAAAAGGATCACCCAGAGCACGGGACCAAACGCGATTTTTACGAGAATTATTTTTATAAAAAGCGATATCGTAAATACGCCAAGACAGTACGGGAAAGTCATAATTATGTCGGTACATTACGGTGAAGCATAGTCTAGCTACGGTTTCCATCAGTTAGCCGGATACTATTCAATTGGTCAATTTTGCTGTAAAATTGAATGGTAAGTGGGAAAGTTGACCACCAAAAGCAATGGCTTGGTTTTAGGAAAGTTCCCAAAAGCATGAAGCTATTCCTACTGTGAAACTAGCGCTAGTTGTAGCTTGGGGCACACTCTGGGCAGTTGGAGAACCTATAAATTGGCATAGAGTGCTCAGTTTTCAGTGTCGTCTGTTGTGTCTACTACCGCAAGGCTTCACGTATCTATTATACAGAGTGGTACAAGCTCTTCATCACCATCTCCATAAGCTCTTCTCTCTCTCGAGAAGAAAAAAAAAGGATACTCTCTCTCTAATTGCTTACTATCTCCTCTCTCGTTTCTCTGTGTACACGCTCTTCGGAAGCATTCGTGGTGAATACATGTACGTAGCTCTCATCACCGCTCTCTTGCGGCAAAGCAAGAATCATTTCGACAGCCCCTAATCGATTCAAAAGCACGGTGAGAAGCTTTAAACTCCATAGCCATCATCTCTCTCTCTCTCTCTATGTCGTTTTCCTGTGGAGTCACCATCACAGTGATTGTTTTTTTCATTTACGAGTGCATGTATGGATTAACCGAGTACGTATGACATTTTTCCATGATTATTTCTTCATGTTTAACACATTTATTTATGCACATGATGCACTTATGATCACGTACATGCATAAAAAAACGCTTTTCGTTTCACGTCATAGAGGCGATAGGAACAGTGTTTTGGTCATAAATCACAAACCGTTATGAATCAGCCCGAACCCTTTATCCTAGAGATAAAACACATCATTTAAAACATTTTATCTCTTTGGTGTCATATGAAAAACACGCATGAGCTAAGAGATATGGTCAAAAAACAGCTTGTTGTCCACTACACAACCAATTTTTTGACTCTAGGCTCCTTGGAGAACCACTGTATAGATTCACCGGATGGGCAAAAACCCACTTAGCCAATTGAAATGCTTGATGAAACTTGTTGATGAATGTATTTAGGTCTCCGTTATCACCTCAGGGATACGAGTTATTAATTGTTCCAGAACCGGTTTTACCTACATGTGTAGGGGTGCTACCAAGGGGGGTACCATATGTCGTCGTCAGTTAACCGAGCTGTTTATGTATGATTTATGGGTTGTTAGGTGAGCTAATTTCAACTATTAGATAGTCATAAACACATATGAGAGTATATGGTTAAACATCCCGAACCGCACAGGCAAATATGATTAAAGCGGCTTTTTTTTAAGGTTACCATTTGTTGTGTAAGTACCATATGGGTAAAGTGATGTGATAGAGTGATAGTCTATATTATGGAGCTGAGCTTGATGCATTGGTTTGATGTTAAATACTTCCATTTGCGTGTTTTTCATGCTCCCAAAAATGCCAAAATTTTTCTTTTGTGCATATGTGTGGAGTTATGTTTTATGGTTGACCTAAAGGTCGGAGCTGTTTTGCATCATGTTTGTGGTGATGGATGTTATCATATGATGTATGTGAATTCATGGACTGATGTGGATGCCTCATATGCATGGTTATGATTGTTATCCACCTTTTTAGGTCAAGACTAGCTTTATGTGCTAGGAAGGTGAAGTGCAAATGTGATGCATCAACTTTGCATGGTTTGATGTTGTCAAAATTAGATTTTTTTTACCATGATTAGTTGTTGGTTGGACTCTTTTTATGCATGAAAGAATCACGTCTTAAGAGTCATATGTGTATGGACTCCGATTGATTGCAAGAGTTATGTCAAACTCTAAGTGTGGGAGTTGCTTCAGTGTGATTATGATTTATGGTTAAGGGTTAAGGATTATGGTTGAAATTTTATGGTGGAAGCCGGTGTGGCTCATGGTTTTTTTTCCTCTGGATATGGTTATGCTGCCGAAATTTTTGCAGCCATGTTATGTTCTAAAGTGGTTATGTAGGATTTGTCGTGCCTCACCCAAGTTGGGTGTAGTGTTCACCCGTGTGATATGATTGGATTATGGTTTATGGTTTTTTGGGATTCGATCATGAAGCTATCTAGATGGTTTCATGTAAGGGTAGAGACCCTGTACAGTCTAACTGCTTGGAAAAGATTGTTTATGCATATGAAAAATGCTATTGTGATTGGACTCATGTGTTATGTTTCTCATGACAGTGTCGCTACAAAACTAGGATCACCTACATCGCTTAGCCTTATACTAAAGGGTCGTTGACCTGGGGCTTTGCTGGATCGGGGGTGTTGCTTAGGTCTTCGTTCTCTCTGTCCATAGTAGAGTGGATGTTGATGGGTAAACCGATCGATCTGTACACATGGTCCGGTGCTCTGCTAGTTATTTTGTCATAAACTTTTTTTTTATGTTATGGTATACCCAGTTTTGTCATTGCATTATACATGGTTGCCTGATCCATTTAGAAGGGACACTTAAACTGTTGTCATTTTCTCATGTCTCTGTGAACTCTATTTCACCCTCCACTATATTCTCTCTCTCTCTCTCTCTCTCTCTCTCTCTCTTCCCGCGACGCGGTGTACACATATATTCACCCTCCACAAAGTTATATATTTTTTTAGTACACTTTCATTCACAACACCCATTCAGAGGTAGCACTAGTCGCTAGGTACCTCTGGATGCAGTCCAACTCATGGCCTGAACTCCATGCTTGGTTGGGCGCTGAGAACTCCACCCCTATGCAAATGCTTCCGCAACTCTGATATATATTGAAAATTGTATGAAAGTGTAAATGGAATATTTTGTGCATAGACCCCCGGGGAGGGGTATCTCTTATCTTAAGTCAAAGAAGAGATAACACCTCTTAGTCGAGATGTGCATACCACTTGTTATGAGTTTTTTCTACAATTGTAGGTGAAATGTGAATGCATAGAAAAATGCAAGGGAGAGGTGGATACAGTTAGAGTGGTCTTAGATAGCAACTTTAAGAGTAAAGGCAAAGATGATGTGATTATGCGTGATTCTTTTTCAATTATAATAAGACTTTGGGAGATTTTATATATTGCTCTAGTTAACGTTGTTGTTGCAGAAAGGCATTTTCTCTTCAAAACACCATAATGAAAGCTCACAGACCAGCGTGAATGCCACAGGGAATTCACTAAGGGCTACCATATGGTAGCAAATGAGTGTAAGAGATGGGGATTTTACAAGGAAGAAAAGGTGTATTTTTTATAGAATGTCCCACATATAGAGGTAAAAAAAGGGTATTTCATGCGTGTGCAATTGAGTCCCTTGAATAATACTACTAGAGAATTTGTCGCGCGTGAATATAATTACACTTGAAAACTACATGTTTGAAGGCATGAATGGTCCCAAAATCAAAGCGGACATCCGCTGGGATGATGAAATTTCCTTGTGGAGCAAGAAGAAGAGAAATAATAAACACATTATAATATATGCTTTGCTATATAACATATTGTGTTTCTACGTTTTGTCGACAAACTACTGGCAAAGTTCAAGCGATATTGTCAACTCTCACCATTTCGGACTCCTTCTTTGTAGCTACTAGTTTGCAGCATGGTGCCATACTTTCTAAGTTTCATTCTTGAGAAACTCCATGTGAAATGTATGCTTGTATAGTTAGGTAATCTCTTGACTCTTATTGCCATTACTATATCTTTTTATTTGATTGACACTACGCGAAATCCTTCCAAAAACTTTTTGATTTAATAATAGCAAGCTTGGAAATCAACTTGCTTATTTGACTTGCAAGTCCATGTGAAACAGTGTTCAGGAAAAATGTATCTCATCTTAATATCGTGCCGTTTACAATTTCAAAAATGCCCGTTGAGGGCAAGGGGAAAAGGAAAAACTTTGCCCTAAAATAGAGAAAATAGTGTAAAAAATCAAGGAAAATAACCCTTTTCAAAACCTCCTCTTGGCAAATTCAAGGAAAGGAATTTTCTATGTTTGAAAAAATGATTTTTCTCGAACACTGATGTGAAATGTTTGCTTGTATAGTTGGGTGATCTCTTGAGGAGTCTTATTGCTATTACTATATATTTTTATTTGATCGACACTATGCGAAATCCTTCCAAACACTTTTTAATTTAATAATAGAAAGCTTGGAAATTGACTTGCTTGCACAAGAAGGATCATGATTCAATAGCATGCTTTCTTTACAGACAATTATATAGCTGAGACGCTCATTTGTAATACTCTATTCCATGTCGACTACGGTGATTTTTGTTAGACCAAGAGTAGGAGGTAGTGTTGATGATATTAAATATCATTTGTTTTTCTTGACACAAGGAATTTTTCTCTTCCTTTAGAGGAGCGAGCAAATTACGGGGTATCTAGTGACAATTGGTGCATTTTTTGCCTCACACGACAAATTCACAAGAAGATTTAGAATTTTTCATGTAGGAAAAGGGAGCCTTTTTCAGTGTTTTTCATACAATGCATAACATCATGAGCTTCTGTTTGGGAGGCACCGCATACCTGGCTAGATACGATTGGGGCCAGGGGACCGCCAGCCCCCACCGGGCCAGCAATCCCTTGCCCCCAACATACATAGCTAGGTATGCCGTGCCTCCCTGAGGTAAGTCATAATGTGGGAATTATTGTGAGAATCTGTCCAAAACTTCTTGTGAAAGGAAGAAGTGTATGATGACCCTTCCTCTCCAAAGGCTAACTAGGGGAATTTCCCTTTCTCAGGAAGGACAAGGGCACCCTTCACTTTCTAGGCATGGATCTCAGATTTCCTAAGTAGGTTCCTAAATTTTTTGTCACTCTCTCAATGAAATCTTCCATGAAATTAATTAGGAGCAGCTACAAGATTTTAAAGGAAAAAAGACCACGAAATGAAACATGAGCTTCTCACATCCTCTTTCCCCATACCTTAAATGATAAATCATTTGACTTTAAGACTTTTCATTTCCTACATGAGCACCCTTCGCTTTCCCGCATTGTAAATGTTTTGCAAGGTTGTTCATTTTTCCAAAACTAGTATGTGACCCGCGCGTTGCTGCGGCCAAAGAAACATCGTTTCTATTCTTGTAGGTATATCTTCTCTTCCAAGTGAAACACTATCAATACTCTACTCCTACATGTATATTCTATTACATTTCTAAAAGTAATGCATTACGCAACCTCTTGAAGATTCTAAAAAACATAAATATATGTAAGATTATACAGAGCATTCTTTGATACCAAGCTTGGGAGCTTCTCATAGACATTGTTTTTCATAAGGTGCTAGCCCTTGTTCAAAAAACTTAGGAGTGCTCTACTTCTATTGTGGTAGAGAGAGAGAGAGAGAGAGAGAGAGAGAGAGAGTCTCCTCCTTCTGGTGTATCTTGGTTTAGCAATGCTACCAATGTTGATTATACAGATTAGGCAGTTAGCATGGTATGAAGAGATGAAAGCCGTCTGAAATCAATATAACAATAAAGCTTTTTTTGAAAAAGTTCTAGAATTGGTTTCAACAACATGAACACAATTGAATTCAATGTCTCTACTCCATTCTCTTACTTACTTCTATCCTTGCGTCTTTTTTATAAGCAAGACATGGTAGAAGTGTACATCATAACTTCTTATATGGCAAGAAGACCATCTTTCCCTTGGTCTACCTAGAGTTGACAAAAGTGCTACCAAGTTGAGAAGTACAAACTAGGTAAGCCAGCAAGTTTTTAAAGATAAAGGCCCATAATTGCTACAGTGTGTTATTATAAAACTTTTCATGTTTAAGAGTAAAGTTGTGGAAATATAAGGGCTCATAGTTTCCAATGTACCAAAAAAGCTTCAAGTTTCAAAGAGATGAGATAACGTTCTTTTAATATTAAGAATGTGATTACATCTATGCTTCTCTCTAGATGTTTCTCTTGGATCTCTATCTATGTTCACAAGCATTGTAATGGTTTACGTCATCACCTAATCACAACAATACATAAGCAGCTTAGTATGATAAGGTACGCACTATTTGTTCATGTACACCTTCACATCATTTGCATCTTAAAGTGTGATAGAAATGAAATCAAAGTAAGGTTGCTCAATTGTTTATTTTTGTAGGAGTTTTGGGCATTATGCTAAACTGAAGGATGTGGTGTAAAATTGAGGCTGTGACTAAAATCATGCATGCCATTGATCTCTATCTATCTTTATCCTCTAATTACAAAACCATTTGAGAGAGCAGATTGTATTCAACCAACTTGAGCCTATTTCCTTGTGCACAATCTATATTATACCAACCATTTGGCTTAATTGTTGCTCTGTTAAATCTGTGATTGGACATTGAGGCAATGTAGGACAGCCTCTTTTTGTGTACACATTAGGTTCCTTGAAAATTTGAGAATATGAGTATCATACCCTACTTGAGTACACACACACACACACACAAATACATACTACATATATGTATAAATATATATACATACATATATATACACGTGTGTGTGTGTATACACACACACACACACACACACACACACATACATGCATATATGTGTATTTGTGTATGTGTGTGTGTGTGTGTGTGTGTGTGTGTGTGTGTGTGTGTGTGTTTGTGTACATATATATATATATATATATATATATATATATATTCTTATATCGAAATTTATCATATAGGTCTTGAAGCCTCTTGTTGTTGTTATAGTACAATAACTATGACATTTAAAACTTTTATCCCCCCCCCCCCCCCCAAAACCCTTTCTCTCTCTCTCTCTCTCTCTCTCTCTCTCTCTCTCTCACACACACACACACACACACACACACACACGTGTATTCAACACACAATGTCTAAGTGCCCTCCACATTCACATCAACCAAGCACAAATCTATCTTTTGGATCAACAATATGTCTACCTTTTCGAGTGTAAGATCGAACAACTAATGAAGTGTAGTTACTCTCCACATTCTTGTGGCATGACCAAGGACAAATCTCCTTCTAGTTGATCATGCCAAGCTCCAACATATTCCTCCTAGTCATGGCGAGTTTATCCCCCCCCCCCCCCCCCCCCCCCCCCCCCCCCCCCGTCTCTATCTATGTGTGTGTGTTCAAGATCATCAAGTCAATTTGAGGTCTCTTGGGAATGAATTAAGTAATGCGTTCCCTTCGCATGATGTCTTGCTTTAACATCCTATGTTTCTCTCTAAGGAGGCAGTGAATTTGCGATTAGGCTAGAGACGTCCCCCTCACACAATTAATATGGGACCCTGCTGAGTGGTAGTAGCCCTCTAAATAGACTAATAGAGAGATGGTATCCTTCTATGATAATAGTGTTTGCATTGAACGACCAATTCTTTAGATGCATTAGCATCCCCTCTCGCCATCCTTACCACTCAAGGCATTGGTCATAATAGCAACTCTCCTATGCTTCTCTCATGTAGTTTTGGTCTTGCATTTGGGGCATCACATTCAACTAAATCATCAATTGCTATTTGTTGGCACTTAGGATGCATGTACCGGCCATGAACCAACATGCCAACATTACACCACATAGTAGTAGAAGAAACTTTGCCATTGGTATGCACAACTGATTTGGTGAGCAGTGCATCATTTGCTTCTCAAAGGAAATATTCATGATGGGTGTGTGACTGGGGGTGATTTCATGGCTATAGCAACTTTGTCTCTATATGTGGATAAATTTCAAAATTTACAGGTTGGATTGCATTCAATCTAGCTAGCATGTAAGGCGCATATTGTTTGTTTGTGTACATTTGGGCACCATTGGCACCTTAAAATGTGAGGGCAATGAAAGCAAAAAAATTCACTCAATCGTTTCTCTTTGCAAGAGTTTTGGGCATCGTGCTAAAAGAAAGGGCGTGCTGCAAAACACACACACACACACATGGAGCACACATGCACGTTCTTCTTTGAAAGAGAAGAGTGTATTCAACCATTCATATGCTTGCCCTTACCCATCTTTTATACCATAGCAGTCATTTGGCTTAGCTCCCACTCCCTTAAATGTGAGACAGAGCATTGAGGCACTACATGGAGGAGAGACTCTTTTTTGTACGCAAATTATATCCCTTAACTATTTGAGAGTGCGATCATCATACCCTACATGAGTGCTCAGCTTTTGATCACATCAAACTTGCTTTACCCACATTTTAGCCCATACCATGGCCTACATACCTTTCTCTCCTAGCCACCTCATGGATTTAACTTGTTAGTGGCCACCCTTATATCCATAGTCTTCAAGCAATTTACATGTTGTACTTGGTCCCATAGGTCAATCTGAACTTTAAGGATAATCTCTCTCTCTATCTCTCTATCTCTCTCTCTCTCTCTCTCTCTCTCTCTCTCTCTCTCTCTCATCCCCCGTTAACCTTTGAGGTCATTGTGATTGTTTCTATGATATTAAATTTATGTCCCCCTCTCCTTGTATAAGTATGTGAGCATGCAAGCCCTTGAGTTCAAGAATCAACGTTTAGGCCTCTTGTGATCTTCTTCTTCTTCTTCTTCTTCTTCTTCTTCTTCTCTCTCTCTCTCTCTATCTCTCTCTCTCTCTCTCTTCTAACTTGCTATGCAACATGACGACTTGTTGCCAACAATATTTGGATTGGATAAGGTTTGCCTAAACTTAATAGCTGAGAATCGGGATTAGTCAGTCTCAAGATTAACGGGTCTCAAATCATGTCACTATGAATAAATCTCTCTCTCTCTCTCTCTCTCTCTCTCTCTCTCTCTCTCTCTCTCTCTCTCTCTCTCTCTCAGGTTGCATGTCTAATTTTTAGTATTAAAATGAAGCATGTGAGAGGCTAAGAGCCTGGTCGCGTGTACCAGCGAGCCTGCTTTCTACCCGGGCAGGAGCCGGATCTTCTCTCTCTACCTATCTAATTGTGGCAGTTAAGAGCCTCGAAAGGGGCATAGCCTTTCACGCGGTTGACTTTGTTGACTTTTGAGGCCCTCTCAGCTAGCAGGAACCTACTCAAGATCTATCTCATCACTCAGTCAAATCAAGCATTTATCTTTGAAGCCACCGGTTTTCTTGACTTGCAAACAAAACTGGAAGGCTATTTAGCCGTTCCAAAGTGACCAGCCTCTAAATGAAAGAAAAATGACATGGAGAGAGTCCTATAATGGAGGCACATGCATGGAGGCAGCCCTACAATAAGAGACCGGAGTCATCATTTCTAGGGGGAGGCAAAGGGCTCACATTAGGTATGCAACACCAAGGAGGATTCAAATGAGTAAAGGATTGCTAGCTCCAAGACCAAGGCCAGTATCCTCAACTGACAATGATTATCCTCCAATGCAATCACATCAGTGTTTTGGAAAAATAATTTTTCAAACATACAAAATTGATTTCCTTTAATTTTCCAAGAGGAAATTTAAAAAAAAATTAGGTTTATTTTGCAGGTTTTAACACTATTTTCTCTACTTTGGGGCAGAATTTCTCCTTTTCCCCTTGCCCTCAACCGGTATTTTTGAAATTAAAAACAGCATGATATTAAGCTGAGACACATTTTTCCCAAACACTGAATTGAAGACCCACCTTGCACGGTCGTTGCCGTGAGCACTGTAGCACCAGGAAATGCCACCTGTCCCCTTGCAAAACCCCTTTTTTCTTGCCTATGTCAGGAGTTTGAGATGTAAAAACTTGGGAAAGCTAAAAATCTTGGATGTTCACGTTGGAGCTCTCAACATTGTAGCATCCGCTGACTCGCCAAAAAAAACAAAGAAAGTGTGGAGACGGATGTGGGACTCTCTCTCTCTCTCTCTCTCTCTCTCTCTCTCTCTCTCTCTCTCGTGGTGTGGAGGGCCGCAACTATGAAAAAATGGAGTCCATCAGGATCAAGGGTGGTGGACAAGCAGCGGTAGAGGAGTAGGTGGCTCAGCAAGCACTTGTGGCTAGTGGGACATGTATTGGATCCAAACTCTTGGCGTCCTGGCTAGCAGAGGATTGAGGTTGTATAAGGATGTGGGGCTTGTGGCGGATCAACTATTGGCAGCCAAGGGTGTTGATAAAGGAGACTCTATGAATCTTGTTGCAGCAACATTTGAGAATTTGTACATGAAGTAAGTGGTGGGTTGTGTTCATGATTGAGTTTGGAGAAGGGGAGGGAGGGCATTCTCTGTCAAGCGCCAAGGCCAATCAATGGCGCCCTCTCTCTCTTTCGAACAAAAATAGACACACACACTCCTCAGCATGACTTAATGGGATTGGAACTCTCTCTCTCTCTCTCTCTCTCTCTCTCTCTCTCTCTCTCTCTCTCTCTCTCTCTCTCTCTCTCTCTGTGTGACACACACACACAACTGCAACAAATAACGAAGACGTCTCTCTCTCTAAGACTTGCGACCCACACAACAATGCCGTATGAAATGAAACATGATCTCTCTCTCTCTCTCTCTCTCTCTCTCTCTCTCTCTCTCTCTCTCTCTCTCTCTCTCTCACACACACACACACACACGTATACACACACACGCATGCATGTGCGTGCGTGTGTGCACATGTTTGAGATGGACCAACTTATTGACGCGTGACATAGCTCGCTGCTTGTTATTTTTTCAAGCTGCAAAGTAGAGTCACCCTTTACAAAAACAAAAGTAATTGTCTCTCTCTCTAAGACTTGCGACCCACACGACAATGCCGTAGAAAATGAAACATGATCTCTCTCTCTCTCTCTCTCTCTCTCTCTCTCTCTCACACACACACACACACACACACACACACACACACGTGCACGTACACGCGCATGTTTGAGATGGACCAACTTATTGACGCATGACATAGCTCGTTGTTCGTTATTTTTTCAAGTTGTAAAGTAGAGTCACCCTTTACAAAAACAAAAGTAATCACCCTTTAAAATTAAAGGGGCAAACTTGCTAAAAAGTTTGCATAATATAAATATATAGATAGTACTAAGTATTATGACTTTTTGACAAAACAAAGAAGTCAAAACTAAGTCTTTTCATTTTCTACCATCAGAGTAGCTACTTTCCCGTCACTTTTTCATTTCAAATCTACCTTTCACTTTTACATTTCAAACCAAATGTTTCTTAAGGTTCTTGAAATAAAGGAGAGAATGACACATGGATGGCCTCTCCTTCCTTGAAAATTTTAAGCTCAATTATATATAGTACTAGTATGTGACCCGCGCGTTGCTGCGGTTAGAAAATGCATGTCTTCTATTTTTACAACTACAAAAGTGAAAAATTATATAGATTCCATTATTCTACATATATACACTCTCTTGAATTCAAAAAAGAATGATTCAGAACATCTCTCTATGGATTCTCAAATAAAAATATACATGCAAGAGGCAACAAATATTCCTTTAATACCAAGCTTAGTAGGTTCTCACACATTACATAGGATTTTCTAGCCCTTATTCAATGGATCTAGGTTCTTTGTAGCTATTGAAGAGAACACACACACACACACACAAAGATTAATATTTCTATTCTTCTCCTCCTCCTCCCTTCTCTTTGTTTAATTGGATAGTTCTCTGGGTTGGTGGTAGTTGCTTAATTTTCTCTCCCTCCCCAGTGCCCAAAAAAACTTTAAATACTAAATTCCTTCATATTTTGAAGGTTTTTTTACCTTCTAATTTAAAATTTAGAGGTAACGTTTCAAAATTTGTAGGTGCCATTACACTTTTTTCTTGAGCTTTTCTCCCAATTCATGAAGTCTCCAACTTTTGGTGTTTGTCATACAATAGAAGTCGCTTCTTGTTAAGCAGCATGCTACACACACACACACACAAAGAGAGAGAGAGAGAGAGAGAGAGAGAGAGAGAGAGAGAGAGAGAGAGAGAGAGTAAGAGAGTATATAATTGTCTAAGAAAAAAGAGAGCTACAGAGGGCCTGCTATCTCCATGATGACGGAGAATTTAACCTTAATTAGCTCAAAGGAGCTGCTGCACATTTTTGGTCAAGATGGAAGATGATCATACCTATGTGTACCACGTCTGAGAGATGCAGCTGGCCATGGAAGTGAAGAAGATGTGTAGTGTCATTGCCACCCAATGAGGCCATCTTGTGAGGAGTACCATCACCACTTGATTGCACTCACATTGAGCTGGTATGCTAAAGATGGATAGTTCCAAGCCTTTAGAAGAGGTGAAAAGAAGCATAGCTCATGTTTGCTCATTGGATGACTTATACATTAGACTCGACATTCTCGAGTCCATGGGATTGGCCCCTAACTTGATGTAAAAAGAGATGAAGAATTGTTTATGGACATCGAAGCATGTTGCTGGGCCGCTAGACTTCAATGGATCATCTCCATACACATCCCACATTCACGCAAACCAACACTTCAAGAAAGCATTAATGTGTTAGACATCTTGCAAGGTCTAGATGAGGGATAATCTCCCTCTCCCTCTTCACCATCATCATTAGATGTTGGATCAATGACACCTTCAATAAATAATGCATAAGGCACTGAAACACCTTCCTCTTCCTACTAAAAATCTAAAAAGGGTTAGGTTTAGTGCAATCCCACCTAGAAATGTATTTGAGTGTACGCTTACTGTAATCAAATGCAGGTTTTTCAAGTTTTTTGGGAAAAATATTGTGTATTTAAGTGCTAAAAAGAAACCTAGGTTTAATGTGATCTAGCCTGCAAAATAAAACCTTCAAATATAGTAAATTTGACTCTAAAATTTCTTATACATAGGTTTTCCAAGTTTTTGGGAGAAAGTATTGTGTATCTCAATGCTGAAAAAAAACCTACATTCAGTGTAATCTAACCTACAAATATAGTAAATTTGTCTCTAAAAATTCTCATATGTAGGTTTTCCAAGTTTTTGGGAGAAAGTATTGTGTATCTCAATGCTAAAAAAAAACCTACATTCAGTCTAATCTAACCTACAAATTTTGAGATTTACCTCTAAATAATAGATTTGAAGGTAAGAACTCTTACAAAGTTTAGAAAAACTTAGTGTTAAAACCATCAAATACAATAAATTTGCCTCTAAAAATTCTCATAGGTAGTTTTTTCAGAATTTTGAAAAAAGCATTGCGTACCTGAGTGCTCGAAGAAAATCTAAGTTTAATGTAAATATAGTAAATTTGCCTCCTTGGAAAGTGACCCCAAAGAGCAAGAAGCCCTAAGAATGGGGGTGCCAAGGGCCACATAAGTGCATTCCAAGAGGTTACATTTAAATATGGTGTACATGTTGACCAAAACATTTTTCAAACAAAAAGGTTTTTTTTAAAAGAGCCCTTGAATAGCCATTTTAGTTTGCTCATGTCAAATACTTGCATGATGCCATATGCCTTTGAGATATAAGGATACACCATTGTATCTGTACACAAGCCCTCACCTTGCCTCATGTGAAAACTACTTAGAGCTTCCTTGCCCCACCATTCTCCTTCCAGACATATGTGGCATCCTAAACTACAAACATTGATACATGGAGAAAAGCACTCTATATCCAAGTGCTCGAAGAAAAACCTAGATTAAGTGTAATCCCACCTACAAATTTTGAGGTTTACTTCTAAATTCTAGATTTGTAGTTGAAAAAGCACACAAAGCTCAGAGAAATTAGTAGGGATGATTTATATATCAAAGGGGAGGCATACAATCATCATACATGCAATCTGAGAAATTCAAATATAAAAACTTTCAAATATAGTAAATTTGTCTTTACAATTCTATCATATGTTAGGTGTTTTTAAATTTCAATCTTTTGTGGAATTCTTTAACACTAGGTTAGTAATGGGACACTTTTATGTCCTGGGACACTTTTATGTCCTGTTAAGTGACCATTTTCCTTGAATTATGTCAAGAGTTTCAAAATGGATTTTGAGGTGCTATCTGTCTAGAAAGTTGTCTCATGAGTTGAAAAAAAGTCGACATTTTTTTGGAATATCAATTCCATCTTTAACCTTGTCTTTGCACAACATTTCACAACCTAAACTGTGTGAAAAAATGGGTCCTGTTTTTGGCTTTTTTTTAACTTTTTGCAACTATACCACTCTAGAATTCATGTTTGTGAGGTCTATAATGCTAGAGAACTATCTTTAGTAGTCCTCAACATGTCCTGATGCTTCTAGGGAGAAATAAATGTTAAAGTTGTAAGTTATGACCAAATTACAAAAATTGTCAAATCCTGTTTTTTAGCCAATTTTAGCTCTTCTATGATTTTTTTGGTGGCTTTCATGATATCCAAATGTAGTTTTGATTTTCTATGTCGCATATTGTAACATAAAGCTAATATTCCTTGAGTTTTGGGGCACCTAATACCCTATTTTGCATAGTAGACAACGATGGTTGATTTTTTCAATTATTGAAGAAAACGAAACATTCTAGTATATCAAGTATAGCTTTTTCAATATTGTTAGTTTCTTGTGACAACTACATGCATTTTGTAGATAGTAACCATATCTAGTCATAAGGATCAAATTTGGCTAGATATTGAATAGTTTCTATGGGATTCTACAACTCATAATATTGAACCCAGTTATTTCATGTTTGCTGTATTTAGCACTTCATCTTTTTCCCCAAGATTCCTCTTGGTAAGAGATGTATTATTCTTTTGACATGCTCCATGGCTCCTTATGAACCTAAAGGACGATAGGGAACTAAGAAAACATGCATATATTATTTGTATTGAGCGTGGCTATAGAAACTTTGATGATAGGTTTGCAGAATGGTAAAAATTCAACTTTTTTGTACCTATTTTTTTTGGCAATACAAAAAGTAGAGAGTGAGAAGCAATCATATGTTCTGATCACCAACCCATTGAAGTTAACTAGGGAATTTATCTCAAGTCCTAAAAAAATCCCTAATCTTATTTTTATGCAGCAAAATATAAGAAATGAGTGTTTTGATGAAAATGTACTGGTCCATCAACTTTGGAGGCTTGGTGTGACCAAAAGATGAGAAATTTTACAAGTTTCTTATTTTTTCCATGTGTAGGAGGCCTTGAACTATAACCTCATGAAAGGATTTTACAAAATGAGTGGATCTACTATGCTTTTGGAGGTTTTTTTCAAAACCCTGAAAGGACACTTTTATGTCCTGTTAGGTTACCAACCTAGTGTTAAGAGCCCTTGATCGCAACCTCCAAATTTAGTAAGAACCTTCAAATTTAAAGGCAAATCTCCAGATTCATAGACAAATTTTAGGAATATCATGTAAAGACCTTTAAATATAATTTTCTCACATGTAAGTTTTTCAAGTTTTTGAAACAGAGCAATATGTATCTGAGTACTCGAAAAAAGGCTAGGTCTAGTGTAATACCACCTACAACTTTTAAATTATAGATTTGAAGGTGAGGAAACCCATGAAGTTTATCAAAGCTTAGTGTAAAAACACTCAAATAGACAAAATATCAAGACTCATCTATAGATTTTCTAAGCTTTTGGGAAAAAGCACTATATATCGAAGTGCTAAAAAGACTTAGGTTTGGTGTAATTCCACCTATAGATCTGAGATTTATCTCTAAATTCTAATTTCAAGGTGAGAATGCTTAACAAAGGTTTAGTGTAATCCCACCCACAAATTTTGAGATTTACCTTAAAATTCTAATTTGAAATTGAGAACACCTACAAAGTTCAAAAAACTTTAGCACAATTTTTTTAAAAACATAGTCAACAATTTACTGTGCTTTCTGTCGTTGTCAACTTGCAATTGCTCGCCACCCGTCCTACATTTTTTCCATGTCCTAGATTCGTTATCTTGGGCTTACTCGATTTTGTTCGTCATTGGCTATGGGACCAATTGCATCCTCTCTCTCTCTCTCTCTCTCTCTCTCTCTCTCTCTCTCTCTCTCTCTCTCTCTGTGCCAAAGTACTCACTATTTTCTCTCTTGTCATTAAATCCCCACATATTCTGTCATTCTCTCTCACCACTGAGTAAGAGTCTCTCTCTCTCTCTCTCTCTCTCTCTCTCTCTCTCTCTCTCTCTCTCTGTCTCTCTCACACACACACACACACAGAGAATGCGGACAATTGTGATCTCACATTCTCTCTCTCTCTCTCTCTCTCTCTCTCTCTCTCTCTCTCTCTCTCTCTCTCACACACACACACACATGCACGTACGTAGACAACGGGCAATTGTGATATCCTGTTCTCTCTCACACACACATTCACACACACAAAGAGTGAGTACTCTAGCTACTCTCTCTCTCTCTCTCTCTCTCTCTCTCTCTCTCTCTCTCTCACACACACACACACACACACAAACAAACTTGGGTGTGCGCATAGGCTCACTCAGCTAGATTGGACTCTCTCTCACACACACCACCAAGAATG
The DNA here is from genome assembly GCF_014529385.1 of Adiantum capillus-veneris. NCBI lineage: Eukaryota > Viridiplantae > Streptophyta > Polypodiopsida > Polypodiales > Pteridaceae > Adiantum > Adiantum capillus-veneris. The sequence goes on from NC_140941.1 coordinate 72,065,013, forward strand.
CCCAGTCACACTGTAGGTTGAGATTCGAGTCTCATACGCACACATAGCCAACGGCCAATTGCGTTTCTGCTTCTTCTTCTTCTTCTTCTCTCTCTCTCTCTCTCTCTCTCTCTCTCTCTCTTACACACACACAATAACACATGAACACCACATACACACATCACGGACGCGAACGCATGCACGAGAAGCTGTTTTGCAGGGGAAGATTGGACTGATAACTTCAAGCACTGAGGTCGTCAGACTGCAGGTTATTTCATGGAGTTCCCAACGTGGACATTTGTGCAAGCTCCAATGGATGACACGTGGAAGGCCTCTCCTTGCTTGGAAAATTTAAGCTCCATTATATATGTATAGATTTACTTTAAGATTATTTTGATCAATAAAATTCTTTTGGCACTCTCTTTGAGACCTCTCTCTCTCTCTCTCTCTCTCTCTCTCTCACACACACACACACACACACACACACACACACACACACATGCCCTTCCATTTTGGGGCTATTCGAGACCTTCAAGCATTGAGATCGTCAGGCTGCACGTTATATCGTGGAGTTCAAAACATGGATATTTGTGCAAGCTGCAATGAATGACATGTGGAAGACCTCTCCTTGCTTGAAAAATTTAAGCTCCAATATATATGTATAGGTTTACTTTAAAATTATTTCGATCAAGAAAAAAAATTAACACTCTTTGAGACCTCTCTCTCTCTCTCTCTCTCACACACACACACACTTACATACACCCTTCCATTTTGAGGCTATTTGAGATCATAGTTAGTGTATTAATTAGGATTTAGTGTATTAATCAAAAAATCGTAGTTAGATTCCAAGTTCATCTTGAAATAAATCGACAAAATTTTGCTAGTGTGCATAGGAACAATTTCTTAAATTCTAAAATTTTATGGCCATTTGCTTTCCAAAAGCAAAGTTGAGCCACCCTTCAATCAAGGAAAAGTAAAGTTGAAAAAGTACAGTCAAACCTTTTTCTTATACTTCAAAAGGTTAAAAATTGAAGGCCTAACCTTTTCCTTATACTTTGAAAGGTTAAAAATTGAAGGCCCCAAAAGTTTCACAAGTTCCAAGATTCCAGGTTTTAAAGAAATGGGACATTTTGTAAGGTTTTCTTTGAATTGATGCAAAGAAATGGGACATTTTGTAAGGTTTCCTTTGAATTGATGCAGTGAGTGACACATGGAGGGGTTCTTTGAGCTTGAAAATCTCAAGTTGCATAATAGAAGTATAGAAGATAGATGAAAAAGAAATTCCTTTGATTTTACATTTTGACTAAAGCTGAAAAGCTAAGCTGCTTGTTGTTTCCTACAATCTTACTCTCTCTTTTGCATTTTAGAGAGGTTTTCTCTTGAGTGATGCTTGTTGTTTCCTACAATCTTACTCTCCCTTTTGCATTTTAGAGAGGTTTTCTCTTGAGTGAAGCAGTGAGTAACACATGGAGGGTCTCTCCTTCCTTGAAAAATTTAAGCTGCATTATAAAGAGTATAGATGGTGGCATCAACTCTCTTCCGTTGCTAATGCAAGGACCTCCTCTATATAAGGATTTGTAAACAGGTACAGAATGGTGTTTGTTATGATTTCCATACATGAAAACAACTACAGGGCCTCAGGACTAGGTAACACCTATTTTTAATGCGGGCCAAGTAATGGGATCGATGACCTGGAAGTTCACGCACGAAGATCGAAAAGATCGCAACCGTAGACGTTTGCTTAAAGACTAAACCTGGACACGTACTAAACCAAGACTGCTCAAAAACTAAACCTACACAGGCACTAAACCTGGACAACATGGCCAATGCACCTCGAACTCACAATATTATAACGTCAAAACGGTTTGGGATACACATTGAGCGCGCGGGTGAGATGGTTAGCCCGTTCGACGCTAAAGGCGGACCTCCGAGATCCCGGGTTCAAATCGCACCAATGCGCTTCGTTTTTCTCATTGGCTATGTTTAGCGCCCCTTCCCCCCCCCCCCCAATTTTTCGACGACGTGCCTCGGTTTTAAATTCCGCCCACAACCCCGATCGTGGATCCAATTACTTTGCATAGGTGTTACTTAGTGCCGAGGACTACCGGTTGTGACTAACTTTGTGCATTGTTCTTGTCCACTACTAAACATGGCTCTTGTGGAGATGCCCATAAAATTGTACTTGCTTGTTGAGGGGAATGTTCAATGGATATATCAAAGGAAGCTCTCGATAGCTTTCCACAATTATTCGCACGTTATGAATTACGACATCATCATGAAGTTCTGTGGGCGAGCACCGCACACCTAGCTAGGTGCGGTTGGGGGCAAGCCCCCCCCCCCCCCCCCCCCCCCCCCCGCCCCCGCGGCCAAATCGCACCTAGCTAGGTGTGCGATGACGAGCCTCCCACGTTGTGAATTACGACAACATCATGAGGTGCTACGGGCGAGCACCGCACACCTGGCTAGGTGCGGTTGGGGCCAATGGGTTGCCCCCCCCCCCCCCCGCCCCCAAAAACCGCACCTAGCTAGGTGTGCGGTGCCGAGCCTGCAGAAGCTTATGAAGTTGCACACTATGGAAAACCTGGGAAAGAGGACCTCCTTTTGAAAAGGGAAGCCATCTTAAACTTCTCGTATATGGAAGTACGCAGAGAGCAGAAAGCATAAGTGAGCAAAAGAATTCTTAATTGCTTGTTATGGAGCGAATGGACATAGAAGCATGCAGAGGAAGCAAACACTCTTAATTGCTTTATTTTTTAAGGGGAAGAGACATGGCAAGTTTGCAGATGAAGCAAAAACACGCACAGATACACTTTTGAATTTCAACAGCTTCACCGTTCTTTGCCTACCTAGACGTAGGTGCAGCACTTTCAAAGTATGCACACATGATGAAAGCTCATGAAACTGCTGGCATTCTTAACTTTTCCAATAAGAATGTTGCTGACCTCCGGGCATATAAAAAGGGAGGCAACAGTCAAACCGCATTGTGAATCCTTTTCAGCGGCGTGAATGGTACATCAGAAAAGTTCAGCAATTTTTAACTCATGGGCACGGTATTAGAATGCTCCTATGAGGAATAATCTGTCCAAGGTGAATTATGTGCTTTAGTATGTCCACAGCAAGAGATAGAGAACACCACATCAAATTTAGTTTTGGCAAAAAGAAACCATCTCATATATAACAATGGAGTAAAGAAAATATATTAAATGGAAATGCGCACCACTTCATTATCTAAACTTTCTACAGCTTAACCAGGACGAGTTTTATTGCATTCAGGAGCATTCTGTGGTAACAGAAGTTTGGACTAACTTACACTTCTATGTACACGACTTTGTACCTTTCTATATAATCTGTCAAAGCAAGTTCCTACACTGTCATCTACAATTAAGTAACACGCTCATGGTGCAGATGGCTTTTATAGTTAAATTCCTAACGCTAACGCATGCGCACAAGAACAAGCTTACATTCACATCTACTTCAGCCTCACTGCCAAGTACTTCTACTCAATCCACCTCTTCAATCTTCGGGCCAGGACCAGTGCTACCACCATATGATGGGTTCGCCCCCCCTCCAGGCATATTAGGCATATCACCCCCAGCTCCCCCTTGATACATCTTGGAAATAATAGGATTGCACAAAGACTCCAGCTCTTTCTGTTTATCCTCAAACTCCTCCACCTCTGCAAGTTGGTTTCCATCAAGCCACTCAATGACATCATTCACTGCTTTCTCGATTTTGGCTTTGTCGGTCGGATCCAATTTCAGCTTGTCATCCTTCACTGTGTTCCTCATGCTATATGCATAGTTCTCCAAGCTATTCTTTGCCTCCACCTTTCTCTTCACTTCCTCATCCTCCTGTTTGTACTTCTCTGCATCTTGCACCAGCTTCTCTATGTCGTCCTTGCTCAATCTTCCTTTGTCATTGGTAATGGTAATTCTGTTCTTCACACCTGCGGTCTTGTCTTCTGCAGAAACATTGAGAATGCCGTTTGCATCAATGTCAAAGGTTACATTGATCTGCGGGACACCTCTAGGTGCAGGGGGAATACCACTAAGCTCAAACTTTCCCAGCAAGTTATTGTCCTTTGTCCTGGCTCTCTCCCCTTCATAGACTTGAATAAGCACGCCAGGTTGGTTGTCTGAATATGTCGAGAAGATTTGCTCTTTCTTGGTTGGGATGGTGGTATTCCGAGGAATCAGTGTCGTCATCACACCACCAGCAGTTTCTAAGCCCAAACTGAGAGGGGTAACATCCAGCAAAAGCAAGCTTTTCACTTTCTCATCACCCTCCCCAGTAAGAATTGCAGCTTGCACAGCTGCCCCATATGCAACAGCTTCATCTGGATTAATACTCTTGCATAGCTCCTTACCATTGAAGAAGTCCTGCAGCAATTGCTGCACTTTGGGAATACGTGTAGAGCCACCCACCAGCACAACTTCATCTATCTGCCCTTTGTCCATCTTGGCATCCCTTAAACACTTCTCTACTGGCTCCATACACTTTAGGAACAAATCCATGCAGAGCTCTTCAAACCGAGCTCTGGTAATAGTAGCATAGAAGTCGATACCTTCATATAGGGAGTCAATTTCAATTGTTGTCTGTGAAGTAGAAGACAATGTTCTCTTTGCCCGCTCGCATGCAGTTCGCAAGCGTCGAAGAGCACGGGCATTCCCACTGATATCCTTCTTATACTTACGCTTGAACTCTTGGGCGAAATGATTCACCAGGCGGCTATCAAAATCCTCCCCACCAAGATGTGTATCACCAGCAGTAGCCTTCACTTCAAAGATACCTTCTTCAATGGTAAGAATGGAGACATCAAAAGTGCCTCCACCCAAATCAAAGACCAGAATATTCTTCTCACCTGTGGCGGCAGCTTTCTTATCAAGACCATAAGCAATAGCAGCAGCAGTGGGCTCATTGATGATTCTCATCACTGTTAAGCCAGCTATGGCACCAGCATCCTTGGTTGCTTGCCGCTGAGAATCATTAAAGTATGCTGGTACAGTGATGACCGCATTCTTCACACTAGTTCCGAGGAAAGCCTCTGATACCTCTTTCATCTTGGCAAGGACCATTGAGGATATCTCTTCTGGAGTGAACATCTTTTCCTCTCCCTTGTAACGCACCACAATCATAGGCTTATCACCGGTGCCAGAAACGACTTTGAAGGGCCAAAGCTTCATATCATTCTGCACTGATGGATCACCGAATCGACGCCCAATCAAACGTTTTGCATCTGCACCGACAGACAGACGTGCTCTTAGAAAAAGCCTCCAAGCAAACAAAAAACTGTGTTATAAGCACCATCAAAGTAATTATCGCCAGAGAGAAAATTTGAAAAGAATGCGAACAATCATCTGCCACTTTATGTCAAAAATTATCAGCTGGCTTATAAGCGAAGACGGAAAAAAACTCTACCAGACCAAGCACTGCAAAGTCTGTGTACAATTAATTGTATGCTAGTATGGCCGTATTATCACCCACATTTCTCAACAGACAGCTTGAAAGAGTATCAAAATTGCTAGTGAAAGTACTTTCCCTACAGAAAGGTCCAATTACCAACCATGGCTAGCAAGTTAAAAGGAACTTTTGCTTGTATTGAAGCATTCGCATGCTAGGATTGCGCACAACTTGCATGCAAACTCAGAAACCAGATTACAGACCGTAGCATGTAATCAGCTGCAAGAAGCAATCAAGATGACTTACCGAAGACTGTGTTGTTAGGATTCATGGCAACCTGGTTCTTGGCAGCATCACCAACAAGGCGCTCAGTATCGGTGAATGCAACATAGGAAGGGGTGGTGCGATTGCCCTGGTCGTTGGGGATGATCTCAACGCGGTCATGTAGCCAGACTCCGACGCAGCTGTAGGTGGTGCCGAGGTCGATTCCCACAGCCTTTTCCGTCTTCGCCATGGAGGCAAAGCAGAGAAGGAAACAAGCGGGAGCGGAAACGTATGCTTAAATGCAGGAGAGTTTACTAAGCTTGAAGGAAAGTATGGCGATGGCGAGATGAAGGAAAAACGATCTGCTGATCTACTGGAGTCGCAGAGCCGAGAGAGAGATTTCTATAGACAAGTGGCGGAGCTAGAAAGTTCGGGCTTCTTCAGGTGAGCTTGGGATGGTGATGGTGAGTGCGTGCTAGAAGCTTCGTAACAGAGACTGAGAATGAAGATTTCGCGCTTCTGAGATTTGAACCCCTTTGCTCGAAATAAACTTATTTCCATACTAGTGCAAACACTAAGAGGTTTTCGATTTAATCTTGAAGGTATTTCGGAAAAAAAAACACTAAAATCCCCCTAAAATCTCGTGCTTTTTTTCTTTCTTTTTGACGTTCTAAAAAAGCAATGTTCTTTTTAATATTGTATAAACCCAAAAATATAATTTCAAATCACCGTATGAGTATAGAACGGACATACCGTGGAGAAACAAGATTAAACAAAATTTTAATTTTAATTTTTTTATAAAAGCAGTATCGTAACTAATATGTCAAGGCAAAATAGTGATTGTTGTGTTTATGTCTGGGTATAACGATGCCGGCTACACTATAAGAGAAAAAATCCAAAACTGCCAGCATTGTCGTGGTTTTAACAAAGAAAATCAGAGAGAGAATTTTTTGGGTGTGCGGTAATAGCAACGGGAATATCCGCGATAATGTTTTATCGATAATATGTGCAATAATAGCTGCATTAATATATCCACGACTGTTATCGCGCCTATTACCGCGTCCATTTACCGTCCTTATTATCACTATACGACTTTTCAAAATAAAGATGTCCATTTGGGCCACCCAATTTTGGGTGGCCCAAATGAGCATCTTTATCTTTGGACTTCATAGAACATATGAAATATCATTTGTATTTTGAAAAGTGTAAAAAATACTAATTAACCTTCAAAGTACAACTCACACCTTACCTTATAAATTGAGACAAAAAAGAACAATACTTTAAAAATTTACAAATAAAGCCAAAATTTTAAATGAGTTTTATATACAAATATGAGGGTTTTGCGTGCCACATCTGCACTTGTAGAAGAGTAGTACATAACAAATTTTTATTTATCCCAATCCTTCTTGTCCTCATCTTGAGCTGCATACGTTGGTCACCTTGACTCTACACTAACCAAAAACAAATTAGATGAATCAATAATCCAAATTAACTTTTAATATAATATTTATTGTCTACACTTACTGCTTATAGCGTTCTGACTACTGAGTTGAATTGCTCAAGAGAGATGTGATGGTTTTTTAACAACCATCGCCAAGTATCGAACCATGTGTGTCTCTCTCGATACTTGACCATTTCTCTAGTAGGACGACTCAGAGTGATATTCTCATAAACTAACAATGACCAAAAAAGTTTAATAAACTAAAACACCTTCTTATCTGAACTTGCAAAAGTTACATATTTATTTTTCCAGGCCGCTTTGCTCCCGAGCCATAGTGCGTGGGAGTTTGCTAAGCCCGAGCTTCATGTTGTTGATTGTGGGATGAGCTCGTTGCAGCTTGCTTAGCCTTTTCTTGTATTACCCACTCCTACTTTGCATCTGCCATGTTGGCACGACGATAGCTTCTATCTGGATTTGCAACATGGTTGGCTGTTGTGAGCCATACACTTGATTGCTTATTTTAAAAATATTTTGATATACCCCTCCAATCACTGCGCTGGTTGAGGGCATTCAAAAATCGAGCATACAACGCTTCCTTGACGTAACGTGCATGATTGGGCACTTGGTTAGAGTTACGTGAGGTTTCAATTTCAACTGAAATTTGATTTACCAGCACCAAATATGTTTTCCCTTAAGTGGAATTTTTTGATGTTCTAGTGTTGTTTGGATAGAAAATTTATATTATTATGAGAGAGATGGTTTGCGTTTTATAATTAATCAACGGATCAAATTCATGACGAAATGGAATTTTCAAAATCATATCAAGACCATGCAATGGTGCTACTAGAAATGTACGTGCTTGTGTAAATTCATCAATGCAAACTTCAACACTGCCTTGGGTTTTGCAATAAAGACGTTGATTAATGAAAACAATTTTGACTTTATGAGGTGAAGAAATTTCAAAGAGAGAGAGTTGTTGTGCCAACCATGCAGAAACAAAATCATGGCTATTGCTATAATCTAAAAGAATCGTGACACTTTCACCCTTGATTGTGTCTTGCACTTTAAACAAAGTATGAGGCGATATAGGAGAACCTGAAGATGGCTTTTCATCGTGATCATACTCAGGATCATATCCCTCACTGTAATTAGCTTTCACTTCATTGTCGTTGTGATTAGCATCTTCGATGAGGTTAACAGTTAGCACCGTTGGGGTGGTTGTTGTTGAAGGATCTTTAGTTTGGATTTCGGGTGACTCCATTCGATTGGTCATTCTTCTTAGCAGAACGAGTCAGTGTATGTGCATGACTTCTCTTTCAAGTGATGACTCCCCCCTTGATAATGACCTCTCAATTCTCTTTTATAGGAGCAGGCTGCATAAAATTAGGTTTAGAGCCCTAAGCTGGAGAGACAAAGCAGGCAGCCGGGTTCCGGATGGTTGACTGGTGCTTTGTTTTGGGAGAAATAAGAAAATGATATTCTCCTAAGTGGGCCTTTGTGACCATCACCTAGAGAGAGGTGGAATATAAAAATGGTTTTTTACAAAGTTTGGCTTGAAAAAGGGAAACTGAATTACCCTACGGATGTTTACTGAGGAAGTGCGTCGTGGATGGGATGCCGATGAATCGCATGCTTTACTGGTGTGTTGGTGTAGCGAGCTTGTCAATTTCGATGCCGGCTGGGGTATGTCTTTGGCGTCATTCTTTGATTTGTTGTCGCCATCGCGTGTTTTTGGTCCTTCTTCGTTTGTTGATGCATCGATGTCCATTTTCTTTTGCTTCTTCCTTCTTGTGCGTGCCGTGTGTGCGTATGTGATTGTGTGTGTGTGTGTGTGCGTGTAGTGTATGTATGGAAAGAGAGAGAGAGAGAGAGAGAGAGAGAGAGAGAGAGTTGGGAGGGTGAGTGTTTGTGTGGGTGTGTGTGTGTATATATATCTGAGTGTGTGTACATGTATGTGTTTGTGAATGTGTGTGTGTGTGTATGGAAAGAGAGAGAGAGAGAGAGCGAGAGATGGAAAGAGAGGTGTGAGGGAGGAATCTCATACTCCGACCGAACTTTTCCAAGCGATAATAAAATTGAGCGAGTTAGTGAGAGGCACTCTATCAAAATATTCATAGCCAAGAGTTTATGCAAGTCACTCATTTCTTTGAATCACTCGTTTAATCACTTGAGAGACTAAATAAATTGACCCTAAACCTCCTAAAGATGGAGGTTAAATTTAAGAATGGATATGCTAGGCAAGAGGTAGGTGCTAGCAAGCCTTGACATTGAGGTGCAAAGATTGTTGGGGGAGAGGGGCTATAACATTTTTTTTTTTTGGGAGGCATCTCTCTCTCTCTCTCTCTCTCTCTCTCTCTCTCTAAGCTTGCTTCTAGAAAACATGTGATGAGTAGGTGACGGGAAGTGTTTCCACCCAACTTTTAACTATGTGTGGCCTTAATGGAGAGGCAGGGTGAGATTGTTATTTTACTTAAGACATGGTGATGCCTTGCTAGTTGTGGGCTACTATTGGGTGAAAGACAGGGTGACAATCAAAATTGCTCACAATTTTTTGTTGGCAAGAGATGCAATCGTTTTGTCTAGCATCCTCTCTCTCTCTCTCTCTCTCTCTCTCTCTCTCTCACACACACACACACACACACACACACACACATTGTATAATTAAAAAAATATCCCTCAAAGGGTTGCATCAGCAAAGACCCTCTGAAGGAGTTTTTTTTTAAAAAATAGACATTGAAGGAAAAAAACCTCTCCTGCGATGGTGGTGCCTTTGGTTGGTTGTGCGTCTGCTCTGGGAGAAGGGGTAGACGAATCTTGCAACATTCCACCTTAAGAAATCAAGATGGAGCTACCTAGGTCTTGCCAATTTTACTTTTGGGTTGAATTAGAGGGTATCTTCGAAGATGCCCTCTTTGACATCAAAAGAAAAGTTGATTAAGGCAAGAGCACGTGGAGAGAGAGAGAGAGAGAGAGAGAGAGAGAGAGAGAGAGAGGGCGAAGACAGAGAGAGAAAAAGAGGGAGAGATATTCTTTAAAGGAAAAATTACAAAAATACCTCTCTAATTCGTGGAAATTCTTCTCAAATTTCCAAAATTCCCAAAATACCCTTGTGTCTATTTTGGTTGGACTGTTCAAGATTTTCTACTTTCTATTCCTTTTTGACAATTCATATGCTTACCATGTAGTTTGTAGCAAATCACTTGGCAAATAAAGGCAATTATGTCTAAAATGCCAACTCATCTCCAAAGCGTGCACAACCGACTCAAATTCTAGTTTTAGCATCTTGTATTGATAAACAATCAGTCTTCTTATGAAAAGCTACAAAAGAAAATTATCTTTGGAGAAATTTGGCATTTTGGGAATTTATGAAAAAATATTGGAGGTAGTTTGGGAATTTCCACTCGACTTAGCAAATTGGCGGGTGGAGGACAGAGAGAGACACAAAGTCGATGTGTGTCGGTGCAAGGGTGGGTTCTTTGAGATTTTTTGCTACTTCATTTCGATGGTGTTTGACAAGCCTGTGGTGCATTGTGTCTGCTTGACGGCTGTTACAAGGGAGCACATTAGCTTTTGTATGTGTTGGTTTGCAGGGAGCACAGAATCTCTCTCTCTCTCTCTCTCTCTCTCTCTCTCTCTCTCTCTCTCTCTCTCTCTCTCTCTCTCTCATATTTGCGGCTTTGAGAAAATGCAGCCTACTAGAGTTTATCGTGATAAGGAGTGCAGGGAGTAACGATGATCTATCTGCAACAGGCGTCTAATTGCTCGTACAACACAAGAAGCAATGACTTCAAGCTAGGTTAGGTGTGTGCGCGCCCCGTCAGTGCAAGAAGAAGGTGGCATGCAAGAAGAGGCGCGAAGGGTTGTTGTGAAGCCAACAAAGAGAGAAAGTAGCAGGTGTAGGAAACTCCAATATGGGGTCCATAGAGGAGATGATGGCGAGCCAAGGAGGACATGTGCAGAGCCCACGATGGCGATTCCTAGTGACTCATTGTATCTGTACAAAGAGCGTCTTATGTGAATTAAGAGAGATCACGCATGAATGGAGCTTGCTATGTCTTTTGCTCTCAAATTTGGGAGATTCCAAGAATCTCGATAACAAATTAATGGGTTGAGACGATTTAGACCCAAAAATACGTCCGCCCAATTTTGGTTTGTTGACATTAAGAGGAATTTGGCGAGATGCCTTTGGCTCAATGGAAGCAAACAAGGGAGAGATCCAGGTGGCATTTAGCCACGGAAAGGGGATAAGCTGTCAGTCGCACACGCTGCAAGGGCAGTTTTGGGCTGCATGTATTTCACTCACTCTCTGTCTCCTGCATCACGATCTGATGCATTCTCTCTCTTTGTCACTCTTGATGCATGCCTTCCATCTCCAAGGCATTCTCTCTCTCTCTCTCTCTCTCTCTCTCTCTCTCTCTCTCTCTCTCTCTCTCTCTCTCTCTCTCTCTCTCTCTCTCTCTCTCTCTCTCTCTCTCGCTCTCGCATTGTGTGGTGAGATGGGGAGTTTCTCCCTGCGAGGTATGCTCAAGCCAAGGTGTTTGCAATTGTGTGGTGCAATGGGGGATCCTTGCATAACCTCCCTCTTGTTGGGATCGCCAGAGAATATGGCATAGAGGATGGGGACTTTCCCTCTAAGGTATCCTTGAGGCAAGCGAACATAGCAGGTTGCAAGTGTAGAGAGAGAGAGAGAGAGAGAGAGAGAGAGAGAGAGAGAGAGAGAGAGATCAGGTTAGGTAGAGTGTGAGGACAAGCCGATGCATAGAGAAACAATTTTTTTCTTGCTTTGCTTGGTTAATGGTCGTATATCGTGGTTTGGTATTGTTGAATGGGAGTGGTGCGTGGTAGAGTTGTGGTCATTGATTGTTTTGTATGTAGAATGCGATGCCTGGCGGCCTTAGGCCACAGTGTGAGTAGTTACGTCAAGAGCATAGAGAGAAGGGAAGCCAATTGTCCATGCTTTCGTGTGTCGAGTGCCATCCCTGATGGACTTGCAAGACAAACACAGAGAGACAAAAGGGAGATGTGAGGTGATTGTGGGACTAGACCTACGCAGAGCCAGTAGAGCAGGGAGGGTGTGTAGACATGGCATAGAGGGCTTACGCAGGGCGTTCATGGAAACTTGTACGAAGACAGAAAGGTCATTTATGAGGCACAATTCTTGGTCGTGCCTTTTTGATGCATAGGCCATGCCGAATCTCTCTGCATGATGCTCATTTGTAGGGGATGGCCTGGGTAGAGGCGAAGACTCTCTCTCTCTCTCTTGTCTGCAACACTATGATAGAGATGATGGTGATAATTTGTTTGTGCATAGCAAGGTAGGGTAGGCAGAGTGTGATTGACACAAGCTAACAATTACACTGACAAGCGCAAGCATATTGGGGAGGAGGGGGGATGGGCATGGGCTTGCTCACAAAGGTGCATACACATGCACATATAAAAATGATGAACACGATGAGCGTAGGAATGTTCTCAAATTCAGTTTTCCTTCAGCTTTAAAGATTCCAAAGAATCAAATCTTGAAAATTAATACACTTTTATAAGAGTAGACATAGCACTCCCTAGCCAGAGAGAGAGAGAGAGAGAGAGAGAGAGAGAGAGAGAGAGATTTTTTTAAAAAATTCTAATGACTTTAGTCTTCACTCAATAAAAGAGAATGTTTCTTTATAAAAAAAGAACTCGCCTCAAAGGATCTCCGCCGGCGCCACAGATCCTTTGAGGGGAGTTCTTTTTGGCTTTCTAAAAAAAACCTTAGTGTTGGGCGCCGCAAATCCTTTGAGGGGAGTTCTTTTTGGCTTTCTAAAAGAAACCTTAGTGTTGGGCTGGGTTAGGGGGACTTTCATAGTTTTCAGTACATGATGGAGACTTACCTTTAATTTCACATCCCGTCTTTACTTTTTTTACATTCTATTGTTTTAGAATGCTTGTAACATTTAATGGCCTAAAACCTTGTGTGTAGCGGAAATTTGCATGAACATAGTGGGCATTTCATTAGAATAGATTCCTAATGAGAATTACAAGAGTGCTTGGGTGGAGAGAGCAACAAAAAGCATAAAACCTAGTTAGATAGCATCAACAATACTTTCAAAAGAGAGAGAAATTAAGCTATTGACAACAGTTGAGGACCGGATTTGCATGGAGCCGGTTTCCCTTTCCAAAAGGCTTTGTATTATGGTTTCTCCCATCAAGAGAGACATTGTACAATACAATTCTTTGTGTTCTTTCAAGACTAGCTAGTGCAATGAAGATGAAAGCTTCATGCACTAAGCAAAACACTTAGCAAACACAACTTTAATTATCCCCGTTCTCAGACCCAAGACCTCACACACCTTCGAAGATGGTGAGAGCTAGCAAGGTATGAGAGTAGATTGAGAGGAAGAAGGAGTATCTTACGAGAAAGATGTACATCTCCTCACATAATCACTCATATTAGCATAGCTTTAGCTTAGTAATTAGCTTGATAGAGGAGATGAGCATGCATTGAAGCTTGGCTCTTGGTTGGATTTGCATCCACAAGCCAAGAGTGTGTCGATGTAGGCTTCTATCTCACAAGCTTGGAGTAGGTGATGAGCTCTCCATTAAAGCTTGGGAAGAGAGTCTTCTCTTTCTTCACACATGAGATTGTGTGAGTGTGTGTGTGATAATGCCTTGCAAAAATCAGCCCCCTCTCTCTCTTGGGCGAGCCCTCTTGCTAATTGCTCTTGCAGGCTCCCCATTGGACCTCCCCAAGTCAAGCCAATGGCTATTAAGCAGCATAAGTGATAGCCTTCAGACATGTGTCCCCCTTTCCCCTTTTGTGAGAGCTTTAGGTAATTTAATAATTAAACTAAACTCGCATTGGACCCCTTTGCCTCTTGGCCAATAGGAATCAGGCAAGCCATTGGGCTCCTGAATGCTCATTGGACCCCTTGGGAGATTGTCCAATAGTCTTCTAGGAGACTTAATTCTCATTGGTTCTTTTATTAAGTGTTTTTTAAATTAATTAAACTAGATTTACTCTAGCCTAATTCTCATTGGTCTACCTCCAAGGCCATCCAATAGGAATTGGGCACACCTTGTGGGCATCGGGGCTAGGGAGCCGACATGTGTCCCTAATTCCCTTTGTGTAAAGGGAGGCTGTGTGTGTGTGTGTGTGTGTGTGTGTGACTTTCTCTCTCATCCCCTAGAAGAAGGGCTCGCCCCCTCCCATGTAGGGATATGCAAAGACTTTTTAGTTACACACAAAGCATCCAATTTCCCCTAGGGTTGACCTTTGGACACAACCTTTGAATTTTGGAACCTTAGCATTTTGGAAGTCTTAATGGGCTGAACCTTAGGGTCTTTTTAGCCCATTGTTGCACATGGCTCTTTTGCAGATGGCCCCCCCTTTGGATCCCTATTTTCCCTCCTTTGGATCCCTACTGTGGCCAATCTGCTAGCTTAACCAATATTCTAGCTTTTTCTCCCCCGGCACTTCCCCACATTAAATGATCAGTTTAATATGAGAAAATCATTTAGGAGAATTAGATATTGATTATTATGACATTACCTCTCTCTTGAAATCATAGTCATCCTCGACTATGGTGTAGAGAAGATAAATCATATTCATGAGTCCTTTTCTTAGCGGGTAGAGGATCCCTATGTTACCCTACGACATCATTCCACAATGGATGACTAGTGTATTTGGTGCTTGAGAGCCTGAGGTTGCCGCAAGCATGTCTGCACATTAGTCCTATCAGTCTTCCATAGTAGAGTGACAAGCTCTACTTGGTGTTTGGGAGACGTCGTCTCCGCAAACTTGATCTAAGCATGCATACTACTTCATTTTTGTGCACAATAAAGAAAAAAAAAGTGTCATGCCAAGGGTAGGACTAGACGGGCACGGCCCGGGCAGTATGCCGGACACACATGCAGTAAAGGGTTCTATATATGGAAGAGGGCTAGGAGGAAGGGGTCCTTGCATGGCTTCTCTCTCTCTCTCTCTCTCTCTCTCTCTCTCTCTCTCTCTCTCTCTCTCTCTCTCTCTCTCTCTCTCACACACACACACACACACACACACACACACACACACACAGCATGCGGTTGCTCTCCTTCTCTCTCTCGTTTTCATGAGAGTTTCCATGGCGGGCAAGAGGCCGATCCAGGCCATGGGTGGAATCCCTTAGCAGTCGAGGCTGGGAAAAGAAGAACACGCAGGGCCGCGGGAAGCACGGCTTGCACACACACAGTGGGCGGAATTTCCTAGTGCGAAAACGGCCCGTGATTGGCTTGATGGAGTCGCCTTGGCGGCGCCAGGACATCTCATCACAGGCACGCCCGGAACTAATACGCATGGAGGGCGCCATGAATGGTTTACAACAGCTCGTTGACGGCTCTGTGCAACGCGCCATGGCCAGGTAAATTTATATGTTACCTTTTATTTTTTTTTGGAATCCAAGGTTGGGCGCCCTATTTTGGGCACCCACTTTTGCTAAGGGCTGTAGCCCATGCTATGCGAGGCCGCACCCCATGGATGAACCACACAACCATGCTTGTTGCATGGCATCTTGCGGGTCGAGGGCCACCGTCTTGGGCTCTCAGCGTTTCTGGCAAAAGCTGAGAATGCATCCATGTTGGCATGCTACACTTGTTGACAGCATCTCATCAATTGCGGGCACATTACATAAAGTATGGAACATCCGCGCCAGTAGCAGACATGGTTCCGTGCGGTGATTATCCCATGTATGGTAGCGGATATGGTTCTCCGCTACGGTGCTCACAGCTCAGGTCGTGGACCACGAGCGAGGACTTGAGGATGAGGTAACTTCTTTTACTTTCTCTTCTTTTAATCCCTCACATTATAGCTAACGCTTGTAGACAAGGTTGCCAGGAAACAAAGGCAAGCAATGCGGGGCCTGTGACTTGTCCGATTAAGTTATGCGACAAGGACATTGTTCTCCAGAATGCATGGCAATGGGTGCACATCGCAAGCGGCAGCTACATGCAATCAAGAAGGGAAAGACATGCCAGGGCTACGAGCTGACATCTAGATGGGAAAGTCCCCATCTTGAATTTCTCACGAATGCCAAGGCTAGGAGCCGCATTCGAGACAGGAAAGGTCCTCGTTCCAGCTTGAGAAGCCGACTGGGGTTTCTCTCTGTCGCATTCTAGATCTTCATTGTTGCTCAGATATGGTTCCTCGACAAATCTATCAGGTCAAGGACAACCGAAATAATGCCAAGCAGGCAGGGTCAAGGGCCGGTTTTTCAGTATCTCAAGGTGAGACGCATGGCCTATTACTGGATCTGTTGAGGGAAGCAAGTTGCTCGGCATGGCCAACTCCTTGTCACTGTTTCTACAAGCCGACATAGGATGCTTGCCACACAATACTGGTTAATTTTACTTGAAATTTCCGGTGACAAGGTCGATTATTTTTGTCATGCTATTGGCAGTCACATCAGTTGGCTATTAGCACTACCCGATTTAGGTGACGCAAGGCTTCTATTTATGCATCTTGCATAGTGACTCACCACGTTTGGCATATGCTATGAGCATACAAACTTGGGAAGGCTTTAGCAAACTGTTTACAGATTATTTCATTTCGTATACGACGGATGTATATGATACAAGAGGGAGTATATCCATATGAGACAAGTTTCTCTCGCACGGCAGATTTGGCTATGAGCCATCTTTACGCGAGCTTTCCCTTTGGACTCTCATGACAACTGGTTGCAGCAACAACTACCAGGTTAGCCAAGTTTAAGTTTTTCTTATTTTTTTCATGTTTACACTTTGCTTGACAATGACTTTCATTGTGCAAAGCAAAGTGCTTTGGCAATTTTACATGAAGCACGGCTTCTCCCTTGTGCAAAGGTACTGCCCAATGACTTGGAGTCATGGGCATTGGCACACAAGTTTGGGAAACTAGAAAATTAGGGAATATTCGCTCACACAATCCCTACCAGTTTGGGCTGCTGTCAACATACAACAACATTATTTCACAGGCAACGGGCCAATGCTAAGTCATTTTCATACAATCACGACCCCTACAAGGAAGGTAGGTCAAGATGTGATACCTCTCTCAATGAGCGAGTCATACCGGATAATTGTGGAATGCTTATACGATAAGCTGCAAGTCATGCATAAGATGCGTAAGAGCACACAGCTTGGGTGCACACTCTAAAACTTAAGGGAAGTTCCTCAGCCCAGCATGCTCTTCTTTTCTCTCTTTTTCTTATTTCTTCAAGAATAACGAAACTCTTCTAAGAAGCTTTTGCTACATATTCTGCTCGTGAGTCAGCTTGAGCCAAGGTGCTCTAACTCACAGATAGCACGTGGCTAAGATGCTACTCAAATTAGTCTTCATCGGTTCGTGGATTGAACACTATTTTTCATAAGGGCTATGAGCCAAACAGGCTAAGAGCAGTGTTAGACGAGCGGGTAGGCAGACATGCGAATAACCTCCCAACCATCCTATATATAGGCCCATGGCCCTCTTCCATATATAGACCCCTTTACTGCATGTGTGTCCGGCATACTGCCCGGGCCGTGCCCGTCTAGTCCTACCCTTGGCATGACATTACTCCCCCCTTGGAGAAGCGTTTTCGTCCTCGAAAACACAAGTGGTGGTATCTTCATAAGAACACTAATGTTTTCCACCGTGGCATTCCTCATGGATCCAACGGTTAGTTGAATCGGAACCCGGTTCATTGGGAGGTTCAATGAAATCAAGAGTAACATCTTGATTTTCTACATTGTTGTCCCTGTGCAACCGTCTTGGTTAACCGACTCATAATCAAAAGAGCGTGAAGGCTCCATTTAGAACTCACTTGAGAATGCTAAACTAGTTATCACAACATCGAGGTGTTTAAATGCATACCCAGGTTTCAGACTTTCTGAAGTTACTGGAATGTGCAATATAACCTCGGCTCATCTTTCCATGAAAGTACTATGCTGACATACTCATCAGCAGCAACCAAGTCCTTGACTTGCGGTGGTTTCTTGCCAATAGTCAACCTCATCCAAACTGATGATTAAGGTTGATAACTTGAGAATAACAAGCAGAGACTAGAACTGGCCGTAGCATGCCTTTCATCATATGAAGCAAACTCCAAACCAGAAAGGTAACCAATCTAGTTGTTTTCACTTCTTGCTAACGTATGCACTTAGCATATCCTTTAGCGTGCTTTACTAACGTATGCACTTTGCATATCCTTTAGTACTAAATAGAATGCTTGTAAGCTGCCCATCCTACGCGGGATGAATAGCAACCGTAAGAGTGAGGTGCTTTCCCCCAACCACTTACAGACAGTCGCCCACAACTGACGACAGACTATGACTCAATCATTGAGTATCCAACCATATACTCGATATGGAAGTGAGACAACCAACTAGGTTGAAAGCAGATTGGAGTTTCAAGCAGCCAATCACGAACACCCATACTTAGTCATCACCTTGTATGATAGGGTGTACACTTATACTAAGTCTGCAAAAGATATTGCACTGGCAGTGCAAAAGATTGCAGAAACAATAATGTCCATGAATTTGCATGCCGCTCCGAATAAATTTGTGGTAAACACTAGGGCCCATAACACCTAGCGTGCATGTATTTAACACAAACATATCCGAACCGCAATTCCATGACAAGAATTTCCACGGTACGTACGTGAAAGTTTTGCAACAAATTTGGACCATAATAGAATGTGACAATCCGATCACACCTAGGTACCAACCATGAGACATTCTCATGAATATAGCATATTTTGCAACAAAAGTTGGACCATAACAGAATGTGACAACCCAGTCACACCTAGGTACCAACCATGAGACATTCTCATGTACATAGCATACTTAGCTATATGTAGAAACGACCCTCCGTTAAGGTGGTTTCACAGCACTTGGAATCGTAACAAGTTTGTACTTAGTACCCGACAATATCTGGCCACTGAAATTGCTCCTGATATTATGTGCTTAAAATGGTCGAACCAATGGATGCGACCAGCACCTAGGGACTTCGTCGCGACACATTGGTAAAATTTGGCGCCAGTGTCAGTCCAAGAGACTCATACTCTCCACATGTGGAATATGTCTCAAACAAGGATATCAAGAAAAGCGACATCCATCAAGTACGAGCTGGTACTTGTGTGTGGAGGTAACTGCAAACACTCCGCGACAAGAGTGAGAGGGACCCTCATTATCATGCTACACACTGGCTAAACTGAACTCCTTGAGTTCCTAGACCATGTTGTATCCCATGTGACAACATGTGCCAAATCGAACCCTACAACTAGGTTCGTAACATCATAAGGTATAGTGGACGCTACGGTCCAAAATACTCTGTTCCAACATGCCCTTGGCATGGCTTTGAAACATTCAAGTGTATTTATACGACTTGCACTGGAAACCGTGGGTGTTGCCTACGCAATCCAACCCCTTTGGTTAACATCTACATAGTCAAACCCCTTGGTAAGACCGTCTGTAGAAACTGCTCAACTAGCAGGCAACGGTAACCAACATAGTTAACCGTATAAATAATGATTGGAATCAACTCGAAAAGTTGAATTAGTCCGCTACCGTGTGGTAGATTGTGGAATTCTTTCCTTGAAAGTATAACTGGGAGAGATCAACTGTGATCCTCAATGCAGATCAAACTGTGATCCTTAATACTGCTGGGTGATGTAGCAATCACCTGTCGGGTCTTACCCCAAAACAATATGTCCATAGACAGTCCGTAGTGCTATAGAGAGAGCAAGAAATCCACACAAGTGAACTGCCTAGCTCTTGTGGACAACCATGTTGTCTCAACTGATTGCTGCATCTATACGTCCTTGTAGAGATCAGCTACTGTGTAGTGCAAAAATGACACTATGAACATCCTGAATGACAAGAATCTTGCTTGTCCATTAACATCGATGTATACTTACCGGGGTAGATCTGTTCAATCTTGAAAACAATCACCCAAAGAATGCCAATAGTTGGGTCTTACCCCTGGCTTGACAATGGCTCTTAGCCTGTGTGGCTCATAGCCCTTGTGCAAATTAGTGTTCAATGGACGAACCGATGAAGACTAATTTGAGTAGCATCTTAGCCACGTGTTAGCTGAGAGTTAGAGCACCTTGGTTCAGGCTGACTCATGAGCAAAACACGTATCAAAGGCTTCTTAGAAGATTTTCATTTTTCCCCTTAAAGAGAGAGAGAACGAGGGAAGAAGAGCATGATGGGCTGAGGAACTTTCCTTAAGTTTTTAGAGTGGGTGCCCAAGCTGTGTGCTCTTACGCATCTTATGCCTGACGTGCAAATTATCGTATAAGCATTCCACAATTGTTCGGTATGACTTGCTCATTGAGAGAGGTAACAGGAAAACACAACCACATCTTGATCTACCTTTCTTGCAGGGTCATGATTGCATGAAAATGACCTAGCATTGGCACTTTGCCTATGAAATAAGTCCTAGATTTAGGTTCCATTTAGTGTCGTTGGGTGTTGATAGCAACCAACCATCAGGTTCAACAATCCATCACTTAGTCTGTCCTTGACAGAGTTGCGAGTGTGAGAGTGGAAGCATAAAGCCTAAAGTGGTGGAATCCATGCCC
The DNA here is from genome assembly GCF_014529385.1 of Adiantum capillus-veneris. Lineage (NCBI taxonomy): Eukaryota > Viridiplantae > Streptophyta > Polypodiopsida > Polypodiales > Pteridaceae > Adiantum > Adiantum capillus-veneris. Next base: position 72,085,644 of record NC_140941.1, read on the forward strand.
CTACTGAGCATGCCTTGCATGCAAAACGTAAGCCCTTGGCTACTATAACGGTCTCAAGCGTGAAAACCAAAACCATAAGTGCCTTGCACGGAATAAACTGGTAGGGATTCTGTGGGTAGGGATTCTGTGAGTTGACATACCCAAACTTGTGTGCCAAAGCCCTTGATTCCAAATCAATGGCAGTATCTCGGCACAAGGGAGAAGCCGTGCTTCATGTAAAATTGCCAAAGCACTTTGCTTTGAGCAATGATAGTAATTGCCAAGTAACTTAAACTTAAACTTGGCTAACCTGGTAGTTGTTGTTGCAACCGGGTGTTAGGAGATTCCAAAGGGAAAGCTCGCGTAAAGATGGCTCATAGACAAATCGGCTGTGCGAGAAAGAGTTGTCACATATGGATGTACGCCTTCTTGTATCATATACATCCGTCGTATACAGAATGAAATAATATGCAAACCATTTGGCAAAGACGTCCCAAGTTTGTATGCTCATAGCATATGCCAAACGTGGTGAGTCATTATGCAAGATGCGTAAATAGAAGCCATGCTTCAACTAAATCTATTAGTGCTAATAGCCAACGGAAGTGGCTGCAAATAGCATGACAAAAAGAATCGACCTTGTCGAACAATTTCAAGTGAAATTAACCAGTATTGTGTGACAAGCATCCTATGTTGGCTTGTAGAAACAATGACAAGGAGTCGGCCATGCCGAGCAACTTGCTGCCCTCAACAAATCCAGTAATATGTCATGCCTGTCACCTTGAGATGCTGAAAAATTGGCCCTTGGCCCTGCCTTTGAAGACAAAAAATAATATGTGATGAGCGTGTTCCATCAAGGTACTCAGGAGAAGCCATGCTTCATATCACTATGTCTTGCCTCTTTGCCAATAAATGCTATTAGCGATCGACGACATAGCAAAAAGAGTCGACCTTGTCAAGTCATGCATAAAAAATTGACCGTGCCGAATTATAAACGTAAGGGAAAAACAGTAAAACACGTGCAAGTGATGCATCTCTTACATGCTTGGCATTATGAATGACAGCCGTGATTATTCATTCCATTGCATACGAGAGTTACGAAGCACATGTGCAATAAGTACTCCACTTCATGCTGTCAAGGGCCTTGCCCATTTCACAACCAATGTGGTATCATTTGAGAACTGTAATGCTCTTACCTGCCAGGTTGGATTGCCATTGTTCATGAAAATCACCACTCCTAGCATTAGTGTCTGCATCACCACATAGTGTGGTTATATGTTGTATAGGCTGAGAAGCCTTGCTTCTTTGCAAGCCCAAAATCACGGCTCTTGCCAGTCGATCCAACCATGCAAAACAACCGTGCACGCATGAGACGAATTAGCCACCGTCCTTGCCGTTGCATCAAAGATGAAGCTTGAAAATTCGATATGTATAAGTCTGCAAAATATCATCACATAGTGAGTAAGAAAATCCTTGGAAGTACGAAAAGGCCAACCTGGAGTTTGTCTGTGTACGTGGCAAACATATCCGCCACTCGAGCAACAATATCGTCTTGGAGAAGCCCAGACCAAGTCCGTGCCTTCAAATGCTTTCAAAATTTTGTAAAACAAGTCGGAGCTTTGCCGTATTGCCTTGAAAAATTGTCCTCGAATGCTCGATGCGGCATCCCGTCTATCGACAACTCTGATAGTGCTGAATTCATCTGAAAATCTGCTGCACGCGGCCATGCAACTATGGTCCCTTTGCGGATGCCCCTATATGCCTGGCTTGCTTCGATGGCCCAAGGCAAGCGAAAGAAGAACGTTGAAGGGATTATCTCCCATGGGCACCTGCCCTTAGTACTTTTATTTGCCCTAAGGCCCTTGGCCTTGGGCGTTCCCATGAGAAAAGGGGTCAACTATAGTGCGCAGATGGCGATGACGGCCGCTTGGAAGACAACACAGGCCGCTACAGGCCGCAAGGGAGAGAGATGCAGAAACGTGAAACGTACCTTTGCCCAGCTCGAGCACAGCGAGCTCATGAACTCCTGATTCGGTGCTGCTCAAACTGCCCCCTCCTCGACTAAGCGGGCCTACACACAGCTCGGTTCATCGGCTTGCAAGCAGCCAGTCCCACGCCCGACACAGTCGACAATCGACTTTTTTCGGTGGGTCTCGACTTCGTCCTCTTCATATCCATAGAACGCTTGCCCTTGCATGAGATAGATAGATAGATTTTATTATCGTCCTCGGAGGTCAAATATGACCTATGGGACCAAAGTTACATGTGATGTAGTATGTGTATGGCTGATGAGTGACTCTCGATGCTCCAAAATTGTAGTGATGAGAGTCGCAATGGAGAGCCCACACTTTGGCTGGGAGAGGAAAGTGTGTAGGTCTAAGTTATGGCTGAAAATGTGAGAGAAGCAAGTTCGGATGTGATCAAAAGCTGAGCACTCTAGTAGTGTGTGGTACTCAGACTCTCGAACTTGCAGTGAGCATAATGTGCACGATCGATTTGACTCTTCTCAATTGCCCCAACGCCCTATCTCGCATCGAAGGAAATGGGAGCTAAGCCGTATTGCTGCGATAGTGCGTATCGCGGACAAGGGAATAGGCTCAAGCATGTAAGTGTGAGTACGGTTTCCTCTCTCAGCGAAGAACATGGTTTTGTAGTTGGGGGCAATATAGGTGGTGTAATGTATGAAGCGTGACCCACCGGATTTCTCCCAAGCCGTAATACATTGGCGTTGTAGAAAAGCTTCATTCACTTGAGAGTCAATTGAAGCATCATGTAGCAAGTGTAATGCATCCCATCTCCCAAACCACTTCTTTATGTCTTGCATCCATCCCGTGCTCAAGATCTTGCTTTTATGCGTCTTTTGAACTTTTTTGCTTGCTTCCCATGCAATTGTAGGAAGTCGATGTGAGGGGTTTTGACGCATCTTTATCATGTACTCCACCACCCTTTCCATGCCCATAACCTCAATTGGAAGAGACCCCAACTCAAGAAGTAGGAGCATATATGGTGTTTGTGTCTTAACTTGGAGAAAGTTTGTAAGAAATCGCTTTTGGACATTCTCAAAATCTTTCCAAGTAGACTTTGAGATGCTCCTGCCCCACACTTCAACTCCATAAAGAAGAACCGGTGTCACCAATGCATCAAAAAGATACTTCTTGAGAACCCAACACTTGATGTTTTCCGCATTACACATGTTCTCAAATGCATAATATGCTCTCTTTCCCGCTTCCAAACGACGCATAGCACATTCATGCCACTTGTGATTGGATGGAACCTCAAGGCCAAGGTACTTAAAGCTCTCAACAACTTCAAGTGTCTCGTTGTTGTACACAATGCATGGCTTCTCCTTATGGTTGGTTTTCACAAGCATAACCTTTGTTTTGGATTCATTTACAATCAGCCCACTATGCAAGCAAAAGTTCTCAAGGACAACCATAAGCACTACATCATCCGCATACAACAAAAGCATGATTACCGCATTGCAAATAGTGACCTCTTCAATGCCTTCTTCTTGCATAAAGTCAAGTACCATTTGTTCCAATTGATCGATGCATAGACCAAAGAGAGTTGGTGACAATGGACATCCTTGTTTAACCCCAATAGTGCTTACAAAAATTTCTGAAATTTCTCTTCCCATGCGCAATTGACAAATCACCTTCTCATAGATTCGAGAAACCGCAAGCATAAACTCACTTGGCACTTGTAGTTCTTCCATCCTTCTCCACAAATTGTTACGTGGAATCATATGAAAGGCTTTCTTAAAGTCCACAAAACAACAATACAATCGCTTGCCTTTCAACCGACTTTCCTCCATGAGAACACGAAGAGTGACAAGATGATCAATGGTGCTATGGCATCGATGAAAACCCGCTTGTCCCTTTGCACGCTTGTCATTCTCTTCAGCCCAATCACTCAATTTCATCTCCATTATGCACCCAAACAACTTTGCCATAAGAGACCCAATCATTATAGTCTGGTAGTTGCTTACATTCTTTATATCCCCTCCTTTATGTAAAGGCTTAACCCAATTAGTACTCCAATCATAAGGCATACCATGTTGAAGTGCAAGGTTGAACATATCACACATCCACTCATGGGTAAAATCTCCCGTCCATTTGATCATCTCCGGCTTGATACCTTGAAGATCTCCTGTTTTGCGAGTGGCCAACTTTTCAAGCCCACCGCATACATCCTCAATAGTAAAAAAAGACGGCATACATGGGAGTGAATCATAAAATGGCATTTTTTCAGTATTTGCTTGCTCATATAATTGCCTACAATGTGTGTACATATCCACTAGACTCAAGTTACCAAAATTCTCAACCCGCTTGCCTCTCAAGTTTCTCCAAAATCTTCCACATGCATGTGCCTTTTCTTGGACTTGAAATTCTTGTTGCTTTACTTCCCATCTTCTTCTCTTCTTTTGAATCAATGCCTTGTATGTATGCAAATGACTTTGATAGTTGTCTTTGTCCATATTTGCATCAAGCTTTATCAAGGACTTTCGAGCATCTTGACATTCTTTATCAAACCACCTTTTGCGTGATCTATCTTTGTTGATACCATGGAGATGCTTTATGGCAAATCATTCTTCCGCACAAGAACAAATAGCTTTCTTGAAAGCTTCCCATTTAGTTTACAATGGTGCATCACATTGAAGCTTTGTCATCCATAATTTTTGCTCAACCATTTCAATGTACATTGGTGCTCGTTTGAAATCCATACATAGTGATAACTTCTCTTTCCTTTGGCTGAGATTATCATGCTTAGTTGCTTCTCCACATGAAAGGTCAATACATAAGGTGCGATGGTCGGATTCCGGGGTCCATTGACCAAACATAAAACTCTTTATGCGATACATGATGGCTTCAGAGAGTAGCATATAGTCAATCACACTATCCCCATTATGTCTCCTACATGTAAATCCATTGGTTCCACTCCACAAAGATATACCATTGGCAATGAGCATACCCGTGCTATTACACATGTGTAAAAGTAACTTTCCATAGTGATCCGGCTCTTTCTCATCCATTGAAGTACGATCATACAAGTGAACTTCCTCCAACTCCCTTGAAATGTATGGCATATCAAATTGTTGAGTATCATGTTGCAATGTTTTTGTGCGAGCATTCATATCCCCAAATACAATAACATCACCTTCACCTTTGAAATAAGCAATGTCCTCTTCCAAATCAGAAAATGGTTGATCTCTATCCATGCAAGCATAAAAGGGAGAATCATGATGAGGAATGTAGCAACCGGCTACAAAAATGGGTGCTCTTTTTGGTGTCATAATTTTCAGCCATACATAACGTTTGTACTTGTCATCTTTCACAATTGATACAAAATCTTCCAATCCTTTCTTAACCATACATGCTAACCCTCCTTGTCCTCTTCGTTGCTTGAGATTCTTTGACCACATCAATGAATGTACATTGTAATCCTCCAAGCCGATAATCCTTTGTGTATCATGCTCCCAAGTTTCAACAAGAAGTACAACATCGGCTTTGCTTGTTAGTTCATCAATGCCAACCCCCGCATTCCATGGGTATCCATTACAATTCCAAAAGCATATTTTCAATTGTAACTCGGTCTCATAGGTCACGCATCCCTATTTGCTTGAGAGACTTGCCTCCTCCTTGGGCACATTTTCTTCATGAGAGATCTCCTTGTTTTTATTATTCTTTTCCTCATATGCCTTGCGACGCATATTTTGTTGCTTAATAGTGCGATCTTCACATACAAAACATTTTGTATCCCTCAAATAGATCCAGCTGTTATCAAGGATAATTTTTCGCTTGAAATCATTCGGCATGGTGCATACAATTGGCCGTTCTCCCGAGCGAGGAGCTCCTTGCTTCCCCACTCTATGTGCTCCATAGACCATAACTCCGGACATGCCAAAGTGGGTTTTGAAGAAATCTTCAATAACAATGGCAAGAGAAGGAGGTGTCTCTAACTTCTCTTCGGGAATTCCACGAATAACAATGTTCTTGGAACGTCGCTCCCGTTCCTTCAACTCCTCCACATCCACATTCTCAACATTCTTTGTTTGAACCATAGCTTGCATGAGTGAGGAATTAGAAACCACATTGCTACCACATACATCAGCCCAAGACTTGTTTGTGCATACATTTTTCATGTCGCATACATCCCGGCTCATAGTGTCAAATTTCTCCTCTTTCAATACATGGTCATGCTCTACTTTGCTCATCCGCTCCTTCAAAGCATTCAAGTCCACAAGAGAGCGTTTACATTCCTTGACTTCCTCTTCAAGTTGCATCAAACGTGTTGTTTGCATCTCAAGTGTCCTCTTGAGATTCTCATTCTCAACCACAAGTACCCTTAGTGTGCCATTCTCCATTGCAAGTGCTCGTAAGTCTTCGCCTTGTTTGTTTACGGTCTCTTGCAATGATACCAAGTACGCCATGATCATGGTTTTCGATGTCATTGGTTGGGTGGTTGTGTTGCTATCTCCACACTTAGGAGATTTTGGATCATTTTCCACAATGGTTGTGGACCTTGTTGAAGAAGAAGAACCCTTGCGAGTGCCGGAAGACATTGTATGTAAAATAGGAGATGAGAATCAATTTTGTTGAACCTGTTCACTTCGGAAATGCTGCTACAGAAATGCCTTCCATAATTTTGAAAATTTTTGTCTTTACATCAATGCGTAGAGGACTTCGTGCTCTTCGATTGAGGCTATAGATCACCCAAATCGGAGTTCGGATGAAGAAGTTATGATCAAAAGAGTGGACTGCAAGAGAGAGAGAGGGAGACCATGCAATACCACATGCAAGCCCTAGGCTTCAGTCTTCTCCTTCCTCCATGGATACTCCTCCATGCCCTTCGCCCCTAAGCTCTGATACCAGTGTTAGAACAGCGGGTAGACAGACATGCGAATAACCTCCCAACCATCCTATATATAGGCCCTTGGCCCTCTTCCATATACAGACCCCTTTACTGCCTGTGTGTCCGGCATACTGCCCGGGCCGTGCCCGTCTAGTCCTACCCTTGGCATGACAAAAAGAGAGTCTTATAAGACAAAAAACATTGTTCATTTTTAACATTTTGTACATTTGCTTACTCTTGGGAAGCATTGTAAGCATTGACAAGGTTTAGGTTATCCTTTAATTGTATGCCTTGCATCCATCTAGCATCTTCAAAAGGATAATTCTTAAACTTAATAAGATATCATCGGATAGTCTTACCGCCTCTTAATACCTTGTCTTCATGTCGGAGAATGGACTCGGGCTGCAGCACCTCCTCTTGGTCCTCGATCTCCGGTGGGTCTTCAATAGTTGGTTCTTGAGGTGGGAGGTGGCTCTCCTTTGTAAGGCTTTAATAGGCTCACATGGAAAGCATTGTGTATGAGCCAATGATTGGGCAACTTGAGTTGATAGACCATCTCATTGATTGGCCTGAGAATCTGGAAGGGACCATAGTACCTTTTTGCTAGTTTAGCATAGTACTTTTGGTGGCCCGTAGGATTCTTGCCCGTCGTGTGCCTTAATCGAGCCTTGGAAAACTTTAACAAGACCCAATCGTTTTCTTTAAAGGCTTGGGCTCTTCTGTGCTTGTCAGCAGCAGCCTTTTGCCTTTGCTGTGAGATAGAGATAGCATCCTTAATCTTTTGAGAAGATTCTTGTAGGTCTCGGCTATACTCATCTGCAACGAAGATCTTCCCATGTATCTTAAGTAGCAAGGGACTTTTTGATCTTCCCTCAATTACCTCGAAAGGTGCTTTTCCCGTGGAAGTATGTACAGTGTTATTGTAAGCATACTCCACTAAGGGTAAGTACTTCTCCCATTGGGATCTTTGATCTACTTCCGTTACATAGGCTTTTAGTAGATCGAGAATGGTTAGGTTATCTATTTCACTTTGGCCATCCGTTTGTGGATGATAGGCCGAAGAGAAGTTTAGCCTTGTCCCTAAATTCTCAAAGAGACCCTTCCAGAAATTACTGGTCATTCTAGGATCTCTATTCGACACTATGGACATTGGCAAGCCATGGTACTTGAAAATTTGTGAAATGAAGAGGGTTGCCATTTGATGGGCTTTGATAGTCTTTTTGACAGGTATAAAATGAGCTTGTTTACTGAACCTGTATACTATTGTCCATATTCCCGTATTCCCATGGATAGACTTAGGCAATCCAAAGATAAAATCCATGGATATGCTCTCCCATGGAGAATTAGGAATTGGCAAGGGTTGAAGCAATCCAAGTTTCTTCCCTCTATCAAATTTTGTATTTTGGCAAACCACACATTTAGAAACATACTCTTGTATGTTCACTTTCATGGCAGGCCAATAGAAATATGTTTCAATTCCCTTTAAGGTAGAGTGAATCCCTCTATGCCCCGCATACGGTGGAGCATGAGATTCATACATTACTTTCTCACGTAGTGAGTTAGTAACGCATAGTCTATTGCCATAGAGAAGATAACCATCTTGTAAAGTAAATGGTTCTTCTTTCTTCCCTAATGCAAGGGCTGAAATCACATCTCTAAAATCGGGATCAATAGCGTACTCATCTATCATTGAAGATAGATCATTGTGAGTTGCTATGGAAACCGCATTCACTCTCGGCCGTCTTGAGAGTGCATCAGCTACTTGATTATGCTTGCCAGCAATGTGAGCAATATGAAAGTGAAATTGCGAAAGGAAATTTGCCCACCTCATTTTTTTGTCGGAGAGCTTGGTCTGCGTCATGAAGTACTTAAGACTTTGGTGATCCATTCGCAGAATGAAAGGAGTCCCCAATAAATAGTGCTTCCATGAGTCTAAGGCATGTAGAACTGCAAGGAGTTCCTTTTCGTATATGCCTAGAGCTTGCTCAACAGGATCGAGCCTTCGACTCCCATAGCCTATGGCATGCCCTTCTTGGAGCAAAAAAGCTGCAAGGCAATCACCACAAGCATCACATTGGACCTCAAATGGTTTTGAGAGATCCGGTAGTGTAAGCACAAGTTGAGAGATAAGCTTTTCTTTAAACTTTTCGAAAGCATTGTTCTCCTTAGCAGACCATGTATACCTAACGCTTTTCTTTGTTAGGTCATGTAATGGTCCCGAAATTTGTGAGAACTTTTCTATGAAGCGTCTATAGTATGCACACATACCTATAAAGCTTCTTAGTTCATGAAGATTCCTTGGTTTAGGCCATCCTTTTATTACCTCTAACTTTGATGGATCCATTTGGATGCCATCTTGAGAGATAATATGACCTAAATACTGAATCTCTTGCAAGAAAAATTCACTTTTCTTTCGATTAACATAAAGTTTATTCTCTCTCAAAACTTGAAATATTACCTGGAGGTGTTGCTTGTGTTCGTCTAATGAATTAGAGTAGATGATAATATCATCAAAGAACACTCCAGTGAAGGTTCGATGAGGCCTGGACAGCTTCTCCATCAAGCGATTGAATGTGGCTGGTGCATTGGTCAAGCCAAAAGGCATGACAATGTATTCATAAAGACCAAATGTGGTGCGAAATGCGGTCTTTACAATGTCTTGATCAACTATCCTTATTTGATGATAGCCACTTTTTAGGTCAATCCTACTGAAGTAGGTCGATCCTTGTAGCTTATCAAATAGGTCTTCTACCCGTGGAACGGGAAACCTATTCTTGATAGTGATCCTATTTAGTGCTCTATAGTCGACACACATACGATATGTGCTGTCTTTATTTTGCACTAATAGCACAGGTGAGCCAAATGGAGATTAGCTAGGCCTAACCATGCCCTTCTCAACTAACTCATGCACTTGCCGCATAATCTCCTCTTGTTGAGCTTGAGAAACTCTATAAGGAGGTTTGTTAGGCGGTGAACTTCCTGGAAGAAGTTCAATTGCATGGCCATCACTACCTCGTTTAGGAGGTAGCTCACAAGGGATGTCGTCAATAAAAACATCTTGAAACCCCTTGAGAAAATTGGATAACTCTAATTCCTTTTGGTTACTTTTATTTTCTTTTGTTAAAGCATTAGGTTCATTTTGAGAATCTTTAACAAAAATCATGTACATGGAAATAGAGCTCTTTATTGACTTGTTGAAAGCTGGTGTATGTACAATGGGGATAATTTTACCCATTTCCTTAGCATCTATATACATGTCTTTTTCCCTGAACTTAAAGGAGATTCTCCTTTAAGGAAATTTAACATCGGTAGCCAGGCGGTCAAACCATGGTGCACCTAGGATTACATCCTCATGCTTGAGAGGAGAGATAAAGAAGTCCTCTTTGTCCACATAGCCTTGGACATGAAGCCTCAATTTCCCGATTAAGGGAGTGACTGAAGCTTCTTGCCCCTTGAAGGCACTGTCTACGGGTAGGACATCTCCCATCTCGTAGGATTGTATGCCTAGCTTGGTGGCCAACTCTATAGATATAAAATTGTGAGTAGAACCAGGGTCAAAGAGAATAAAAGCATCATGTTCTCTTACCTTTCCCCAAGCATGGCATAGAGGAGATCCTTTGTGATGAGTTTGGTGAGTCTTCTCCTCTTTGATTTCAACCAAGGAAGCTCTAGGAGGATCTTGGCGGTTGTTCTTTTGGGGACAAGCGCGGTACGCATGCCCTTGTTCGCCGCACTTGAAACACCGGTTATCCTTGCGATAATGCTCAAGCTCTTCAGGAGAGAGTTTGTTCTTACCTTTGTAAACTCCCTTCTCTTTAGCTTTGTTGGAGTTACCCTTAGGAGACTTTTGGACATTGTCCTTCCCCTTAGGCTCATTGGAACCCTTGTTTTCCGAGGGCTTATTATTTCTTTTAGCCCCCGTTTGGAAATTGATTCGTGAGGCCACCATAGTATGGTGTATTACCGCCGATATGGTACGTGGCCTTTGGGAGTTGACATACTCCGCCATTTCTTCGGTTAAGTCCGCACAAAATTTTGCTTTTGCTCTCCAAAATCCAAATTTTTAAAGACAGTGGCTTTGAGTTGTAGGTCCCAAAACTTGTCTACATATTTGTGGATGGATTCATTGGGAGAGAGCTTTAAGCTTCGCCATTCGGTGAGTACTTTGTCTTTGGCATCGGTGGCCAAAAACTGCTTCATAATGGAAGCTCTTAAAGCTTTCCATGTTCATGGAGCTTCACCGTTGGCTCGTAGGCTAGACCACCATTGCCTGGCGAACTTTTGAAAGTGCATAGCTACATGGCGTAGCTTAGAGGACTCCGTGAAGCCCTCATCTCCAAACACCGCATCAAATTGCTGGATAAAGGCTAAGACTTTGTCCGTAGCACCAAAGGTGCCATCATAGGTAAGGAAAGAGATGCTCTTCCCTCCCTCTTTGAACTTCTTCAGCTTGGATGGCCTCTTCCATGCGGCATAGGATTTCCTTTGGCCTCTTCTTTTTGATGGTTCAAAGGTTGCACCATCACTTTCTTCAGAAGGTGAAGAATTTGAAGAAGGTGGAGAAGAGGGTGGCCTCTTTCTCGCCTTTTTCTTGTCTTGATCTTCGTCGTCTTTACCATCACTTTCATAAGAGAAAGAGGATGAAGAAGATGGAGAAGAGGGTGTCCTCTTTCTCGCCTTTTTCTTCTCTTGCTTTTTATCATCCCTCTTTGAATTATGGCGTGGAGAAGAGTGTGATGGTCTTCTCCGCTTTGGTGGTGATGGAGAGCATTTAGCCCGCCGTCTTCGTGGAGCCATCTCCGCCGAGGTGGCGGGAGACTCACTTCTTTCTCGTTCCTTTGGTGGAGGCTCTTGAGTTCTCCTTTGGGAAGGAGATGCATCATCAAGAGGTAAATTCTTGAGCCCTTTGTATGGATTCTCTTCTTCTTCCCGAATCGGAGAGAGACCTCTTTTGGGAGTCTCACAAGGAGGCTTCCTAGGTGTTCTCTCGTCATGGTGATGAGCTTGGAGAATCCCATGAGCACGGAGCTGCCGTTGCACTTCACTTTGGAGAGATGGATTTCCCATGGCTTGTTGAAGCCTAGAAACAAGATAGTTAACAAGCATTGAAGCATCATTAGTAGCTTGCTCATGAGCAAAATCAAAGTTATCAACATTAATTTGACTCTCTTTACTATTGTGAGCCATTCTAACAACTTTTAGGTGTAAACTTTTTAGGTGTACTTTGGCACTTCAAGCCCTAGTTGCTACTCCTCTTTACCCCTTTAGAAAAAGCACTCAAGCTACTGTACCCACGGCTTGAATACGATTAATTGCAAGGAATAGAAGAGAGGGTCTTTCGACACCAAAACAGCACCGGCTCCTGTCAAGCTTCTAATAGCTCAATAGTGGTTAAGCCGTAGGCAAGCCCCGTAGGACTCCACTATTAAGACCATAGCTCTCGACGGTGATGCCCCGTTAACTGCACGAAGGCAGGTGCACTGCAAGGCTGAAAAATCCCTATTCTACTTACTCACAGGCAATTAATAATACCAACCATTTATAGCTAGCTTGAGGACCTCCCTTCTTGAGCAAGAAAAGAGAAACCTTGTGCTCTGATACCAATGTAACATTTAATGGCCTAAAAACTTGTGTGTAGCGGAAATTTGCATGAACATAGTGGGCATCTCATTAGAATAGATTCCTAATGAGAATTACAAGAGTGCTTGGGTGGAGAGAGCAACAAAAAGTATAACACCTAGTTAGATAGCATCAACAATACTTTCAAAAGAGAGAGAAATTAAGCTATTGACAACAGTTGAGGACCGGATTTGCATGGAGCCGGTTTCCCTTTCCAAAAGGCTTTGTATTATGGTTTCTCCCATCAAGAGAGACATTGTACAATACAATTCTTTGTGTTCTTTCAAGACTAGCTAGTGCAATGAAGATGAAAGCTTCATGTACTAAGCAAAACACTTAGCAAACATAACTTTAATTATCCCCGTTCTCAGACCCAAGACCTCACACACCTTCAAAGATGGTGAGAGCTAGCAGGGTATGAGAGTAGATTGAGAGGAAGAAGGAGTATCTTACGAGAAAGATGTACATCTCCTCACATAATCACTCATATTAGCATAGCTTTAGCTTAGTAATTAGCTTGATAGAGGAGATGAGCATGCATTGAAGCTTGGCTCTTGGTTGGATTTGCATCCACAAGCCAAGAGTGTGTCGATGTAGGCTTCTATCTCACAAGCTTGGAGGAGGTGATGAGCTCTCCATTAAAGCTTGGGAAGAGATAGTCTTCTCTTTCTTCACACATGATATTGTCTGAGTGTGTGTGTGATAATGCCTTGCAAAAATCATCCCCCTCTCTCTCTCTTGGGCGAGCCCTCTTGCTAATTGCTCTTGCAGGCTCCCCATTGGACCTCCCCAAGTCAAGCCAATGGCTATTAAGCAGCATCAGTGATAGCCTTCAGACATGTGTCCCCCTTTCCCCTTTTGTGAGAGCTTTAGGTAATTTAATAATTAAACTAAACTCGCATTGGACCCCTTTGCCTCTTGGCCAATAGGAATCAGGCAAGCCATTGGGCTCCTGAATGCTCATTGGACCCCTTGGGAGATTGTCCAATAGTCTTCTAGGAGACTTAATTCTCATTGGTTCTTTTATTAAGTGTTTTTTAAATTAATTAAACTAGATTTACTCTAGCCTAATTCTCATTGGTCTACCTCCAAGGCCATCCAATAGGAATTGGGCACACCTTGTGGGCATCGGTGCTAGGGAGCCGACATGTGTCCCTAATTCCCTTTGTGTAAAGGGAGAGTGTGTGTGTGTGTGACTTTCTCTCTCATCCCCTAGAAGAAGGGCTCGCCCCCTCCCATGTAGGGATATGCAAAGACTTTTTAGTTACACACAAAGCATCCAATTTCCCCTAGGGTTGACCTTTGGACACAACCTCTGAATTTTGGAACCTTAGCATTTTGGAAGTCTTAATGGACTGAACCTTAGGGTCTTTTTAGCCCATTGTTGCACATGGCTCTTTTGCAGATGGCCCCCCCTTTGGATCCCTATTTTCCCTCCTTTGGATCCCTACTATGGCCAATCTGCTAGCTTAACCAATATTCTAGCTTTTTCTCCCCCGGCACTTCCCCACATTAAATGATCAGTTTAATATGAGAAAATCATTTAGAAGAATTAGATATTGGTTATTATGACATTAGTGTAGGGATATGCAAAGACTTTTTAGTTACACACAAAGCATCCAATTTCCCCTAGGATTGACCTTTGGACACAACCTTTGAATTTTGCAACCTTAGCATTTTGGAAGTCTTAATGGGCTGAACCTGAGGGTCTTTTTAGCCCATTGTTGCACATGGCTCTTTTGCAGATGGCCCCCCCTTTGGATCCCTATTTTCCCTCCTTTGGATCCCTACTATGGCCAATCTGCTAGCTTAACCAATATTCTAGCTTTTTCTCCCCCGGCACTTCCCCACATTAAATGATCAATTTAATATGAGAAAATCATTTAGGAGAATTAGATATTGATTATTATGACAACGCTGAAGTGAAGTTTCATCTTACATAATTTTAGTAAATTTTACACACACACACATATGTTTTTTTTGCATTCTATTGTTTTAGAATGCTAAAGTGAAGCTTCACCTTGCATAATTCTAATAAATTCTACACACACATATATATTAATTAGTTCTTTTTACTTCACCTTACATTTCAGAACTTAACATGGCTTTACATTTTTTGCATATTATAGCTTGATTTCAATTAGTGTTAACATTCAAGAAAGTCTCTTTTATTAAGTGGTTGCTCATCGAGTTTCCTCCTCACAAAGAAAAAAACCGAAAATATTAGCATAAATTTTGAGATTTGCAAAATGTTTGGACGACTTTCTCACATATTTCATCCGTTTTTCGTTTACCATGGTTTGCAGCTAGCTAGTCTCTATTTTCAATCAGCTCAAAACTAAGCTGATGCAATACTTTTCCAACCACTGATACCAATTTAAACAATTTTATCACTTTCTTATTGTTTTTGAAAGCCGTCGTGACCTTTTCACTTGTTTTTAAAAGAAACTATGTCTTTTATGGAGTGAAGACTAAACAAAGGCACTAGACTTGTCCTTGTTTTACTTTCTCTCTCTCTTTTTCTAAGGATGCGTTCCATCTTGATTTCTTAAGAAAGAATGTTGCGAGATTCTTCTACCCCTTCTCCCAGAGAAGATGCATGAACCAACCAAAGGCACCACCATAGCAAGGGAAGGTCGAACCCTGGTGGACGCAACCCCAAGTCTTCTATGGTTACCACGGAACCATGAGACCATGCTCGTCAAGAGTATGATGCCTCCATTATAATAAAAAATAATTGTGCGCATCCTGTCTCTCGTGTGTTGACACCTATCTCACCACTCGCAACCCTCCAAACCCTTGGCTGCCTCATGTAGCTCTTGGCTGGCATTGCATCTAGCACCTTCGCAGAGCTTGGGCTTACTGCCACCATCCCTACTTCCCTCACAAGGCACTGTTCATATTCTCTTCTGCCACTTGTCACACCAGAGCCACACTTTTGCTTGCTTGATTGCCAAGGGATCTTCCTAGATTCACTTCAAAGAAGCATTCCCAAAGCCTTATCGACATTATACTAAAGTGCCTAGACTTTTTTTTAAAAGTCTGTGCGCGCGCGCGCGTGTGTGTGTGTGTGTGTGTATGCAAAAGGAAATTGACTTTTCTTTTTTAAATTCTTCAACGTGTTTTTAAAAAAATCTCCCTCCAATGCAACCCCCCCCCCCCCCCCCCCCCCCCGCCGGCGTCCGGGTGCACACCCTTTGAGGAAAAAAAAAACTACAAAAAGAGGGAGAAAGAGTGTCGCTTATTTCTTTTCAATTTTTAGACACATTGAGAAGAGAGAGAGAGAGAGAGAGAGAGAGAGAGAGAGAGAGAGAGAGAGAGAGAGAGAGAGAGAGAGAGAGAGAGAGTCACACTAGGGCACCCGTCCCGCTTTCCTTTTGCTGATGGTCGTTAATAATGCTGTCACAATGGACTTGAAAACAAAATCTACACATTTTTCTTAGCAAATGGGAGTAACCCATGTGGTTAAAACTCTGGCTTAGATGTTGTTTGTCAATGTTCGATGCCTCTGAAATGAACTCCCGCATGCACTTTCTATACTTGGCTACGCCTTGGACAACTTAGCCGAGGGTGTGAGATGGTCCCTTTGACAAGGGGTAGAGGATAATTTTTTTATTTCATCTACAAATGATTAGCTACCACCTCTGCATGTGCTTCCTTGCCCTAGTGTGGCATGGGCCTAAGACAGATTTCTCTTCTCATTCAAGAGTAATATGAGCTCTCTCTCTCTCTCTCTCTCTCTCTCTCTCTCTCTCTCTCTCTCTCTCTCTCTCTCTCTCTCTCTCTCTGAGGAGGGCTCAACAAATAGGCTTCTAACAATTTTACCAGTCTCAGAGATGAATATATGCCATCCCAAGTAACGTCACACTTTTGTGAATTATAAAATTCAATATTTCTCAACAATTAGGCTTTTAACACATGGCGCTTATGAAACCCTCATTGTTCCTCTTCTCAATGCCCTCATTACCTATCTCTCTCAATTATAAGAGTTAGATACTATACATATTATAAAGATTATATATAGAAAGAGAGAGAGAGAGAGAATAAAAAAAATATAGACATGGTCCCTATGTGGCATGCCCCCCTCTACTGCATCCTTGACGTTGAGGATGTGGCTAAAACTGCACCACATACAACAACATGGGCCCATGCCGTATAAACATTCTCTTGGATTTTGGTTCGCTCGAAAAATGTCGCTCGATATGAAAAGACTCGGTGTGAGTGAGTGTGTGTGTGTGTGTGTGTGTGTGTGTGTGTAAGTGTTTGTGTAGTGTGTGTGTGTATGGAAAGAGAGAGAGAGAGAGAGAGAGAGAGAGAGAGAGAGAGAGAGAGAGAGAGAGAGAGTGGCGGCCCCTCTGTGAGTGCAAGGTGGGGGGGTGGGGGGGGGGGACCTACAACAAAAAATATTTTATTTTATTTTTGACTTATAATGCTCCCTTTCTTGGGGTTAGTACCCACGGTTAAGGCCTTCAAAAATCGGCCATCATTAGCCCTCCCCTTCTGGCTAGAGGCATTGATGCCTCTAGCTCTACTTCTGATTCTCTAGCAGGGGAGTTGGAGGGTCGTCCCTCCTTTGGAATATCTACCATGAACTCCGGATCAAACCTTAAAAGCACCTTTTGAGCCTCCATCCATTGACTCTGGTCTTGTGAATTCGACTATGTGCCTCCATGTAGCTACCATTGGTGTATCGCCTTTTGACGATGAATGGCCCTTCCTATCTGGACTGAAACTTCTTATCTTTCCTAGTGTCGAATATGTTGTCATATCTCAATAGTAACATGCTTTTCTTCAGACCCTTGTCCCTAAGCCCTTGATTGAATGTGAGTCGGTGTCATTCTGCTTGCGTCGTATAGTAGTTGATTGCATCTTCCATGTCTAACTGAAGTCTTTCTAGATCCAAGATGTGGTTGCGGAGATGGGCAATTGGGTGCTGTAATAACTGGCTGGCCATGACTTGCAAGCTGGCTATCTGCACCTCAATGGGTAGAATGGCCTCTTTTCCATATACCAGATGGAAAGGGGTGAAACCTAGTGATGTTCCAAAATGTCGTGCGGTAGGCCCAAAGATCGGCCATCAGATGCTTATCCCAATCACTGGTGTGATTATTCACCTACTTTGTGATGACTTTACAGATCATGTCGTTTACCTTTTCCACTAGACCATCGCACTGTGGATAGTATAGAGTTGAGTGTCGACGTGTGATGCCTAGCATTTTCATCAGTTCTCCCACCAAGTTGCCTCTGAAACCTGGCCCTCTATCAGATATTATCTCAAAAGGTGTGCCAAAGCGGTAACAGATATGCTCAAATATGAACTTTGCCACTTCTTGGGCTGTAATGTGTGTGATGGCTGCTACTTCCGCTCATCGGGTCATGTAGTCTACACCAACTAGAATGTATAGTTTACCCGATTGAGCCCTTGGTAAAGGACCAATTGCATCTATCCCCCACTTCTCAAATGGGCCATATGAGATGATAGGAGTCTGTGGCTCATAGGTTAGTGTTCGATCACTGGATACTTGACAAGCTCTGCATGCTTTACACCAATGATGCACATCCTTGTTGAGACTAGGCCAAGAGAATCCTGCTTGTAGAATCTTCCTACTTGTAATATCTAGAGCAAAGTGGCCGCCACAAAAACCATCATGGCAACTTGAGACCACCTCCGTGATTTCACTGGAGATTGGCACTCGCCTAAGAATCTGGTCTTTGCCCTTGTAGTACAAGGTGTTGTTTATAAGGCGGTATCTTGTTGCCTTTTGGACAAGCCATTGTTTATGGCCCTTGGTATACCCTTCAGGACATTCTCATGTACCTAAGAAGTTGATGATATCAGGCATAGCATCGCTACCCTGAAAGAGGGGCAGCTTCAGTTTGATTGCTCCTATGGGAACATCTTGTATTCTTTCCTTGGCTAGAGCATCTGCTTCTTGATTTTCTGCCCTAGGGACATGAAATAACTGCACTGCTTCAAACTTTCTTAAAAGATCCTTTGTACTGAAAAGATTCTATGAATGGTTGGTGATTCAATTGAGCAGGTCTTGTTGATCTTCAGCCGGTTCCTGTGGTTGATTCCTCTGGACGACTGCTGCAGGTGCGGCTAGGTGTGGTTGGCGGGCCCTTCTCAGTTCCTCTTCCTCGGTAGTCCTAGCTTGTAGACGCAATTTCTTATCTTTAATAATAAAGACGGTCTACTTCAACTGCTACCTCATACGTAGCAGGAAACCTTCCCTTCACCTTCTCTTTAAGAATTGGCCATAAACCAACCACAAACTGGTCTTTCTTTAGGAAATTGGGTGCCCCTTTGCCCTCGTTTAGCGATGCAACCCATCGTCTCCATAGATCCACGACCTTCGATTCGTATGCTGCATATTTAGCCATACTTCCTTGCTTCAACTTTATCAGCAATTGCCTCAATTTCTGTGTTGTGGTGCCTTCTCCAAAGAGCCTTAGAAATGCTGCTCTAGCAGGTCCCACCTCTCCTTGGTGGCTTGCACCAAGGCATTGTACCATGATCTTGCTTCCACTTTCATTAACAATGGAAAAATATGCATACGTGAAGCATCGTCATCCCTTCCAAAGATGACACATGCTATCTCAAGCTTATCTAAGAAATCCGAAGCATCTTCTTCCACCTTATCTGTGAAGGTTGGGAAGGAAAAATTTGCCATTGCAAAACAAGATTTTCAAAAAAAAAAAACTTTTTTTTTCCTTAAACACAAGTAACTTATTGGCTTATAACGGCCTTCTTACAAGGTTGGGTGGATAGATTAAAACAGGATGAAAATTGAAACATTAAAGAAGTGATGGTAATCCAACATGGTGAGGATAATGGGATTTGGGGAGCTAATGATCTCTCCTAGCATTGCAGCACCAAACAAGATCAAAATCTTTTGTTGATAGAAGATCTTCCTATCTACATATATATGTACGTGCATGTGTTACAGAAATCTAAACAAAAATGCAGTTGGTCCGTTATCCATGATACACAGAGTGTAGAGTACTCACTTATACCCTTACCATGCCAGGGTTGACAAGTCAGCACATCCACAGGAGGTCATTTTCCTTCATAGGCTCCACCTTCCCTTCATTGCTCAGCACGTATGGAGTGATGGCGACGTGTTTGACCACTCCTAGCCTTTTAGCTAGCAGCAATTTTGCAAGTAGTTATCGTAATCGGCTTGTTGCATGAATTCCACACTATTTAATTGTAGTTCATCTTTGGTCCACTGGGTTTCACCTGTGGTGGACAATTTCTTTAGGATAAGTTGCACGGGGAGAGAAGGAAGGCCCTCTACCCGCCTTCCAAAAAAACAATGACAGTAGCCAAACCACTCTTCTCTAGAGCATGGGAACCTCCTTATCACCTCCGCTTCAGGGTTGTCGAAGTGAACTGGCAGTACTCGCATGCGTGCCACAAATTGATAGGCGATCTTCCGCCGCTTTACCTTAGATGACTTTCTTTCTGGTAGGCGGGGCACGATTTTGCTTTCCAGAGCCGAACTCAAAGCACTCGCGTGGCCAGGTCAATGTATAGTGACCCTTGGAGTCAATGTATGTGCATGACTTCTCTTTTAAGTGCTGACTCCCCCTTGATAGTGACCTCTCAGTGCTCTTTTATAGGTGAAGGGTGCATTAGTTTAGTATAAACTAATTAGGTTTAGAGCCCTAAGCTAGAGAGACAAAGCAGGCATCCGGGCCCCGGATGGTTGACGGGTGCTTGTTTTGGGAGAAATAAGAAAATGATATTCTCCTAGTGGGCCTTTGTGACCATCACCTAGAGAGAGGTGGAATATACAAATGGTTTTTAACAAAGTTTGGCTTGGAAAAAGTAAAGTGAATTACCCTACGAATGTTTAGTGAGGAAGTGCATCGTGGATGGAATACCGATGAATCGCAAGCTTTACTGGTGCGTTGGTGTAGCGCGCTTATCAATTTCGATCCCGGTTGGGGCATGCTTTTAGCGTCATTCTTTGATTTGCTATCACCATTGCATGTTTTTGGTCCTCCTTTGTTTTTCGATGTGTCGATGTCCATTTTATTTTGCTTCTTCCTTCTTGTGCATGCCATGTGTGTGCATTGTTGGTGCGTATGTGGTTGTGTGCGTGTGCTTATGCGTGTAATGTATGTATGGAAAGAGAGAGAGAGAGAGAGAGAGAGAGAGAGAGAGAGAGAGAGAGAGAGAGAGAGAGAGAACTGAATTTTTTTTGCCTTCTTTCACACACACACACACACACACACACACACACACACACACACACACACACACACACACACACACACACACACACACACACAGAGAGAGATAGATTGAGAGAGTTGCGAGGGTGAGTGTGTGTGGGTGTGTGTATGTGAGTGTGTGTACATGTATGTGTTTGTGTTTGTGAATGTGTGTGTCTGTGCATGGAGAGAGAGAGAGAGAGAGAGAGAGAGAGAGTGGCGGCCCCTCTATGAGTGCAAGGACAAGGAGGGGGGTGGTGGCGGAAACTTGCAATAGAAAATATATATATATTTTTTTTGATTTATAGTGCTCCCCTTCTTGAAGTTAGTACCCATGGTTAAGGCCTTCGAAAACCGGCCATCATTACCATTAGAATTTTCAGCAGGACGTTGGTTGGAATAATTTTGGTTGCCTTGCTGTTGCGTGTTATTGTTGTAGCAGAATTGTCAAATCTGCATTTGTTGAAAAGGTACAACTTTGATGTTTGTTCCTGTCAAAGTTAGGAGAGAAAGAAGCTCTCTTGTTACGGTTAGTGTTAGCATTTTGTTCGGTGTGAGAGGGTTGTCCACCTTTCTTCTGCTCCACATTAAGGGAAAAATTAATAACCTTTGATAGTGAATCTGGTTCAAACATATCTACCTCAACACCAATTTGTAGAGCTCAGCCAGATATATATTTACGCTTTAATTTCCTGCATGACTGACATGTTCAATAGCTTGCAATTGAATTAAACAGTTCCAAAAACGATCAATATTGCCCTACACATCTTCATTTTGACCCTTTCAAATTAAATCTCACTGGCATCGTGCTTTAGCTTTATACTATGTGGGCATAAATTGAGGTAAAAATAGCTTTTTGAATGCATGCAGGTACGTGGTCTTTTACCATGCTGTTTGGTGGCGTTCCACCACAATGCAGCGCTACTAGTGAGATGATTTGATGCACACTTTACCATTTCACGTTTGGGAAAGTCTTCATCATGAAAATAGTCATTTAATTGACTAACCCATGCTAGAACTATCCTAGCATCTTTAGTGCCATCAAAATCCTTGAAAGTGAAGGCTTTTCTGCTAATTTTATTTTTCTTGGGTACCGGTGCAGATCTATGCATGCAAAATGCAATAATTTATCTTCAAGCTCTTGCCTTTGCATACGTTCATACGTGAGAGATTGTTGCAGATTGGCAAGCTTCTCAATAACTGTGGGTGCTTGTGGAAGGTGTGCCATGATTGCATTCTTTTTTTTCTTTCTTTTCTTTTTTTCTTTTTTGTTTAAATTATATATTTTTTAAAATATATAAAGGCTATGATGTATATGTATATGATGATATGCAGAGTAATGCTTAAGAATTAAAAATAGCCAAATAAGCAAAAATAAATGGGTACTTAGCTTGTAGATTAACTAATGTTGTCCAATCCAAGTTTAAAAGCGGTGATCGGTTGATAATTTAGATGTGAGTTGATTGGATTTTTCAGTGTCCATTCTCCCTCATCTCAGGTTGATCAATCGGTTGGACAATGTCGGGATTTGGTGTGGCTTGAGGATTCTTGGATAAAGCAAGGTTAAGAGAGCTTCGATCGTAGTGATATGTGTATATATATATATATATATATATTTGTGTATATATATACACGCCAAGTAATTTAGCCTTGCCCGTGAATCTATATGGAGGTCGCGAGGGATAAGCGGCCAAATTTTCTCTTGGAACAACAATTGTTTTTTTTTATGTTGGGCGGCCAAAGTAGTTCGAGATTTGTCGTGGCCTTGTCGTGGCCCTGCTTGTGTTGTCGACCGTCCAAACATTTGAGTAGGGTGTATACCCTCGTAAGAGCGAGGTTATTTTTAGTGACTCTTTGGCGGCCGGCCAATTGAAGGCTAAGTTAAGCCCCTTTTTAAAAAAGTGAAATGTGTGTGAATCTTGACCTTTGGAGGTCGCTTCCGAGCAAGGTACAAAGGGCGATGGCGTGCGAGGGAAACAATGTCAAGGATGACTCACGATGTGTTTTTGGCTTTCATGCAAGTCCAACGGTTCAATCCAACCACGTTGGTGGTCATTGGATGCCACTTGAAGGACGACGGACTGTAGATATTGGACAAGTAGGGGTTGATTCCCACGGAGACTTTTTGGATCTTCCTAGTTATGGTAAATCGGCAGCGTTGTGGTAGCCTATGGCGAATCTCGAAAGACCACGAGACTCAACTGCTTTTTTTTAAAAACTTCAAGATACCTTGAAACTCAAAATCCGGATGTACCATTACTTCCTCTTCATATTGCTTCTATCTCTTAGATGATTTCAGGCATTAAAGCCATACTTTGTTTGGAAGTTGAAAGAGAGGTATACTTGCTGCTGTGTATCCATGTGTAGATGCTCTATTTCAATTTAAAAAGATGCAAAAAACAAGTTTGGGCATCACGAGAAAGGTCACCTTTTCACTTTCTCCATATGTTGCAGAAGTGATGATACAAGAGAGTGTTTTGCAAACCAAGCAATATGTCAGCACATCACTAGTATGTAGGAATCAATCATGTGCCCGAAGCCTCCAAAAAGTGAATACCATGCCAAGAAATGCTTGATAAGGGACTCTTCCCAATGTGGTGTACGAAAGTTGACATCTTGTCCTAGTGAGATTGCCAATGTATGAAGGATGCCCTGAAGTGTTATGTGGAATGTTGTCCCATTGGGGATAACTTTGCAGTGAAAGCAACCGAGGCCAAAGAGGATTTCTACCTTGGCAAATGCACAAAAGTGTTGTCCCAGACAACGGGAGCACAAAAGGATAAGTGGCATAACAAGATTGTTGGAGGTGGGAAGGTTGTTGAAGGCTTCTACTATGGCCAAATGGAAGGAAAAGTTCATATGTATAGCCTATTGAATCAAACATCTCCAGACATGATCTACTCACATCTTGTAAGGGCCATACGTTTCTTGATGGAGCCTATTGCAGGAGTCCTTAATCAATTTAATTTACCTACTAAAGTATATGAGAACATATACAATAGCATGCCAAATGATGATGATGAGAGCGATGGTGCATCCATGTTACTTGAAACACAATACCAGAACCCTTAAGTGGGCAAGTGAATGCTTTTTCTCCTAGACAGAATACACCTTTTTCTCCTATACTCTGTTCTAGCACCAAATTTTATACATTTTCACCATTGTATTAACACCAATGTCAGGGATTTTAGAAAATATGCTTTTAGACTACAAACTACTAGACAACACAAGAAAAGACACTAGAGATCAAGATACCAAGACAATGTATCAAAAAGGTGGTTCTCCATTATATAATATGCGACATGATACAAAATTTCACCAAGTACAACAGTTCAAGAATCTCCTAGGTCAAGATGATCAAATCTTTAAGAGTAACCCTCAATCTGTATAAAGTAATTAGCAACATACCTAGAAATATCATCTTCTGTGTCAAAGATAGGGTTCTTGCGAGTGTACGCTGTTGGATACCGATCGTGTATCCATCCGAGAAACCACGACAAAATGAGGTTCGCTAAGTAAAAAGGGTGTTTTTTTCCCACCACAACACGGTAGTATGATTTGAGTGCAAGACAATTCTCATAGTTATTTTTTAGTGACTTGTATATACAGTCATCCACGAGAATTGTGTTGCTAGCATCAAAATATTGGTGCCTTTTCCACATTGTCTGTAGGTTCTTCAGGAAAATAGGCTTGTCACCCACCGCATTGGGCACATGAGGCACCTCCGCCATACTCTGCTTCCAGGTCTCACAATCTTCTTGGTAGAGTATATATGTCATGCCAAAGAGGAGGGTAGAAGTATGTGGAACTTAACCTCTCAAACACTCAAGGCTTACATGAGTTACCTGCAAAGTACTTCTGCCTCACATGTTGGGGAAAGCAAGAATTCAACATATCTAAAAAAATTTGCTTCTACAGTAGGACCACAAAATTATATTGGCTTTGTTTTTAAGAGTTAGCATGAACTCCTCAGCATCTGGTCTTACAAGACAATTTAGCGAGCTATTGAGTCTGACAATCTGATCTTCTTCTCCAAAACCCAAATGCCTTCTCGAAGTTCGCTGCATCTTGTCAATAACACCCCATTAAGATCAAGCACAATCAGCCGCTTGGGTTTAGCAACCGCATTAGCCACAAGCATTGTGTTTGTCGATGGTTCATCTAGCCACAAAGAGTTTACTGCAATACCAACAGTCCATATGAGTGGAGGCAAATAGACAATGCAAACAGATAGTGAAATCATCATATCATAAAAAGAAAACTAGTGTGACACCAAAAACTACCAAATTTGGTACTCAATACTACCAATTTGGTATTGTATTGTGCTATATTTATTTTGGAAATGGTACTCAATAGTATCAATTTGGTACTGTATTGTGCAATACATAGTTTGGAAATGAATAGTAACATTGGAACACACTTACAATCTGAATACACCATAATATTATAGAGAGAACAAGAGATGAAAGACAGAGGCCAAAAGTTGAATCGATTTGATGAAATGAAAATCACATTGTGCGAAGTACAATTGCATGTCGGAAGGGCTATAGTTTGCATGCATGAATCAATTGGTTATGGGCACGGTTGTGCTTCTTTCTTTGCACACAAAAAAGCTCCAATAGGGTCTTCGAATTAGAAGAATCACCTAGCAAATTCTCTATAGCATCACCAGCCGTTAGATCCACACCCCCATCGGTGTTTTCCACTTTTGAATCCTCTCCTGTCACTTCTTCCTTGGCATTCTCGATCCCATCCCTGTTCTTTGCTTTGCCTGCCTTTTTCCCCTTTCTGCATGTTCCCCTTTCCTGGCATGTGCCCCTTTCCCTTTCTTGGCATCATCCACCCCTTTTCCCTCCTTGGCCCACCCCCATCTTGCCCTCCCCATGATCCCCCTACTTGGCTTCCAACCCCTTCTTTGCCTCCCCCTCATCCTCCGTGGCCTCCACCCCATGCTTGGTCTCTTCCCCTATCCCTTTAGGTTCTTCCACCCCGTGCTTGGTCTCTTCCTTTGCCCCTTTAGGTTCTTCCACTCCCTTTTTGTCCGTTTCACCTTTCCCTTGCCTATTCTTATCCTTACTAGTGATATGATCTTCAGACTTCATGTCAGCAACATCTAGTCTAGCAGCATTCGACTCCACTTCCAAAGGGACTTTACCTCCCACATTGTCTTTATTCTCCTTCACATCCTTGTCCTCGTAGTCACTTGTTTCCTTCACTCTCCCACATGGTATCACAGTGTTGTCCCTTCTCAGTCTGTTTCCCTTCCACACTACCATACTTTAAATCATGGAGAACATCCCCTATCTCTTTAGTAGCCTCATCCTCCTCCCATATACGACTTGCAGCAGACTTTGTGTCACCATGTCCATCCTTAACTGTATCTCCATTTCTTCCACTGGGCCTTGCCGTTGCAGCATCCTCCTCCTTTGCAAAAATAACAAACGACAGCATGTACTTACAAACAAACTCACATTCAGTGCATGTAAGCATATGATTTGCAAAACACACACATACTTACTCTTCACAACATGATGCCCACTGACCCAGGACTTTGCCACCTTGGGGATCACCATAGTACAACTAGGTTTGTCACAATGATCCCTGCTTTGTAGCAAAGCACTGAATCAAAGGGGGTGATACTAATGTCGTCACTCAAGCATAAAGGTTCCAACAACCCCTGTAGACTCCAGCAGCTCACCACATACAACACACACGCCAAACACGTGGATCATACCCACCGAATCAACATATAAGGCCTAGGATATAGCATGAATCTCTTCCCAAGCCCAACATCAGCAATCATCTGCTTCACAAAGAGGGTGTGGCCTTGTGCTTCCTTTCATGTTGCCTCGAGCATGTCATACTCAACCTATTGCCAAAAAACACCAAAGGGGGAACCAGATTAGTACCAAAAGCTAGCAGGCAATCCTCAAGGCATCATTCTAACAATTAGTATCAAAAACTACCAAAACTATCAAGTCATCAATGAAAAAAGACAACCATGAACTACCAAAAATAGAACCAAATCAGAACCATGAGCTACCAATTAGTAGTTGAAACATAAGCAGGGAAAATAAAACCCTAACAACCTAAAACTACCTACTCAACATAGCTCTTATCACCACTCTCTTACAAAAAATCAAGAAGCCTTTCAACACTCTCAAGTCAATCCTAAAGCACGGTAAGAATCTTTAAACTTCATAGCCATCATCTCTTTCTCTCTCCACTCCATTTTCTGAGTAGCTATCCTCTCAGTGGTTGCTTTTTTGTATACGAGGGCATGTATGGACTTGCAGGGTATGTATGAGACTGCTCCATGTTTTTCCATCATGTTTAACATGCTGATTTATGCACACAATGTATTTATGGTCACATGTGCACATAAAAAGCGCTTTTCACTTCATGTCATGTAGGCGATACAAACACTATTTTGGTCCTATCTCACAAACCCCTATGAATCAAATTAAACCCTTTAAACAAATATTCAACACATCATTTAGAAAATTTTATTTCTTCGGTTTCATGTGAAAATTCCACACGAGCTAAAAGTTATGGTAAAAAAACAGCTTCTTACCCACTGCACAATCAAAATTTTGGATCCCAGGCTTCATAGAGAACCACTATACAGACTCATTGGATAAGGGAACCCGCTTAGACAAATCAAAACCTTGATTAAAATTATTGATAAATGTATTTAGGTCTCTGAGATCACTTCGTGAGTGTGAAATATTAACAATTCCATGTGCGGGTTTACCTACGTTTGTAGGGGTGCTACCTAGAGGGAGTACCATATGATGTCGTACATTGGATGAACTGTTCATATATATTCTATGTGTCATTTTGGTGAGTTAATTTCAAGTGTTTGATGTCCATAAACTTATATGGGGGTATATGGTTAGCCAACCTGAACCGTACGGGCATATATGAATAAAGTGGATTTCTTTTTGTGTTACCGTATATTGCATGAGTCTCATATGGGAAAAGCGATGTGATAAGGTGTTAGTATATATTATAAGGCTGATCTTGATGCATTGGTTTGAGGTCAAATACTTTCATTTTGTGTTATGCATGCATCCAAAAATGACCAAAAGTTATTTTTTGCATATATGTGAGGTTATGGTTTATGGTTGATCAAAATGACGGGGTTGTTTTGCATCATCTTTATGTTGATGGAATGATGTCATATGATGTATGGAACCTCACAATAGATGTGGATTCCTCATTTGCTTATGCATGTTGCTTTCCACCCTTCTAGGTCAAAACTAGCTCTATGTGCTAGGCCCGTGCTAGGGTGGTGAGATGCGGTCACAGTGCATCACTTATGCATGATTGGATATTGTCAAAATTGGATTTTGATATCATGATTAGTTGCTAGTCGGACTTGTATTATTCATAAAATGTTCATGTATTAATGGCTATGTATGTGGGCTTAGTTGATTGTAGTGGATATGTCAAACTCTAAGTGTGGGAGTTGGTTCGGTATGGAATATGGTTTATAGTCATGAGTTGAGATCCTTCATGGATAAGCGTTGTGACTTTGATTGTGGAAGCTGCTATGGCTCTTGAATTTTCCTTTTTGGATATGGTTGTG
The DNA here is from genome assembly GCF_014529385.1 of Adiantum capillus-veneris. Taxonomy (NCBI): domain Eukaryota; kingdom Viridiplantae; phylum Streptophyta; class Polypodiopsida; order Polypodiales; family Pteridaceae; genus Adiantum; species Adiantum capillus-veneris. The sequence continues at coordinate 72,113,905 of NC_140941.1, forward strand.
TTGTCAAAAATTTTACACCCATGTTATGTGCTAAAGTGGTTTTCCAGGATTGGATGCGCATCACCCTGAGTTAGGTGAAGTGCTCACCCTTGTGATGTGATTGGATCATGAAATGGTTTTGATGGTTTATGGTGGATGTATAAGGGTAGAGACCATGTACAGTCTGACTTCTTGGAAAAGATTGTATGTGCATATGGAAGATGCTATTGCGATTGGACTCATGTGTTATGTTTCTCATGGCAGCATCACTACAAGACTAGGATCCTACATCACTTATCCGTAGACAAAAGGATCGATGACCTGAGGCTTTGTTGGATCAAGGACGTTGCCTAGGTATTTTTTTTTAGGCTCATCTACATGGTTAATACGTTGGGGGTTAAATGACCTATAGGGATAACGCATCGGGGATCCTCCCTTGGCTTTTCCTAAACACCCTATGTTGGGCATCAAAGAGATGTGGCACCTAAATTGGTATGGTTGGTGTTTATCCCCTACCACCTACTAGTATTTGGAATCCTTTCAAAGCTTGGGTTCATGGAGGGAGGCGAAGCGGCCTCAGCCTATGTCTGGCTTAGGTAGGTTGGAGGTGTTCTAGCTCCCTCCCAATGAAGTGAAATTTTCTGTATCCGTAGTAGAGCGGAAGTGGATGGGTGGACCGGTCGATCCCTACATGGGGTCCAATGCTCATCTAGTCATTTTATATGTTTGATGTTATAATATACCCAGATTTTGTTATTGCATTAATACATGGTTTCCTATCTCATTTAGATGGGGCATTTGAAGATTCTCTTTTGTCATTGTCATGTGTCTATGTGCACTCTACTTCATCATCCAGTATTCTCTCTCTCTCTCTCTCTCTCTCTCTCTCTCTCTCTCTCGCTTGCGAATAAGCTTTTGGAATTGTAACGGCTATCCATGGAATGCGGGAATTGGCATTGATGAGCTTACCAATGACTCTGATGTGATACTTCTTGTCGAAACATTGGAGCATGATGCGCAACGAATTCTTGGATTTGACAAATATGATGTGCATTCTTTGATGTGGACCAAAAATGCAAAGCAACGTAGAGGCCAAGGAGGCGTAGCATGTATGATCAAAAAGGGTTTGAAAGATGTTTCTATTGTCAAAGAAGATAAGTATAAATGCTACTTATGGCTGAAAATCAGCCCACCCAATGGTCAAGTCATGTTTGTGGTTGGTTGCTACATTCCTCACTATGACTCCAATTTTTATGCTCGCTTGGATATGGATAGAGATCATCCCTTTGTTGAACTAGAGGAAGACATTGCTCATTACAACGACCAAGGTGAAGTCATTGTCTTTGGAGACATGAATGCTTGCACAAATACGTTACAACACGATACACAACAAGTTGACATGCCGCATGTCTCAAGAAGAATGGATGACTCATACATGTATGATCGAAGTTATAATGATGCAAAAGAATTGGATCACCATGGAAAGTCACGTCTACATATGTGAAATAGTACCGGAATGCTCATTGCAAATGGTGTATCTTTATGGCAAGGCACCAATGACTTTACATGTAGAAAGCACAATGGTAATAGTGTGATCGACTATATGTTGTTTTCGGAAACCACTCTAGAATGCATACAAAACTTTACACTTGGTGAATGGAATCCGGAATTGGATCATAGGATGCTATGTATTGACCTCAATTGTGGTAAAAGATCCGAGCATGTAGCCTCCAATCATGATGTGAATCACTCGTACCTATGTCTAGACTTCAAACGAGCACCTATATATGCTGATATGGTGGACCAAATGTTAAGCATGACAGAGCATCAAGAGATCCCAACATTAGAATGCAAGTGGAAAGTTTTCAAAGAAGTAATTTGCTCTTGTGCAAGGAAATTCTTTTCGGTGAAACACATGTCTTGCAAAAGATCTAAGAAAGGTAGCACCAAGAAGAAATGGTTCGACATGGAATGTAGTCAAGCCCGAAAACACTTGCTAAGGTTGGATGCAAGCAAAGACAAGGAAGGTTACTTGGAACATTCACACACATACAAAGCACTTGTTCAAAAAAAGAGGAGAAGGTGGGAAGTCAAAAAACAACTTCTTTTAGCACAAGAGAAAGCAAATGCATGTGGCAAGTTTTGGCAAAATCTAAAAGGCAAGCGTGTTGAGAGCTTTGATGACTTGACTCTTGAGGATATGTATACGCATTGCAAGAAACTCTATGAACAACCCAATGTTGATAAGATGGAGTGTTTTAGCTCCCTTCTGTTTATGCCTCCCTTCTTTACCATTGAAGATGTATGTTGCGCGCTTGAAGGTGTCAAGGCTAAAATGGATTAAATGGACAAGCAAGAAAACATGATATTGGATATGCGATATGTTTAACCTTGCACTTCAGCATGGCATGCCTCATGATTGGAGTGAAAATTGGATCAAACCTTTGCACAAAGGAGGAGATGTAAACAATGTGAACAACTATCGCACTATAATGGTTGGTTCTTTGATTGCAAAGTTATTTGGATGTATCATGGAGATGAAGATAAGTGAATGGGCTGAAAAGAACGACAAACATGCGCCAGGCCAAGCAGGTTTTCGAAAGCATCATAGCACTATTGATCACCTTGTCACTCTTCGAGTTCTTATGGAAACATCTCGATTGAAAGGAAAAAAGTTGTATTGTTGCTTTGTCGATTTCAAGAAAGCTTTTGATATGGTACCACGAGGAAATCTTTGGAGACTTATGCAAAGCCTTCAAGTGCCGAAAGAATTTATGCATGCAGTCTTTTGCATCTACCAAAAAGTGATATGTCGACTACGTATGGGAGATGGAATTTGAGAATTTTTTGCAAGCACTATTGGTGTCAAACAAGGATGCCCACTTTTCCCAACCCTCTTTGGGCTACTCATTGATGAATTGGAATGCATGGTTCTTGATTTTATGCAACAAGAAGGCATAGAAGAGGTTAAGATTGGAAATGTGGTGATCATGATTTTGCTTTATGCCGATGATGTAGTGCTCTTGGCACATACCTTAGAAGATGCACAAAAGCTTATGAGTGTCTTGGAACGCTTTTGCCTACATAGCGGGCTAATCCTGTATGGATCCAAAATCAAGGTTATGCTTGTAAAGACCCTCAATGATGAAAATACATGCATTGTATACAACAATGAGCAACTTGAAGTGGTAGATAGCTTCAAGTACCTTGGCCTTGAGGTTCCATCCAATCATAGATGGAAGGATTGCGCAATGCGTCGCTTGGAAGCCGGAAAGAGGGCTTATTATACATTTGAGAACATGTGCAATGCTGGAGAGATCAAGTGTTGGGCTCTCAAAAAGTACCTCTTTGCCACATTGGTCACACCAGTGCTTCTTTATGGAGTGGAGGTGGGGTAGTAGCATCGGGAAGTCTACTTGAAAAGAGTTTGAGAATGTCCAAAAGCGTTTTCTCACAAACTTTCTCCAAGTCAAGACACAAACACCCTACATGCTCTTACTTCTTGAGTCCGGATGGCTTCCCATTGAGGTCTTGGGCATGCAAAGGGTTGTGGAGTATATGCATAAGACACAACGTAGCTCTTTGTATCGATTTCCTCGAATCGCATATGAAGCAAGTCAAAAGGTCCAAAAGACATGCAAGAGCAAAATACTAAGTTCGGGGTGGATGCTTGACATCAAGGAATGGTTTGGAAGATGGGATGCATGTCACTTGGTCAAGGATGCGTCGATCAACTCCCAAGTTAATGAGGCCTTCTTACAACGCCAATTTATCACGGCTTGGGAGAAATCAGAGGTTCTCACTTCAGCCATTACACCACACACATTGCCCCAAACTACAAATCTCTCTTCTTCTCCGAGCGCGGTAACCGAACCCATCCCTACATCCTTGAGCCCATCCCATTGAGTGCGATCCACACCATTGCCTCCATTCGTCTTAGCTCTCATTCTCTACGCTGCGAGACAGGACGTTGGGGCACTCGCGAGGAGTCTCATCGACTTTGCACCTTATGCCCTCGTCAAGTGCGAGAGAGTGAGTACCACACACTACTTGAGTGCTCATATTTTGACCACATTAGGTCCTCTTTTCCCCATATATTCACCTATGAGCTCTCCCTACATACCTTCCTCTCCTAGCCACGATGTGGACTCTCTATTGTGACGCTCATTTCAGCCATTTTTGAGCATCGAGCGTCACTTATGACCTCCACTCACACCATGTGACATGTTCATTTGGTCCCATTGGTCATATTTGACCTCCGAGGATGATAATAGAACTATCTCTCTCTCTCTCTCTCTCTCTCTCTCTCTCTCTCTCTCTCTCTCTTCCCGTAATGCAATGTACACATATATTCACCCTCCACAATTTCATTTTTCTTGAGTATGCTTTCATTCATATCACCCATTCAGAGGTAGCACTAGCCATTAGGTGCCTCTGGATGCAGTCCGGCTCATGGCCTAAACTCCATGCTAGGTCGGGCACTATGAACTCCTCCCCTATGCAAATGCTTCCGCAACTTTGATGTATATTGAAAATTATATAAAAGTGTAAATTTTGTATTTTGTGCATAGACCCCTAGGGAGGGGTATCTCTCACTTGGTATCAGAGCCTAAGTTTATGGGGATAGACTAAAGCCTGATGCTAGTCGGGTTAATTATGCATCATGCACGCATTCATGCATATTGTTTGAGAAAGAATATTGTATTCACGATGTATCTACGGGTGACATTGATTGGTGATATCTATTTTACTTGACTTTTTGTATGGGATTATGTGGTCTTGAGTATTGATGAAGTGATTGAAGTGTTCCACAATTGTATTAAGAATTTCTTTGAATGTTTGTTTTGTAGTAAAAAATGTCTCCTAAGGTGATGTCCAAATGTTTTAGCAAGGAAAACGAGGTTTTGGCTATAGTAATCAACAATATGGCAATGCAATTACCAAGGGATGCAAGGGAACTCTTTTATCTAGAGATCAAAACTAAAGTCTTTGCAATGCTAGGAACCATGACTTGTTGGAAGAGTGTTGATTATAGTTACCTTACTCGTCATCAAAAGCCTTTTCACCAATTCTTTATCTATATTGATGATAGTGCTAGGGATTGGTTTGCCAACCTCAGGCTACTTCACCTTAGGATGTGGCTAGGCCTAGAGGAAATGTACTACTACTTGGCAATGCGATCACAAATGCTAAGTATTGCTGAGGTTTCCAAGAAGTTTGAGGCACTTGCAACTATCATAGGGAAAGAAAAGCTTGAAGATAACTATCTGAAGTTTGTTATAAGTGAGTTAAATAGAGTGAAGGAGAGAAAGGGGTGGAAATCCCACATGCAATGTAATGTTGAACCACCAATTATAAAAGGGGCCTTTGGTTGAATGGAAATGTATCCAAGATTGTGTACATGAAGTGCAATGATTCTTATAAAATTGTGATCACTTGCGCTTAAGTCAAGATCGTGTCTATGAGTCCAAGCTAATCTATCTTGGAACCTAATTTTCTTGAGTCACATTTCTTGTGCACACACTCTCTCCCACATATGTAATATGATTAGGCATCATCCACCATAGCTTTCCAAGATCCATGATGTTTAACATGGTATCAAAGCCTAGGAGTTGAGCTAGGCTTAGCTTTGGGGTTTCTCAACCTAGTCTTTGATATCCTAAATGAGGTTACATTCTTATGAGAGCCACTTGCCTCATTAGTATAATTGAAGGCTAGTTAGATGCATACTTAATTGAGAATTTCTTCATCATGTGAACAAGTATGTGAGCATACTCTTCTCTTGCAGCTCTCTCTCTCTCTCTCTCTCTCTCTCTCTCTCTCTCTCTCTCTCTCTCTCTCTCTCTCTCTCTCTCTCTCTCTCTCTCTCTATCTCTATCTCTCCGTTTTTAGTCCGTCAGCACCTACAGAGTTTCACTTGCTTGCTATGTGTCATCCGGCCATTCTAATTGTCAAAAAAAATAGAATGAAAAAACTTAAGTGACTTTGGAGAGGGCCGTTCCCACATTCATCAAAGTGACCAATAGTGGGGATAGTTCCCACAAGACAACAATCATTCTCTGTTGGCTAGGTTACACCAGCATCATCTTCAATTGTTCTTTGATCTTATCTTCATAGTTGGTTTTAGTGTTAAAACACACACACATACACCTTGGAATATTTGTTAGATTGTACATAATTTGTTCCTTTTTATCAATCCCAATAGACTATGACATTGATCTTGTAACTCAATGCGCAAGAAGCTTCCTTTTTTTGGCATTTTAAAGCATGCACGCTCATATAGAGGTTATACCCTGCTTGTGCGAGTCGCCAAGTAAGACCACTTCATGGAGCATAAAATTGCCATCATCACCACCTTTAATGGCGATAATTTTTTCACATGGCAGAGAAAAATAATGTATTTATTGATGTGAAAAGGGCTTTAGCATTTAATAGAGTTGCATGAGGATGCATTTGCAGTAGTCGTTGTGGTTGCAAATAAAAAAGCAATGGGACTTCTTGCACAATCACTTGGTGATGACGTTATTTCATATATTTTCGGCTTCAAGGATGCTAAAGAAGCTTGGGATGTTATAAACAAAGAATCTGGTACAACATCCAAGAGCTTGAAGACCAACTTACTCATGCAATTTGTACTAAGTCTTTTCTCTCCTTATCTTTGTTTTTAGATGGATCTTCTTGGCCATCTAGATGAACTTCTAAGTGATTTTGCACGATATGTATTTTTCAACTATGCGGTTGAATTCAATGTTCTTTGGGGAGTTGACGTGGTTTGAGCTTCAACGGGGACTAGAGATTATCTTGATCCAAACACCTACATAGCATGGGAACTGTATGTCAAAGCACAATTTGAACATCAAATCCAAGTACCTGATAAAATACATAGTCGACCCACAATTTTGCGTCAAGGAGAAGATTTAGGAGGGCGATATCAAAGTACAAGGATATTTTATTTATCTTAACCTATGCTCACTCTTGGATATACCAAGCCACAAAATCGTCCTTAGCAAGAAGGCATTGATGCTCAACCAAAGATATGGCTTCTATGAGAAATTCATAATCCGGGTATGGAAGAAGTCAAATAGCGGCAACCGATTCTATTATGTACCTCAAGACTGGTTTGGTAGAGTTTATGGACCTATCCTTAAGTTCAATCCGCACCATGTCACTATCACTTTTGGTGACTATGAGAAGCCTTGATGCATTTGTGATTTTTTATAGTTGTACATTGCTTCTAACTTAAGTATCCAAACATGATCCTATATATAATCATGACTTACTATAGGTTGCACACTCTTGTGTCCTAATCTACTAAAAATAAAACTTGGTTTTCACATCTTTCAATGCATTAAACTCATATTGTTGCACAATGTCTTTAGTTCAAATAGAAAAAGGCGACCTTATACATGAACAAAACTATCATCAAATGATACACTCATAGTGTTCTAAAAATACCGACGCTAATAAGAAAACTCTAAATTAGCAACACAATTTGTACTTTCTCGTAGCCTATATATAACATAATATTCTAAACGAGAAACATCGCTGCTAAGAATCAAATTGGAAACACATCTAGTACACACTCTTAGTGTAAAACAATGATTGCATATTATTCCTTGTGATAAAAGGTTATCTAGCCAAACTCTACAAATAAGTAGCATCTATTTTATTTACAGATGATAGCCAAACTATCCAACCTGAGGAATACCTCATGACTATGGAGATTCTAATTGATGACCTCGGCCCTGAGCGCCATCCTTCTCTATTTTCTAGACTAGAGGGGAATCTCTTTTTATATGTGAATATGACAAACAATGGAAACACAAATGTTCTCTCTTTACTTATCCAAATTCACTAGCAAATAGAGAATCTGTTGAGCACTTGCCCCTCTTGAGCGATTCAATTTATGAGACTAGATGTCTCTATTGCATCCTTGCCTTGTCTACATCATATACTAAATGCCTTGATATTTTTAAAGCTTGTATAACCCAACCAGCTTAACGATAATTTCATGATACTAGGAGATATAACAAGTTATAGAAGTGTCCCATGCCTTCCAATTTTTCTATAAGAGATTCTAACGGTGGTGCTCCCTTGTTAGCTCCTTGAGTGACCACCACTAGAATGTGCACCATAAAATGGTTAACTGTGGCAGTCAAACTAGTCCCAATGTGTTGCATTTTTTTGTAAGAGTGCATTGAAGTCTTGCATATCAACTAATTTAGATTAGTTTGCAAAAACTAGTTTTCCATTACTCGCATATTTGGCATACCTCATTTGGCTCCAGTTGTAGAGGATTTTCAAAATCAAATCTACCATCTTGTGGAATATCGTGTTTTGAAGACATTATGGAAAGGTTGTATGAAATTATGCTCCTTGACCAAATCACCTAAACGTAGTTTCGTAAAAGGATAGTATAACAAGTCGTAATTGTAATTTTAAGCACCCCAAAGAAGCCCTTGGATTGAGAAAGAAGAAACTTTGGTTGAACACAAGCCTTGCAAAAAATTGTACCAAATTTAATGACCTTTGATGGAAAAATCTTGAAAAGAATCATAATCAAGAAGTGGTAGTGAAATCACGTTGTCGTACATCTCTGCTCCCATGCTAAGAAATATACCAGGAAGATGCACATTGAGCTTAATTGAAGCTTACTTGATTAATGATAAGTGTTCAGGGCTTGCTAACAAGGTAGTTTTACGGTTAATGTATGCGAGATGTGGCTTTGAAGGGCCAATAGATGCCTCAATGATGCTAAAAAGGAGTATGCTTGAAGTGAGCATAGATTGGAGTTTATGATCTAGAACTAGAGTGCTTGAAGTGCTCTACCGGCTTGTCTTTTTATGGCTCGTCAATTGGAGCTACGATGAAGAAGTTATGGCAGTTTGAAGTTTAAGTTGATGGCAGATCCGTACCGGATTGGGCAGTTGCAGCTGAGGAGAAAAAAATGAAGTGAATGCATGGGGCTAAAGTGCTCACTTTGTGGAGATGTTCGTCTTTTTAGATCAGCAATCAAAGTTCTGGTTGCCCAGTTATTGCCATTTGAAGTTGCACGGGGGCCAGTTCCGTGCCAGACTGGTCGCCTTGGTCAGCGTGACATCTGAGATGCTTTCAACCTTTGCAAGGGTTTGTATGGAGACCAATGATGATTGAAGGCTAAAGGAATTTACAGATTGCCAATCAGAGTCCAGAGTTATAAGAAATTAATGCTTGAATTTGGCGATAATGACTAACGATAAGGTTTGTTCAGAATGTCATCTTATGCAGTACATTGATAGCAAAATATGCCCCATATGGTTGTGGCAAAGAAGCTGAGGGTATTTTTAACCGAATGTGGATGGAATGCCTTCCGCCAAATGCAATCACTTATACTTTCATCTTGACGGCGTGTGGCACCTTGCAAGACATTGATATGGGCAATAAAACACACGTTGATATGAATACCAAATATGGAGCCCTTAAGAAAGCATAAGGTTCTTGATGAGGTTTCATTGCAACGCTCGTCTCATGGAGTGTATTGATTGTGGGATATGCCTAGCAGCAATAGGGAGTGCCAGGTAGTGCATTGATTGATATGTATACCAAATATGGTGCCCGTAACAAAAACACGTAAAGTTCTTCAAGGGCTTCCCCTCTGCATTGTCATCATTTGGAATGCATTGGTTGAAGAAAGGCAGCTATGAATGCGAAGGGAAGGCCTTTCTGTCAAAAGAAATCACCTACACTAGCAACTTGAGGGCATCCGACACTACATTGGTCATGCATTAAGAGGGTGAGGCCGCCCATTGTGGCTATAGTAGTTTCACGGACTATCTGTCCAAGACATCAAGAGGAGGGGACGCCCCTGGGATGGCCACCCAACTAAATATTTAAGGATTATAGTGTGGCAAGGGGAAAAAGGAGGGTCGGTGGCAGCAGCCAACAGCGCAACACGGGGAAGATGCGCTCGTAGTGGGTGCTGCGGGCCTCGGACGGTTTTGGTTGTGAAGAAAAAACGCGTCACGAGGCCACAAAACCTCTATTTGCCTGCTCTCGGTGGATTTCATGTAGCTCGGACATCCCGCCTGCCAAATCATTGAGAAGGTTCCCATGCACCGTCAGTCAGGTGCCGTAACTGCATGGAGGGGACTAATTTTGGAATTTTTTGGGCATAGCGTGAGAAAAGGAAGGGAGGTGATTCTGGCATGAAGGAACATGTAGGAGGTGTAGCTTGAGAAGAAGGAAGCAAGAAGGAAATCTCTCTCATTCTCGAGCTAAGAAGAAACTCTCTCTCTCACTCTCGGAACTAAGCAAGAAGGGCATCTCTCTCGTTCTCAAGCTAAGAAGAAACTCTCTCTCTCTCTCTCTCTCTCTCTCTCTCTCTCTCTCTCTCTCTCTCTCTCTCTCGGAACTAAGCAGAAGGAGATCTCTCTCGTTCTCAAGCTAAGAAGCAACTTTCGCTAGGAGCAAGCAAGACGTTCTCTTCCTCTCTCGGTCATAATCAGGAGGAGGCATAAGGGTTTTTAAATTGCAATAAGCAAGCGGAGCTCTCGAAGCAGGGCTCTCGTCAAGGAAAGGTGGCATGACGTCATTAGGGAAACAAGGGAGGAAAGCTTGAAGCCAGTGAAGCATAAAGAGAGGGAGAGAAAACTTTCTCAAGATAAACACACTCTCTTGCGAGCATAAGCGAGGACAGTTTGTCATGACAAAGGAAGGATTTCCGAGAAGGAAGGGATTCGACAAAAGGAAAGTAGGATTGCGTGAGCTCTCTCTCTCTCTCTCTCTCTCTCTCTCTCTCTCTCTCTCTCTCTCTCTCTCTCTCTCTCTTTGAGCTTAATCAAGAAGAAAGCTCTCTCTCGACCTTGATTTGGGAACATGAAAGAAGGGAAGTATGATACGAAGATTATTTAGAGCAATTGAAGGAAGTAGCAGAAGGTGCAGTGCTCCTGAAAGCAGTTGAAGCAAGAAAAGAGGCAAAAGAAAAGTTCCATCACCATCATCAGTCCAAAGATTGATTAATCATCTTATTAAGCCCCAGTGTTGCTAATGGCCCAAATAATCTTGTAAAATGGGAGCTTAAACTCCTAATTATTAGATGATCCAAGTGACGGTGTTGTTAATAGTCCACCTTAGCTAAGGATTAAGTTTTACTCAAAAGTTTGACTCGATTAATTGAAGTTCTTGGTGATTGCCATAGCCATTTGCACCTGTTGTTCTTATTCTCTCTCACACCTCTCACAGCCAGAGGCCCAACGCCTCCTTGGATCACGTTTTGAACACATATCCATCAATATATTTGGTGAACCCAATGCAAAATGATCCGGGGTGGGAGGAGAAAGCATGGAGATGGCGTGAGGCAGCGAGCATCACAAAGTATCGTGGAGGAGGTAACTCACGTTGTGCAATAGAAGAGTCGGATGATGCTGAGCAAGAAGAGAAAAGTGATCAATGGCCCTTGGCATTCCTTTTCAGCACCGATCCCGACAATTTTTGAGCTGCTCCCAAGACGACTGCCACATCATAACCTCCTCTCCCATGCCACATCAGTAACGGCACCTGCCGTGGAGGGAGCTAATTTTAGGGTTATTGGGAGGAGAAGGGTATTGCATGAAAATGTGTGGGAAGAGAAAGGAGGGAATGAGGAGGGCATGAGAGAATGGAATGGGGAGAGGAGGAAAGGGAGATCTCTCACTCTCTCTCTATCCTCAGTGAGAAAAGGGAAAGATCTCTTCTTCTTCTCTCTCTCTCTCTCTCTCTCTCTCTCTCTCTCTCTCTCTCTCTCTCTCTCTCTCTCTCTCTCTCTCTCTCTCTCTCTCTCTCAGCTAAGCAATAAACTTTCTCTCTCGATCTCGACCTCGACTAGGTATGAAAGAGAGTTGAAGAAGAGGTTGACGGGAGCTTGATCGAAGCAAGTGGAAGGGAACTCGGTCGAAGCAATTTGAATGGAGCTTGGTAAGCAAGGGCTCAAGAAGCTCGGACAAAGTTAAGCAGGGCTCACGAAGAAGGTACTCAAAGCCAAGGCTAGAAGCAAGGGGCTCAAAGCAAGGTTCTCAAACCTCGTTCTAGACCTAGCCAGAGATGTAAAGTGAATGATAGCAAACGAACGTGGAAACCCAACACATAGGAAATTTTGATCATCGACAAGAACTTAGGTTTAGTTAATTCGTTTTCATGAATCACAGAGCCCTTAACGGCCTGGGGAAACTGTAAAGGGATCTTAAACTCCTAAACCAGCAACTTGAATTAATTACCAAGTGTCATTAACGGCATTGCTTCAATAATCGTGCGTCAGTTTCGTGAGTGTTATCAGTTTTCAAGCGTTTTTTGTGCGTCGTTAGCATTACCAAGTGAGTAATAACTACCTTATTGTGCGGTGTGGAAACTCTTTTGTCTCTCTCTCTCTCTCTCTCTCCTCTCATAGCCAGAGGCCCCACGCCTTCCCGGCTCACGTTTCGGACACATATCCCCCAACATATTTGGTGAACCCAACGCGAAACGAGCTGGGGTGGGAGGTAAAGATGGAGATGCCATAACAATTGAAGCAGTTTATTGACAATTTCAATTCCAATGGATTTGATAAAAACCTAACAGCTACAAAATTACCAAAAAAGCTGGAATTAGTTTAGGGATGTCTGCAAGAAAAGTTATGCAGATAAGAAAGCAGATTGATGATGCTGTAGAGCTAGCACTTGATGCTGTATGGGAGCAGTATCGTGTTTTTCAACGATATGATCTAGAAGGTTTTATTGCATGTTATGAAGCCAAGATGAAGAGCCAAAATGTTCCCAAAAATTGGATGATTGCAGCTTTTGAAGAGGTTGTAAACTCAGATTTTAAAAAGCAGGTTCAAGTACTGGCAGAAGCATATCCCGCACGGTGGGACTATTTTGCAGAGGAATTTATTTTCAAAATCTCAAGGATTCTAGATCTAGAAATAAAATATATTATTGAACAAAGCCAGATTGTCTTCAATAAAGGTGAAGGGGATCAGATGCAGTTCCTCAACTATGATAATTTTTGGGAATACGTTTCTGTAAGAAGTAAAGCCAAAGAAAATGCAGAATTAGAAGTAGCAGATTCAATTTCAGAGGAGCATATTTTGAGCAATGTAGAAAAGGTAAACGATGAATTTAATGCTGAAACAAAATTATATGAATTTTTTTCAAAGATTCCTTCCATGGACGCCACCTCCAATAATGATCTCAGTGAAGACGTAGACTATACAACAAGTGGTTCACAAGATGCTGACCTTGACATGGGTTATTTTGAAGGAGTTCATCAAGTAGATGAGCCTCTATAGGATACTAACAAAAGTATCAGCACTATAGTCGAGCAGGACAACATGTTTGCTGCAGATGATTGCATAAATAAAGCTATTATATACACAGTAGCTAATGAAGTGACCGAGATTGTGGACCCAGCACAAGATGAGCCTAAGAGTGCCGATGAACTTATGATTGCTACTAACAATATATTTGTAGATGTTGTTATCACAAAAGAAGATTCCATAATCGATGATTTCTTGACTAGATCTAAAGGAGATGATTATAATAGTATAGAAGAGATTTTTGATGTGTGTACCTCTTTAGAGGGGGTGGCAGATGAGCCTTTACAGTGCTATGATGGATTGCTAAGTACCATGGATGCAGATGAGGAAGCAGAGGATGATATTGATGAGTATGAAGGTTGCCCAGATCAAGCTGATTGTGAATAGATTATTGAGAGTGATTCTACATCTATGCTTATACATGGTCTGCATGAGGAAATAACTCCTAAAATTTTGATGAATGTTGAGACTTCCAAGGGTGGTTATCTTGAGGATTCTATGGATGAAGATTTACAGTTTGAAGCTGTTTTTCATGATCAAGCTGAAACCCCAACATGTAAAAAATCCTCTGATGATACATGTCCAGAGAGTCCCAAGGTCTTTTGTAATGGCTATGAAGCTAGAGGGGGTGATGATGCTAAATCATCCTTGATATTGCAAAAATTTCATAGGATTTTTCATTTCCTTAGACAATGTGCCAAATGTGACTGGATTTGGATGCTATTCCTAATGATGCTTATGTCATTGATGTCTTGGCTTCCAGTAAAAGGGAGTCAAAATTCTTTAATGCTTGCTGGTAATGAGATTAAGTTTCCAGAAGTTTATGAGATGTGGGTGTTGTATTATGCTTCAAGAGAAGCTCTAGTATATTGCGGAGCCCATCAATTCTATGTGATCTCAATGGTGCTTGATCCAGGAGATTCTAAGGATATTTGTAAGCAGATTCAAAATGGATGGATATTGCTAAGTATGCATAGTAATTGCGTACTATTTGAACCAGGGATAGAAAGCATGCACCAAAAGTCCTTCATGCTAATTGAAACAGGAAATGTATGCTCATGTGGATATTATGTTTCTCCAGTATTTGGGCAATTCCTTATTATGCCATTTGATCCCGAGGTCTAATAAAGTGCAAAGTTGCAGATTCAAAGGATACCATATGTCTCTTGTAGAAGGTTGCATGGTACAAGGTTTTGTTTTTAGGATTTATGCTAAGTCAGAACAGTTTTTGGTTATGTGACCAATAAGATTACATGGCTAGCTTTTAGTTGACATCTTTGGATAATTGATAGAGTATCTTCACATCTTTTGAGTTCGTTCTACTACCAAAACTTGAGGTAAAGGACTTGATGGCCATTCCGTGTGCAGATAGACTAAGACATACTTGAGCTTGACAAAGTTCCCTAAATCGAGCTTGATGGTCAAGCCGTGTGCATCATTAACTGGAGAACTTGAGTCTGGCGGGGTTCATTAAATAGGTTTTCCATAATTGAATGCTTTGGAAACACGGCAGATACGATTCAAAAAATATTTTTGATGGACAACTACCTAATGATTAAGCAAGAACATTGATGATAGGGAATAAGTCTTATATTGTTTTCCATATGTTTACCAATTATGTGAGTCTAATGATGGAATAAAGATTAAGGTACCTATAGCAGATGCAGATTGAAGTGCAATTGGCGGCTGTGCAGGTTCAGAGAGGGTGGATGTCATGCAGCTCCGCTCCCATGCTAAGAAATATACCAGGAAGATGCACATTGAGCTTAATTAAAGCTTACCTGGTTAATGATCAGTGTTCAGGGCTTTCTAGCAAGATAATTTTACGGTTAATGTATGCCAGATGCGGCTTTAAAGGGCCAACATATGTCTCGATGATGCTAAAAAGGAGTATGCTTGAAGTGAGCGCAGATGAGGGTTTATGATCTAGAACTGTAGTGCTTGAAGTGCTCTATCAGCTTGTCTTTATGGCTCATCAATTGGAGCTACGATGAAGAAGTTATGGTAGTTTGAAGTTTAAGTTGATGGCAGATCCGTACCGGATTGGGCAACTACAGCTGAGGGGACAGAAATGAAGTGAATGCATGGGGATAAAGTGCTCACTTTGTGGAGCATGTCTTTTTAGATCAGCAATCAAAGTTTTGGTTGCCCAATTATTGCCATTTGAAGTTGCACTGGGGACCAATTCCGTGCCAGATTGGTCGCCTTGATCAGCGTAACATTGAGATGCTTTTAGCCTTGCAAGGATTTGTATGGAGACTATATGATGAGTGAAGGCTAAAGGAATTTATAGATTGCCAATCAGAGTCCAAAGCTATAAGAAATTAATGCTTGAATTCGGCGACAATGACTAACGGTGAGGTTTGTTCGGAATGTCATCTTATGCAGTACATTGATAGCAAGATATGCCCCATATGATTGTGGAAAATAAGATCAGGGTAGTTTTAATTGAATGCAGAGGGAATGCATTCCGGCAAATGCAATCACTTATAGTTGCATCTTGACAGAGAGGGATCCCTAACTCCAAAACAGAATTTTCAAGCAATCTCTAAACCGAGCAAAAGAGCAAGCTACAATAACAAAAAAGCAAGGATCTCTCTTAATTTTCAGCACACAAACGAAGGGAGTGGGTAGAGGTGTTATTTTTCAGGTGATTTCAATGTTTTGTTGTAGCTTATATATATACAATCACTAATAAGTAGACACTAAGCTAGCAATTCCCAAAATTGAAATTTCATGATATGTCAATTACAATGTATGCAACTTCAGGACAATTTTCTATGAGTTGAAAGTCCTCTAATATGCAAGTCTAATGAGCTAATGATGGCTGTAAAATAGAAAACTTTGTTGTGGACTATAATAGCATAAGGACAAAAATAAACAATTATAAAGATACTAACAATTTTGCACAAGTATGAGCTTTACAAACACTTTTAATTGTGTCCATTCTAGAGACCTCTTTCTCAATTCTATACCGATTCAAATTGTGTAAAGCTAGAAACCCCTTTTTGAGAGTAGTGGTAGAACACTCCCATAAAAAAGAATAACTTTTCTTATTTTACGTGTAGTTACAAATGTAAGGCCCATGGAAAATAGCAATAAAGAAAAAATTTAGTATTAGAAAGTAAGGCTAGATCCACACTAACAAAAACAAAACGGGTTTGACAAATTCTCTTATAAAAGAGCTCCTCATTCTCTTGGTTTTTCTATTTTGTTCAACATCATAACATATTACTAGATTGACACAACTAGGTTTGGTATGAGCACAAGATTGTCTCCTCTACCAATAGGGTGAGTAATTTTGTCACAAGAAGCTACCATTCCTCCCCCTATTATTTACACATTGTGAAGTATGGCAACATGATTCATGTGCTTCTATTGTCTTATCTAGCTATGTTGGCGGATACGCCACAACGGACGTCAGCACAACGAGAACTCACCCAACAAGATTTGTCAGCTAAGGACGAAGCTCGACCCGCAAGCGTGTGGAAGCAAGCATAGGGTGTCAACATACACTCGAACGACTATTGAATACTTCCTACAGAGGTTTCTACCCAATGTCTAAGTTACAGCCTTCAAAAGTACACAGGAGGAGATTTCCAACAACGCTTCCACGAGCCAAATACCCATCAGACGTTCTCGAAATGCTAGGAAACTTGAGGGATATCCTATTAACACCAATAGGCCACTCTCCCTAAGGTCCGTGACCCAAAACCCTACCCAAAAACACCCAATGCAGAATCACGTAGGATGTCTGACAGGTTTTTGTAGGTTGTCATTTCTAAAAACTAAAGTGCGTAATGTGTAGCTCTACTCAATACGAACGTGTGGATATGTTGAAATGCGAAAACAGATACCGTTTTCTTACCGAATCACTAGAAATAGCTCGCTGTTCAATCTCGTGAAGCCAAGCCATAACCCGCAATGTAGGTGTTGGTGCATAGCTCTCTCCGGGGGCAACACGCTGCACTTCTCCGCACTCAATTCCGACCACTAGTGTGCGCGTAGCGTCAAGATAAACTCTCATTCTCTCTCGTACACAGAATACGCTTCTCACAGACACTTGATAAAATGAACAAAGGGGGGGTTTTTTTCATTAAGGTCAAAATTTGGTATATACCTTCCAAATACAATATCTCATGTTCCAAAGTAAAATCCTACTCAGTCTAATGGCAAAAATAATATACAAAATTGGAAACTTCTGCAAGCCCCAAGTATTTACAAATGAAATTACAGGTTTTCTTAATCAGAGAATGACTACATAGGATTTCTTTCTTTTTGCATTCCCCCAGTCTTTCGTTGAGTGTAGCCACGAGTCTTCTGCTAACACTCTCCCACTCCTAGTTCATGTCATCCCTGACATGACAGTAGAGATGTTGCTTCAGTGGAGGCTTTCGCGCATCTTCAAAACAAACTCATACCGTGCATGCTGGGCCAAGGGTTAATTTTATTTGCGAGTTAATCAATTCGTGTTTTTTTGCTACAGGTGATGCTTTTTCGAGTTTATAGAAGCATGGATTCCAGTCATATGTATGCTCTCTAAGGTGGCGTTGTGGTATGTTAAATAAGTACCGAGGGAAGGAGAGAGAAGAAGGATTAGACGGAGAGAGAAAAACATACTTGTGAAATAGAGATAGGATCGGGGTGTGAGAGTACCGACAACGAGAGAGAGAGAGAGAGAGAGAGAGAGAGAGAGAGAGAGAGAGAGAGAGAGAGAGAGAGAGAGCGAGTGGGAGATGAGGGGGAGAGAGGAAAGATAGGTTCAAAATGAAAAAAGTCCGGCTAAAGTTTGGGCAAGAAGGTTCTCAAGCCGGTTCAAATTATTTCATTTAGTAACTTGGTATAGAATTGTTTATGTGTTGGTTTAATGTATATATTTTATAAATATCCTACATTTTAATTGAGATGAAAGTGGAGTTAAGTAAAAGTGGAGTTTTGTTGTGAAGAAGGAGGTTGTGTGCACGTTTTCTACTCACATGTGTGTGTGTGTGTGTGTGTGTGTGTGTGTGAGAGAGAGAGAGAGAGAGAGAGAGAGTGGGAGATGAGGGGGAGAGAGGAAAGATAGGTTCAAAATGAAAAAAGTCCGGCTCAAGTTTGGGCAAGAAGGTTCTCAAGCCGGTTCAAATTATTTCATTTAGTATCTTGGTATAGAATTGTTTATGTGTTGGTTTAATTTATATATTTTATAAATATCCCACATTTTAATTGAGATGAAAGTGGAGTTTTGTTGTGAAGAAGGAGGTTGTGTGCACGTTTTCTACTCACATGTGTGTGTGTGTGTGTGTGTGTGTGTGTGTGTGTGTGTGTGTGTGTGTGTGTGTGTGTGTGTGAGAGAGAGAGAGAGAGAGAGAGAGAGAGAGAGAGAGAGTTTTCCTGTTCATATGCGTGTGAAAAGGTTCCAAAGCCGGGTCCACAAATAATTTTTTTCGAGCCCTTAGAGAGGCAGTTTGTGGTGGTTACTCATTGCACTATTATATGCCTATAGTATTCATAGGAGAATAATAATCATAGTGTTTCCCTAGCCCTTAGAGAGGCAGTTAGTGTTGTCTACTCATTGCACTTTTAGATGCTTATAAATCTTATAGGGGAATAATAATCGTAGTGACAAATCATGCATATTTTATTGCACACCCCACTTTAAAAGTTAGTGGTAGAGTAGTAGACGATTATAATATTCATATTGACAAATCATGCATATATTATTGCACGTTCCAATTTAGCAGTTAGCATATGCTGCGTGGGACCCCTCATGTCACTAACACATGTCACCCTTCCATCACTATCAATGCTTTTTGAGAGCATGGTGCTTTAGCCTATATAAATGTTACAAGGCAAGCACCATATGCTGCACAAGTGAATCGGAGGTGCTAATCAAGAGAGATTTTTTCATTTTCCTTGTACTTATACAATGCCTATAGGATATGCTAGTACTGGTAATGAGGTAGTTGCAAAAATCCATGAAGAGCTTCACAAACTCCCCCCAACGCACCCCTTGAAGAAAAGAAGACGTTTACACAAAGAGAGTGTGACACAAACAAGGCGATCCGGATGTTCAACCACCTTAATCGCGCTCGCAACACCGGAGACCAAGAACTCAATGATGGCTTTGAGACAATGCGAGAAGCTCTGGGCAAGTGGGAGACATGGGGGTACATAGATAGCTCTCGAAGGGCCGCTTTACAGGTGGAGATTGACCATTTGCTTGTCTGCAAACGCACAATCAACCTGGTCGACATCTCTGGCTCTAATGTGGTAGAAGATTGAGGCAAGATTTAAATAATTATGCACTAAATAATATAGTTAAATAAATATGCACTAGCACATGATAAATTGTACTAGTGTGATGCAAGTTGTACTGTGTGTGTGTGTGTGCAGGTTTGATTCCCTACGTAATCATGTAAACAACTTATTTTAACTATATGATGCTTATTTTAACTATATGATGGTGTTCCACTCTTCAGTGCCTTGGCGAGAATAATTCATGTCTCTGTCTGACTTATTATGATTGAAGTAGCTGTGATACTTTTAATCGGCCTGGTCTACTAACACATCTTCAAGATCTATCATAATTTAGGGTATTGTTGATATCTTGTAGCTAAACTGAACCGTCAAATGTAACTACAAGCTGTTTGAAAGCCAAAAATGTAAAGAAAATCTATGTGAGTTTTTTATATAATGCAAGAAAAAGATGAGCATGTCTTTAGTATTTACCCTACTTTTAGTAGAATATACTTTCCTGTCCATGTAGGTGTTGTTGCAAACAAGGATGAGTGCCTAATAAGCCAATTTGAAACTAGGAATCTAAAAAATATTGATGGTTGTACTTGTTTGGGCGAAGACCTCAAAGTAATGAAACACGCATAGACTCTTGCATATAAAATAGTAATTAAGAACACTTTACTGAGTTGAAGAACTGCATACGTACATAAACACACACGTATAAATAACTATATATATTGTATAAACAAGTACTTAAAAACACTTTACCGAGTTGAAGATCTCCTTACGTACATAAACACACACATATAAATAAATAAATAAAAAGATATTATATATATAATATAAATATTATATATAAAACTATATATATTCTTAGACCGACAGTGTAAAGAAATACTGACAAGCAAATGAAATTTTGACAGCATAACAATGTGAAAAATAAAAATAAAACCATTCCATACTTGCTTCTGTGAAAGCTTGCCTAACTTTTGTTAAGCTTTTCTATTCTATACTTGCTTCCGTGAAGCTTGCCTAACTTTTTTGTATACATGAAACCATGATTATGTTTCTAAACATGAACAAAAATCATGATTATATTCACAAGCAATCAAAATTTCGACAGCATAACGGCGCGAAAATACAAACAAAAAAATTTTCCATTCCATACTTGCTTCCGTGAAGCTTGACTAACTTTTCTGTATACGTGAAATCATGATTATGTTTTCAAACATGAACAAAAAGCATGATGATATTGATAAGCAATCAAAATTTCGGTAGCATAACGGTATGAAAATTCAAACTAAAAAAATTCCCATTCCATACTTGCTTCCGTGCAGCAACGAATGCTCACGGGAAGAAGAAATTACATAAGCAAAAAAGCATATGTTGGTATATTACTTTGGTAAATCCAAAGCTCTCAACAAACTTCTATCTAGTATAATAAATATGAAATCATGGCTGAATTGATAAGGACGATCAACACCAACAACATGTCTTCAGTAATACCAAAAAAGTGGCACCCAAACACCATGGTCACACGTAGTTCCATAAAAATCACAAACTAGAAAAAATGATAGATAATACCAATGTTGATGTCAATCAAGGGCAATGTGATCCGGGCTCATATTGTTGCCATTCAGTCTCCTCATCGCTATCTGCATCAACTGTTGAAATAGCACGTACACATGGAGCCTTGAAGCGTGAAAGATGTTGATGGAAGACCTCTGGATCACTATCTATGCAGAGACAGTGTCTAGACAACTCAACGCAAACATTGCCCAAGCCACCACATCCAGAAAACATATCAACAATGTAGGTGTGCTCCGCAGTAAATGTCCGCACAAGCCAGCTAAAAAAAGCAAAAAATATGCGTATTTTTACTTTATGTAACATAGTCCAATAATGCATAGTAGGAAGCATATATTCTTACCGAAAGAAGTCAAGGCTACGCTCGGCGGCACCTCTAAGAGAGTGTCCTCCAATGTACTCTCCGTCGACGCGCTCCACCAGTATTCCGGACTTGGCATCGAAAGAGTTGTTGTCCACGCTCTCTCCATCTCATCGATCGTAGATAGGACGTTGACCCTTACGATAAAACAATCCTAGCAATAGTGTTTCCACCTACAAATTACAACTAGAATGTGATCTAATTGAAGAAAACTACAAGCATGCTTTTCAATCAACAAATAAATTTACTTACTCTCTCAATCTCAATGGTCTTTCGCACATAACCATCGGGGATCAAAATAAGGATGGTGTGCATCATTTTGAATCCCATCTCGATGGCATGGCTAGACACAATGCCAAAGTGATCAGTGGAGCTTAGGGTGATGTACCACCCATTGTCTGCCACATACTTTGAAGCTATTACGGCCACTTTCTTACTTAATTTTTGAGAGAATTGATTCCATGGAGGGACCTGCATAATACACATTGTTAATTTAATTAAAGTTCCAAAACTATCATAGACTGTCCACTGTGGTTTTGAAGGATGCATACCTTGTTCTCTGAAAAATTTTCAACTTTAAAGTTCGTTGGAAAATCCGCAAACAAAAGAGAGGCCACTTCATTGCTCTTTTCCCCATCAACATGGGCTGAATGAAGAAAATCCAAGATCCTGCATATGATCAAATAAATGTATTTCAAACATTCACAACACACACCACACATAGTTAGTCTTTCTTTTCACATGTGTTTACCATTTCTCATCATCGAGAGAAATTTTGTAAACATCTAGCATGTTCCCAATAACGATCACATCACAATCTATGGAAGGCACTGCATAATCAGAAAATAAAATATTTCATCAAGAATTGTTGAGTAGAAAGAAAGTGACAGCTAGATATCTATACAAGCAAGTTTACCTGTGGAGCCTTGAGCACCTTTTTGGTTCTTTTTGGGAGACTTCTTGGGCTTCTTGGATCTAACAAAACCCAATCGTTTCTTTATAGAGGAGATTGTACTATTGTTTACTCTTTTTGGAGAGGTGGCTTTCTTGGAAGCTGAGCCAATCTCCTCAATACCATTTTCATTTCTTTCAAGAACGTGCTCTAAAGCAAACAAAAATATATTTCTCACAAACATAATCTAAATAGTATGAGCACTTTAACAATTTTGTAGTTTTTATAAATGCCAAAAATAACCTTTATATAAGTTCCCTTCATCACGTGGGTAGGTGCCTCGAGTGTAATCTAGCCACCAAGGGCAATACTCAATTTCCCAAGCAATCAAACCATAATCTCTCATCCATAGTGGATACATACACTCCTCACAAGAGAGGTCCCTCCAACTTTCAACAGCAATTGGCAACTTCTCCAACAAAGTTTGATCGTAAAGCTGAATTAGCCATCTACATAAAATGCAGTTAACTTTATTTGAGCTCCTTTCCTAAGTGACTTATTTATTATACAAACTCTAAGTAAAACATAGAATGACAACCATAAAGATATCAATTGTATTACCTGAATAATACTCTCTTTGAAGATTCCATAAGCTCTGGAATTTTTTCATCCAACTCTTTTGTGTTGAGCTTACTCCAAAGCTCCACAAAAGCTTTATCAATGTGGTCCCTCAATTGGTGATGAAACCATGCTTCAAAGCCCTCCGGCATTTCTTCAATCATTTTCCCTTTGATCCTCAAGCATTGCTTCAAGATACTTCCCCAATACCACTCTTTACGCAAGTACATTCTAAATTTCATTGCACTAATATAACGCTCAGAAGTAACATCATCTACACGGCAATGCATCAAAGAGTGCAATATTTCCTTTTTCCTATAGAGAAAACAATAAACAAACCATAAATGCATTGATTCATTTGATGATTTCATGTGTATTTTTTGTCCAAAAACTATTACCTCTCTGGTGATATTTTAGAAGTTGCCAAAGAGTGGAAATTGTCTCTTGTAAGGCCCACTTGATCCTTTTCTCTTATCCAATTGAAGTTAAATAATAAAGAGAAGAACCCTTGGCCATTGGCGGGGTTGGCAATGGCCAACATCTATGTTACATTAGCACGAGATCAAATCAAATCAATTTTTCAATCAAATATATCAAATTCAAATGACATGTCAACTTACAATTTTGTAGAAATTCAAACATAAACGGGGAGAAGAGAAAGTGTTTACCTTATAAGCTCTTTCTTTGAATATTTTTTCTACTCTTCCTCGAGCAACCATTTCCTTTTCTGGCAGTGAAATCGAGGGATCATTGATCTCTTGCATCTCTTTGATAAGAGACAAGTCAAAGTCTTCCTTTTGTAGAGCAAATGAAAAAAAAAAGTAAGATTTTACAAAATAATGTCAAGCTTTAGAAATTACATAAAAAGTGTACTTTAAGGCAAAAAAATATACCTTCCATATGAGCATTGCTAATAAAAGAGCAGGAGCGTTGTACCAACTCTCTCTAGATGCCTTCTTCTCACAAGCAAGCTCTACCTCTATCCATCGAATCCAATCTTGGGGAAAGTCTTTCATTAAAGAATCTTTGCTTGTCACAGCCAGTTTTTGGAACAAGAAGTTCTCCTGCCCAAAATTTGTGCTCACAGTGGTTCTACCAATCCTGAACCACAATATCTTAAATTAAATGGTAGTAGAATGACATCGATAAAGTAATAGCAATAACGTTCAAAACAACAAATGTGCTTACTCATTTTGAGAGCGCAAAGCTAGCATAAGCTCCCCCTCTGCACTTCTATCAACAAAGACAAATTGACATTTCACAGAACAATGTCTCCACTTTATCATTGAAAATTCTACAACAACAAAAAAGAAAATTAGAAAGCATAGAGTAATACAAGTCAACTTTACATTAAACAAAAAAGAAATCACTTACATGTTTTTATTAAGCGCATCCAAGTTTTCAAATGGTGATTACCATCCCAAACGATAAATTTTTTTTCCCTTAAGTCTTCCCACTCAAGGGGAAGGGAATTATCAAAATCATCGCTTATTTCTCGCCAAATAGGCCCCCATTCATCTTTGTCTAAGTCGGAAACATAACGTTGATCATGGCCTGGCTTCTTAAATGACACAAGAAATGGATCTCCAAGCACACTCTATCCAGACATCTCAAACCTTTTCACCAAGCCCTCAGTGCTTGGACCCACCGCTCTAATGGCTTGATTTTCCATCAATCTACAAAGAGGAATTCGAGGAGGTTCCCCACCTCTCTTTACAATAAAACCCTCTACAATCTCCTCTAATATTCGACCATGAACATCCTTTTCAAATACTGTTGGATGATCGGGAGGTTTAGCAACAATTGTTGTTGCTTCAGACACGCTGTGAGCCACCAATTCACCTTGTGTAGCATGAATATCTATGAACACCTCTTCTTCATGCACATCACTCAATATATCCTCTTCTTCATGCACATCACCCAAAATATCCTCCTTTCGATGGACATTGGAAGAAGCAATGGAAGATCGTGCATTGGCCCTATGCCCTGTAGTGCCAGACCTTAATGTGTATCCTACTCCTATAAGAAAAAAACAATAAGAACACAAATAGTTTAGTGAGTATGATGAGACAAAAGAAAAGAAAACAAATAGCTTAATGTATTTGAACTTACTTTGAGAGATACCTGTCCTGCCACGTTTAGATGGTGTACGAGCCATAATCTATTAACCACAAACAACAAAAATCTTCTTAGCAATGACAATACAAATATAAAATTCTAAATTTCGGCAGCATAACGGCGTAAAATGCAAACTATAAAAAAAAACCATTCTCAACTTGCTCATGGCAAGGAAAAATACAAATCCACTTTGACATTTGTATACCTCTTCTCTACAACGACATGTTCTTACATCATTGTAATTGTTACTATAAGTGTGTATGCAAGTGTGTGAATGAAAGTGTTTATATGTGTGTGTGTGTGTGTGTGTGTGT